>NC_053491.1:34630384-34944134 GCF_905171775.1 Rana temporaria | reverse complement strand
TAACAAGGCGGCTTCACAATACAGAATGTGATATTCTCTGATGTTAACCACTTAAGACCCGGACCTTTAGGCAGCTAAAGGACCTGGCCAGCTTTTGAGATTCGGCACTGCGTCGATTTAACTGACAATTGCGCGGTCGTGCGACGTGGCTCCCCAAAAAAAAATTGGCGTCCTTTTTTTTCCACAAATAGAGCTTTCTTTTGGTGGTATTTGATCACCTCTGCGGTTTTTATTTTTTGCGCTATAAACAAAAATAGAGCGACAATTTTGAAAAAAATTCAATATTTTTTTCTTTTTGCTATAATAAATATCACTCAAAAAAATATATAAAAAAAACATTTTTGTTCCTCAGTTTAGGCCGATACGTATTCTTCTACCTATTTTTGGTAAAAGAAATCGCAATAAGCGTTTATCGGTTGGTTTGCGCAGAATTTATAGCGTTTACAAAATAGGGGATAGTTTTATTGCATTTTTATAATTTTTTTTTTTTACTACTAATGGCGGCGATCAGTGATTTTTTTCATGACTGCGACATTATGGCGTACACTTCGGACAATTTTGACACATTTTTGGGACCATTGTCATTTTCACAGCAAAAAATGCATTTAAAATGCATTGTTTACTGTGAAAATGACAATTGCAGTTTAGGAGTTAACCACAAGGGGGCGCTGATGGGGTTATGTGTGACCTCATGTGTGTTTACAACTGTAGGGGGGTGTGGCTGTAGGTGTGCCGTCATCGATTGTGTCCCCCTATAAAAGGGATCACACGATCGATGACGCCGCCACAGTGAAGAACGGGGAAGCTGTGTTTACACACGGCTCTCCCCGTTCTTCAGCTCCGGGGGGCGATCGCGGGACTCCAGCGGCGATCGGGTCCGCGAGTCACGCGGCCGCGGTCACGGAGCTTCGGACCGGGTCGCGTACATATACGTTGATGTGCCCAGCCGTGCCATTCTGCTGACGTAAATCGGCGTGAAGGGGTCCTTAAGTGGTTAAAGTCTAGCAAAGAAGTGAATGTCTCCAGCTTTGCCAAAACACATCAGCATATACAGTATGTCACCAAGGAATGGTTTTACAGAATGCCCCAGTTTAATCTACTTATATTATTATTATTATTATTATACAGGATTTATATAGCGCCAACAGTTTACACAGCGCTTTACAACATAAAAGGGAGACAGTACAGTTACAATAAAATACAAGAGGATTAAGAGGGCCCTGCTCAGAACAGCTTACATTCTAATAGGGCGTTATGCCTTTTCTGGTTCCTTCTTTCCATCTTCTTTCCGCTAACAAACATAAACATGCTAATTATAATTTTTGTTTGCAATTTTTATTTCTTTTTTTATTTAGATGTAGCACCCTCTACCATAGGTAGGTGTTGGAGGTGAGGATTTTTGTTATAGCTGCCAGGCAGGTAAATGTAGACAGGTATATGCTGCATGCTAGGCCTGTTTGTTTTGATCTTGGGGCAGGGAGTGGTTAGTGTAGCAGTGGGTGTGACCACCTGTGCTTCAGTTCTTGGGTGCCTCCTCTGCTTCCAGGGAGAATGTTCTGGAAGAGGGGCAGGGCTGGGAATTGGAGTGACTGGGAGTTCATGTGAGGAGCCCTGACCAATCAACAACTGGAATTGGTAGGGGGCAGGCCTCCAACTTAAGCTCAGGTCCAGCCCACTGGAGGGGAGTTGTCGGCTGGGTGAAGTGAAGAACGGAGTGTTAGACAACAGCAGGAGGCGCATCCCCATCTGAGGGGGGGGGGTGCGCACCTCGGCGGAGGAGCTCGGGAGCTCATGGAGGAGGTGTCCTGGAAGAGAGGAGCTGGAGAAGCAGCTGGTATGCATGTCCGGTTAAGTTCTTCACTATGGACTCAAGGCAGGAGAAGGTCGGTGAGTGAGGCACAGTGGATATCTGGAGGAGGCATGCCAGAGGAGCTGGGTGCAAGGCCAGAGGAGAGACTGTGGGGTTTTGTGTCAAATCGATGTGGCCTGCGGGCACAGGATTTGCAAGTCAGGCTAGCTGGGATCAGTAGTCCACCAACTTTCTAAAAGCTGCTAAACTCTAGGCCACCAAGAAGAGGTACTGCTGGTCCCTGGCCTACTAATAATTCAGTAAGTTCAGCAAGTGTCTGGGACCATATAGAGTGATCCCTGGTGTAGTGTGAAGATGATGGGGAGGAGAAACTAACATTGCGCAGTGAAGTTTTGTGCAGAAGGAGATGAGTCCTGGGAGTAATAGTCTGCAGGAGTTGGTTCAGAGAAGGAGTACTGGCCTGCAGGAGTTGATGCAAGGGAAGTGACTGTGAATGTTAGAGTCCTTCAATCCTTCAACGCTCAATTCATTCAACAATTCTTTAACTATGATGGCAAAGTGATCTGTTCTATGGGCATCCCATATTCCCTTTCCCCAACCAAGTTATATCCCCCATATAAACAAAAACAAAGCAAAATGACTGTTCATTGTCTATGAGAGTGATATATAGATGTCTGGCAGTAGGGTGATATGGTGGTGGTGATATGGTGGATCATAGTAACCAGTAGCAACCATCCGCTACATAAATTCACTACTTAACCACTTCAAAGAAGATTTGGCTGCTCAATGACCAGGCCATTTTTTGCGATACGGCACTGCGTTGTTTTAACTGACAATTGCGTGGTTGTGCGATGCTGTACCAAAACAAAATTGACGTCCTTTTTTTCCCACAAATAGAGATTTCTTTTGGTGGTATTTGATCATCTCTGCGGTTTTTATTTATTGAGCTATAAACAAAAAAGCAGTGACAATTTTGAAAAAAACACAATATTTTGTACTTTTTGCTATAATAAATAGCCACGATTTAAAAAAAAATTGGTAATAAAAATCGCAAAAAGTTTATATTGTCTTGTTCTTTTTCTATCTTTTATCTGGTAATGGCTGATTTTTTATGAGTTTTGTCTATCTTGGACTGTGGCTAGCTTACATTGCCTTGATACTTGATTATCTTACATGATTTTGTCAGATTGTGCCTGTAACTCCACATTGTCTAAGGTTTGTTTGCTATGTTTTACCAAAAGTTGAATTTACTTGTCACAATGTCATACACTGTATACTGTCTTTGAAAATTTCATAAATAAACAATAATAAAAAAAAAAAAAAGTGTATATTGATTGGTTTGCAGAAAAGTTATAGTTATATGGCTGGCAAACAGCAACCCCCCAGGCGGCGCGGCTCTTAAACAGCACCCCCGCACGCAGGCGGTCAGGCACTTTACCCACTTGTGTGGTGGGGCAGTGGTGACCTCTCCTCCTCTCCTGGAGTGCGGGCAGCAGGTGCTCCGGTGTCCGCTCCTCAAGCATCCTCCGCTGCATGTCTCCTCTTCCACCAAAGTGGTAGGCATCCAATAGGATCGCCTGACCATTTGACCAATCATGAAACAGGTCTCACGAACCTGAACATTCTTTCAGTATCGTCAGACAACTGGGTGGGCTCAGAGCACAATTCTCTGCGCTCCGAGCCCACAATTTTTTGAAGCCTATTAGAGCCTTTGGTTCTGATCAGGTGCTTCAAAAAAACACCTACTCCACATTGGAATCCATAGTCCGATGCCCTAATATGTAGATCAGGGCGCCGGATGCATGGATAGGGGAGGCGGTGCCCCTGCACCCTTTATGGATGGGCCGCCACTGCCTCAGTTCAAGGGACAAGTTCCAAGTACAGGCAAGGTCAACTGTAGTTTAGAAAGCAAGTGAAAAATTACCTGATTCCAACATCCTTACCATAGACACAGAATTGCATTGTGAATGTTTAAGTTTCCAGTGCCATCAGAGCCTCAGTCCTGAATAGAACAAAAAAATAAAGAGAAAGGTCCCCAAAGAGAGGTGTATCCATAGGAAAAGTAAACGTAAGAGGAAGAAACAAGAAAAGAATAGTAAAAGAGAAGCTTTCTTCTCAGCCAAGAACTTGTCTCATGCATAACGTATCCTTGGATTCCAGACCTTCTCGAACCTGCTTGAGGTGTACGGTGGTGCAGTGGCACTAACACACACAGTTTACAACTTGTATTGAAATAATTCAAAGACAGTTTACAATAAACTTGGTGGGAAGACAACCCAACTAGAAAAACTCACTGTCCAACAGCGTGTAGAGAACAGGTTTCAGCCGAACTGACAGAGCCTGTTAGGAGGGGCAGAATGCGGTCTGGCTGTCTCGTGCCAAGCAGGAAGATGTACAAAGATGCTGAAAGCCCTACACTTTTCCTTCTCATTAGGGACCTTTCCCTGCCACTATTTCTGTCCCTATCAGACGGGGTACCTGTCCCTACTCTACCCACTCGAAAAATGCATGACAAGCCTGGGAGCCAGGGCCTTCAATAGGCTCTGCCTGACCCAAGATGGTTGCTAAAGTCCCATGGGGTGGCAGCATCCATTTAGATAGCTTCCCTAGTGACCCAGGAAACCATAGAATAAACATGTTCCCCTTAATTTTCTCTCTAAGTGTGATGCTGCTGCGGAAGAGCGCCACTTACCGTGGAGAAAGTAGACTACACCTGCCTACATGCTACCTTTTCATGGAGCATGATCCAGGAGCTCTTGACTTGAGTCTCTGGAATATCAACAACCAGTGGTTTCCATCCTTTGGCTAGTTTTTGAGAATGTTTGCAACCAGTTCATTAAGGGAACATTATAGGTAACAGAGTAGATTGTTGTGTAAATTCTTCTCCAATTTTACTTAGGTAATGTAACTAAAGCCATAGTAAAACAATTTTTTTTTTTTTTCGGCTAAACTGCTTTAAGGCATTTCTCAAGTAAATGAGAGACACTTTTAAACCGCCTGGTACAAAATGTGGATATATTTGTGTAAAGCTACCCCCTTGGGGCCGCTGTATTTAAAAAGGTTCACCTTGTGTGTACATCTAGGTGGGAGCATTCCAGCCCAGCAGCCAAGCAACCATAATTTGTAACAGTCACTCGCAGTAAGAAATGGAGTTGTTGTTTTTATATTTATTGGGTGATTTTAACTTAGATAGGGTATCGGGAAGGTCCAAGATGCCATTAATCCATTACCTTTATACAATGAGGACTGTCACTTTAGGTAATCTTCAGACTGCCCAAGAGAAGCCTCTCTTGTGTGGTGCAGTCTTGTCAGACTTGTACGTACCAGACTGGAGAGCCCGATTGATTAGAGGGAGGTCTCCCTTCCGTGTCCAACTTGCGGCCCCTGGTAGTATGGACAGGAGGCACGGGAGTGCGGAGTGGTATGAGAGCCTGGAGGATAGATGCAGATGATGAGTCTCTGGATCCAGGTGCAGAGAAGAGGATGTCCAGCTGGACAGGTAACAGGATACAGTCACAAGCAGGTAATGCTGGGCAGAAGCAAAGCGGATGGTCGGATGACAGACAGGGTTGGCAACAGGCGGGCAGTGAAGTACAGAGAAGCAGGCAGCTTCAAGGTCAAGGCAAGCCGGAGGTCAGTTGCAGGCGGAAGGCAGGGATAATCCAATAGGCAGGCCGGAGGTCAGGTGAAGGCGGAAGGCAGGCATAATCCAATAGACAGGCTGGGTAATCAGGAGACAGGCGTTCAGACAGGAAATAGGAGCAAAGGTCACAGGTAGCTGCAGATCAGACAGCACAGAGCCCAGGCAATCTGACAGTTTAAATAGACAGATTAGCGGCAAGCGCCGCTCACACGTGCGTGCACAGGCGTGCGTGCGCATCGGGACTCACACCAGCGCGCACCAGCACACACAGGAACACACAGGCGCGTGCTGCAGCGACCAGCAGGGTGACCAGCAGAAGGACCACTCTGACAAGTCTCTTTAAAGTAGTTGTAAACACATTTGAGTGACTTCTACCTATAGGTAAGCTTAAAATAAGGCTAGTGGAAATATCTCCTAAATTTTAGGAGATATTTCACTTGTAGTGCACCGATGTCGCTATTGGTGCATGCACTGTGAAGAATCAGACCTCCATTCTTCCCCAGCGCGTATCGTGACGTCACGCGGCTCCGGTCAGTCACAGAGACAAAGTCTGCGGCCCCGTAAGGAAGAGGGGCAAAGATGGATGCGGCCTGCGCAGGGGACCGCGCAGGCTTTGTTTGAAGGTAAGTGTCACATAATGGGCTAGTATGCCATGCATACTAGCCCATTATGCTTTTAATTTGCAAGGTTTGCAGGGAGCAAAAGAGGAAGTAAAACCCATCAGTTTACTTCCTCTTTAACAGGAAACTTCACATAAAGACATCAACTGAATTTCCACTCCTCTTCTTACCCCACAGTCTTCAAATGCAGTATAACACAGTTCTCCTATAGCAGTGTCTCTCAAACTTTGTTGTCTTGCACCAAAATGATTTAAAAACTTTCATGGTACACCTAAAAAGATTTACCATATTTTCCGGCGTATAAGACGACTTTTTGGATGCAAAAAAATGCATCCAAAGTCGGGGGTCGTCTTATACGCCGGTGACAGTCTCCGTCTGCTTCGGGTGTCCATGATTTGAAAGCCGCGCCTTCTTCTCAGACTGTCCTGTGATAGGCGGAACACAAATTTTCCCAGCAGCGCCTCTGTTCTGTGTTCCTCCTATCACGGATGCCTTCTCATCCTCGGACGAGAGGACATCCGTGATAGGCGGAACACAGAACAGAGGCGCTGCTAGAAAACATTTTCCTGGAAAATTAGGGGGTCGTCTTATACGCCGGCAAATACAGTAACTATTATGTGGTGAAGAACTTATTTATTTTTACATATATATTTAATTCAAATTTTAATGTGAAGGATGTGCCTGCTTTTGAGAGCAAATCTGATTGAAGCGAGGCTCCAAAGTTGACAAACAAGCGGCGCACATTTCATTGCCGATTTTAAGAAGTCTCTCTCTCTTTTTTAATTTGATTTCAGTCAATGCTGAAAATCCAAACTAACAAAACCACCAGGACACAAATGGCAGATTTACTTTGATTGGTTTTGCACTGATTGCAGGATATGACTTCTTCATTGGGATCTAAAACTCATCCAGGCTCTTTTCAGGAAATGTTGCATATTAAGTATCTCTCCATCGCTAAACAATGGACAGACTTTATTTATAAGCATCAAAGTTAAAATGGAACGTTCTCTATAGAATGATTGAGTTCTCCCAAGATCTCGCACAAGTCTTGGGTTACAAAAGGAACCAATTAATGACAGACTGACAGAGATTGCGTTTTTATATATGTTACTTTTTGAACTTTTGCAACATTGATTTACCATAATTTTTCTAAATGTTCAAGGTTTTAAAGCGGGGGTTCCGCGGGTTTAGCTTTTTTTTTTTTTAAATCTCAAAAGCCTTGTAACAGCGCTAGCTAGGACCTACTCACCTGCTAGGGGCTGCTACGTCCGTCCGCTCCGTTTTCGTTTGAAAGAACAAGTTATAAAAAATCCTCCAGGGCTTTTCCATCTTGCTTGTGGGCATTTTGAATCCCACAAGCAAGCACTTCCTGGATTTCTTCATGGAATGCCCCCATCATGCACCACAGGATCTCGCGCATGCGCTGTGTTGACGGTGAGCAGCGTGAGCCTCGCCGTCAACACTTCCTGATTACAGTCAGTACCATGATAACGGGTGACGTAATTTAGAATACACGCCTCGTTGTACTCCCAGGAGACCTTGCGCCCAGATCACATTACACCGAGAGTCGTCAGGGAAAAGATGCGACACACCCACTCGCCGCAGGGAAGAAGACCCGGAAGTCATCTAGAACACAGGTAAGGATACACATTTGACACAAAATGACAACGCAGCAGTGATAGATTAAGGCTGGAGGTAGGTGACCTATAAAGTTCAATTTTAAGGTGAACCTCCGCTTTAAAGCGGAGTTCCGCAAATTATTATTTTTTAAGTCAGCAGATACAAAAATACTCCAGCCGCTGACCTTTAAAAAAAAGAAACTTACCTGTCCTGGGCGCCCGCGATGGAGGCACCCAAAGCCGATCTGTCCCTCGGCCTTGTGGCTTCACAGCCTGGTTCCCTACTGCGCATGCACGTCTTGGTCTGCGCGATTCCACTGATCCCTGCTGTCTTTTGGGGCCTGTGTGACTCCCAGAAAACAGCGGGGAGTTGGCGGGGAGGTGTCCAACGTGGCGTGGGACGTGGGAGGCGCCGGACTTGGCGTAGATAGCCGTGGGTGGCTCGGATATCTATACCCGTAAATGGGAGCAAAATACCTGTATTAAACAGGTATCTGCTCCCCCCCCCTGAGAGGTGCCAAATGTGACACCGGAGGGAGGTAGGGTTCTGAAAGTGGAAGTTCAATTTTTCGATGGAACTCTTGTTTTAAAATGCTAGCAATTTTAGATATTTTTATTAAAACTCCCACCTCACACCTGCAAATCTCATGCGGCATACAGTTTGAGAATCACTGTCCTATAGAAAGGAGGGTGATCCCTCCTGGGATCTTT
The DNA here is from genome assembly GCF_905171775.1 of Rana temporaria. NCBI lineage: Eukaryota > Metazoa > Chordata > Amphibia > Anura > Ranidae > Rana > Rana temporaria. The sequence continues at coordinate 34,935,731 of NC_053491.1, read as the reverse complement.
GAAAACTTACTGGGCCCTGTGCCTGGTTGCTTCTATCCCCTCTTCTGGCTATAGAGGTTCAAAATAACAGATGCCCACTTTCACTGATCCTTGTTTCTAAGGGGGATGGTTAGTCACAGTACAGCTCGCTAGGGTGTCTATTCTTCAGCAGCCTTAGGAATGGTAGCAGCCAGCCTTGACTGTGGCTCAGAAAGAGCGGTGGTCACCTTCACCACACCTCCCGCCAGAGGCAGCACTCCCCTCCTCCTGAGGGCCCCTTCTTTGGTCAGCACTCCATCACTTCATCTCCATACGACTCTTATCACATGGCAGACCCCAGAAGTATTTTTTTTGTCAAGTTCTCAGCTTGGGATTGGCCAGTGCTCCCACCATACTGTCAAGCAGTGCATCACTTCCAGTGGTGGCTAGTGCTCAAAATTTTTGGGGGGGCGCAAACAAACTGAAAAAAAAAAACATTAATTGCAGCAACTGTGCCCATCAAGCTCAACCACTGTGCCCATAAAACGCAGCCACTGTGTCCATCAAATGCAGCCACAGTACCCATAAATTGCCGCCACTGTGACATCAAACGCAGCTACTGTACCCATTAATTGCTGCCAGTGTGCCCAATTAATTGCCTCCAATGTGCCCATCAATTTCTGCCAGTGTGCCCCATCAATTGCTTCCAGTGTGTGTGCCCATCAATTGCTGCCAGTGTGCCCCATCAATTTCTGCTAGTGTGCCCATCATTTGCTGCCAGTGTGCCCCATCAATTGCTGCCAGTGTGCCCCATCAATATTACTGCTAGTGTGCCCCATCAATTGCCACCAGTGTACCCCATCAATTGCCGCCAGTGTGCCCCATCAATTGCTGCTACTGTGCCCCATCAATGCTGCCAGTGTGCCCCATAAATTGCCACCAGTGTGCCCCATAAATTTCCACCAGTGTACCCCATCAATTTCAGCTACCATGCCCCATCAAATGCTGCCAGTGTGCATCCCCGCCCGCCCGGCACTCACCTGTCTCGGGTCATGGCGGCGGTGTCATCCACGCTCCGAGTCCTCGATGTCTTCTCCCGTCCTCAGTCCCTGGGGAAAAACCCTGCAGATTTATCCCTGTGGAGGAGGACCCAGCAAAGCCAGCCCACCTGGGACTGCCCTGCCTACCAAAAAAGACACTAGTACCTACAGGGTGCCACATTGGGTAGAATGGTTTTCAAGCAAACAGTAAATATAAACGAATGGCTTGAACTGGGCTTTCACAGATCAGCAGTCTTCTGTATGTGAAACAAGAGTTATGCCGTAAGATGTGCTGCTCATGTTGTAGCCGGTAGATCCATTACATCCAAAGTGGGAACACAGAGAGACACAGATCACTTTGATCTGTGCACATGAATCCATAATGGCAGGATGTACCTTGCATTAAGTGGACTAGAGGTCAAGGGTGGTATGGAACACTGCTTTAACTGGCACACACTCATGACATTTCTCTTGAATCCTACCGAAAATTGCTGCCTAACTGTAATTTTTTTCCTTGACCTACAGTTGTTTTCTGTTCTTATGGAATAAGCAGGAAAAGAGAATTGCTCGCTGAGTGCTTTTAGGTGGAAGACTCATGACATGCTAGGGGCTTTGATGGGCTTGAGGCTTAATGTGACAATTTCAGTTCCATTGCTCTAAAGCCATCCATGACCAGTAATAATATAAAATGTGATTGTAATATATCCAGCATAGGTTACAAAGTGAGAGCAAGTATTTTGTTTGCATAGAGAAACACTGCATCTCTGTTCCTTCCAGTTATTGTTAGTTATTCAGAACAATTTAGAGACGGACGAAGAGCTAGAGCCCAGTGATTTGCTCAGATTCACTGTGAGAGTTGTTCTATAGTCTGATGCATTTGTTCTTATTTATCTCACCGGGACATGAGGCAGTAAGTACTTATCTCCAATTGTTTAAATAAAAGAGTGTGGCTCCATAATCATAATAAACTATATACACTAGTCAGTCATAACATTACACTGACAGGTAAAGTGACAATCTTGTGACAATGGCAACTGAAAATGAACATGTTGGCCGGGATTCACGTAGCTCGGCGTATCTTTGGATGGGCGTAGCGCATCTCATATGCGCTACGCCGACGTAACATAGAGAGGCAAGGCCAGTATTCACAGAGCACTTGCTCCCTAATTTACTGCGGCGTTGCGTAAATGGGCCGGCGTAAGCCCGCCTAATTCAAAGTAGGCAGGTAGTGGGCGTGTTGTATTAAAATGATTCATGACCCCATGTAAATGAATGGGCGTACGAACGGCGCATGCGCACGCATGCTCAGAATCACGTTGCATATACTCCCTAAGATACGACGGCTCAATGCCTACGACGTGAACGTAACCTACGCCCAGCCCCATTCACGTACGACTTACGTAAACGACGTAAAATACGACCATACCTTAACATGACTTACCCCTGCTTTATGAGGGGTAAACTTACGCCGGACGTACGCCTTACGTAAACGGCGTAGATTACTGCGACGGGCATAGGTACGTTCGTGAATCGGCGTATCTTGCTCATTTACATATTCGATGTGTAAAACAATGGAAGCGCCCCTTGCGGCCAGCGTAAATATGCGCCCAAGATACGATGGCGTAGGAGACTTACGTCGGTCGGATGGAGCCAGAATTCAGGTGTATCTGGTTTCAAGAATACGGCGCATAGATACGACGGCGCATCCGTGGACTTATGCGGCGTATAAGGAGATACGTCGGCGTAAGTCGTTCGTGAATCCCGGCCGTTGTCTCTGAAATCAATGGTGTTGATTTACTAAAACTGGAGCATAACAAATTCTTCATAGAAACCAGGTCCAGGTCTTTTTGTCAAAGCTTAACCACTTACCACTTGCCGACCGCCGCATGCCTATTTACGTCAACAGAATGGCACGGGCAGGCAGATTGGATTACAAGTATGTCCATTTAAATCTGCCGCCCATCGGGCGAGCACGCCACGTGCCTCGCGAGTGCAGCCGCGGGTCCCGGGAACTCGATTTTTCTGGGAGTCCCACGATTTTGGTCGGCAAGAGCAGAACAGGGGAATGCCTTTGTAAACAAGGCATTCCCCTATTCTGCCTAGTGACGCTGTCACTGATGACCGTTCCCTGTGATCGGGAACGGTCATCAGTGACGTGTCACGTGTAGCCACGCCCCCTAACAGTAAGAATCGCTTTCTAGGGAGCACTTAACCCCTGCAGCGTCACCTAGTTATTAACCCCTTTACTGCCAATGTCACTTTTAGAGTAATCAGTGCATTTTTATAGCACTGATCGCTGTAAAAATGACAATGGTCCCAAAATGGTGTCAAAAGTGTCCGATGTGTCCACCATAATGTCGCAGTCAGATAAAAATCACTGATCGCCGCCATAACTGGAAAAAAATTAGTAATAAGAATGCCATAAAACAGTCCCCTATTTTGTAGAAGCTATATCTTTTGCTCAAACTAATCAATAAATGCTAATTGCATTTTTTTTACCAAAAATATGTAGAAGAATACGTATCGGCCTAAACTGTGGGAAAAAAAATTCAATATATTTTGGGGGGATATTTATTATAGCAAAAAGTAAAAAATATAGAATTTTTTTTTTAAGACTTCATGACAAGATGACGGCTATGACACCTCTGACAAGTAACAGTACAGATTTTTTTTGTAAAATATGTGAAGCCTATTGGGGTCTTCCCCACCCACAATGATGTGAGCTCAGAAGTCCCCCTACAGTGCTCTCCAACAAGGTCAGCCTGGGGGAACCCTACATGGCCCCAACCACATGACTGACTAGTGTCAGGATCACCAGTCAAAGAGCTGGGGCTCACTGAAAAAACCTGTCACCACTGACACCAAGAAACCCAAAGAACCAACCACCACTGAACCCATAGAAGGACCCAAAGAGAGCCAGTCACCACTGAACCCCATACAAGAACCCAAAGACAACCAACCACTGAACCCATAGAAGGACCCAAAGAACTAACCACCACTGAACCCCCATACAAGAAACCAAATAACCAGTCACCACTGAACCCATGAAGGAACCCAAAGAGAACCAGCCACTACTGAACCTCTGGAAGAACCCCAAGAGAACCAGCCATCAATGAAACCTCTAATGAACACAGACTTCTGAAGGAACCCAAAGAACCTCCACCAGTAAGGTTTGTCCCCATAGCATGAACCAGCTCACAGTGACCACACAGCTGTGCTGGGATGAATATGGGATTCACTCTACCCCTGTCAGATATAAGATACACATCACGTGATATGCCCTTGCCCAGTGACAGGGGGAGGAGATGAGCTTTTTTATCTTTTATCTCTTGTGAGTGTTTTTAATCCATTGTCATTAAAACCGAGATACTACACTTGGCTAGCGCTTTCTTCCTTTTGTTCTTTTTCCCATTAGTTTGCTATATATATATATATATATATATATATATATATATATATATATATATATATATATATATATATATATATATATATATATATATATATATATATATATATATATATATATATTTTTTTTTTTATTTGCAGCACTGGAGGCTTTTTTTTCTATGTAACTTTAGTTGTCAGTACTTTATTTTTATATTTTTTATTATTCAATAGTTTTTATTGTTATTATATATGAGTAAACATAAACATTCAATGGTTTGCGGACGCTAATTGCAGGAAAAGCATTCGTAGTAACATTATGTTCTGCATGTGTATCAAAGATAAAGGTAGCGGGTAAAGAGTACTTAGGCAGATCTTGTTTTCAAGTTATCACATTGTAAGGCACTTAACAGCATCAGCAGGGTCATGGTTATCTGAACAATAGATAACAAGGCAGCACCGAATATGTTGTAAACAAAACAATCTCAAACAGTAAAACTAATATTAATATATCTGAACTTGGACCAAAGGTACTCTGCATCCTAAGGTGGATACCGAGAGACCCACGTCTGTTCAAAGGCAAAAGAAGAACTTATGTGTGGAATCAAGGACTTTTCATACACATAATGTTGTTGGGTAACATTTGCAATTTCTGACGGGTTAGGAGCAGTGGTGCTCAACATTTTGAGTGGGTGCAAACAAACTGAAAAAAAAACCCCATCAAGCACAGCCACTGTGTCCATCAAGCGCAGCCACTGTGTCCATCAAACGCAGCTACTGTACCCATCAATTGCTGCCAGTGTACCCCATCAATTGCTACCAGTGTGCCCCATAAATTGCTGCCAGTGTGCCCCATCAATTGCTACCAGTGTGCCCCATAAATTGCTGCCAGTGTGCCCCATCAATTGCTGCCAGTGTGCCCCATCAATTGCTGCCAGTGTGCCCCATCAATTGCTGCCAGTGTGCCCCATCAATTGCCGCCAGTGTGCCCCATCAATTGCCACCAGTGTGCCCCATCAATTGCTGCTACTGTGCTCCATCAAATGCTGTCCCCCTTTGCCATGAAAATTAACTTAATCCTCAAACAAATAAATCACTGCATTTGTGAAGAAGGCATTCAGGGCGCCCAAGAAAGTCCAGCAAGCGCCAGGACCTTCTCCTATAGTTCATTCAGCTGCGGGATCGGGGAACGCCAGTGCAGAGCTTGCTCAGGAATGGCAGCAGGCAAGTGTGAGTCCATCTACACACACAGTGAGGAGAAGACTTTTGGAGGATAGCCTGGTGTCAAGGGCAGCAAATAATCCACTTCTCTCCAGGAAAAACATCAGGGACAGACTGATATTCTGCAAAAGGTACAGGGATTGGACTGATGAGTCCTTCGTAAATGGGGTAATGTAATTTTCTCTGATGAATGCCCTTTCCGATTGTTTTGGGCATCCAGAAAAATATTTTTCTGGAGAAGAAAAGGTGAGTGCTACCATCAGGCCTCGTACACACGACTGAGAATCTCGTCGTAAAAGAAACGTTGTTTTCCTCAACGAGTTTCTTGTCAGGCTTGTCGAGAATCTTGTCAAGCTTTCTTTGCATACACACTGTCAAGACAAAATCTCATCGTTCTCAAACGCGGTGACGTACAACACGTACGACGGCACTTTAAAGGGGAAGTTTGATTCCACTGGCGCCACCCTTGGGGCTGCTTTTGCTAATCTCATGTTACTACGTGATAAGTAAAAGTTTGGTGAGAGACGATTCACACTTTTCAGTGATATATGACCTCTAAATAGAGGAAGGAATGAAAAAAAATGAGTGAAAAAATAATTTAAATAGGGGAGTGCTGCTGCATATTCAAAGCTCAAAAGTTGAAGCCAGTTATGGGGAAACATGTCGGGTGGAGCTATTTTTAAAACGCCATCACACTCATATACTCCAGCTCTTTGGTTCGTTCCTTGGCTGTATATTTTATTTACAATATATTTTTTTTTATGCTGTTTTTTTTCTTTTCTATCCTGAATTTTTACATATTTTTTATGATGAAGTGACTTGCTGTGAGAATTTTAAAAGTGGATTGGTGCCTGCTGTGAAGTTTTTAAAGTGTTTTTTTTTTATAAATTCCTTGGATATACTTCACTGTGAGGATCTATTTTTTCTCCCTCCATTTCCACTGAGTCTACATGTTCAGAATTTATTATCCTGCATCTTCCAAGCTGAAAACTGAAATCTGACTACCATTCTTCTTGTGTCATACGGCCTGGAAAGACAGCTGAAGTCTTTTCTCTTCCTTCTTGCAAGATAGAAGCACTCCTCCCCCATACTAGAATATTTGACCCAAAGTGGCCTCCCCAAACTCGACGACATACTGCTAAAACCTTTAGAGGAACAAATAACAGTTGAGGAGACTTAGTCGGCAATTAGGGATCTGAAGTCGGGGAAGAGCCCAGGGCCGGATGGCTTTTCATCGACTTATTATAAGACCTTCAGTGAGACCCTGTCGAAGCACCTGACTAGAGCCTTAAACACTATGTCCTCACCCAGATCAGTGCCGACTGACTTTCTCTCAGCCCATATCACTCTAATTCCGAAACCGGGAAAAGACCATACAGAATGCTCCAGCTATAGGCCCATATCCTTACTGAACCTGGATCTCAAGATCCTAGCGAAGATTATGGCCAACAGATTGAGACCTTTGCTGACCTCATTAGTGGGACAGGACCAGGTGGGCTTTGTCCCAAATAGAGAGGCAAGAGACAACGTAATTAAGGCTTTGCTTCTGATGGACACGACACACGGGTGTAATGTCGGAGGCCTTCTCCTGTCCACTGACGCGGAGAAGGCCTTCGACAGAGTCGCATGGGACTATATGAAAACCACCTGTGAATTCATAGGCCTTGGTCCCCACATGATGTCTTGGATCAACGCCCTTTACGATAGACCCACGGCCAGACTTAAAGTAAACGGTTCACTGTCGAAAGAGGTCCAGATCTCAAACGGGACTAGACAGGGCTGCCCCCTATCCCCTCTTTTATTCATACTGTCACTCGAACCCTTTATCAGAATGATTAACAAAGATGATTCGATAACAGGTTTCAAAGTCGCAGAAACTGAGCATAAGATCGCAGCTTACGCTGATGATCTACTCTTTTTCCTGACAAACCCACACACCACAATCCCTAATTTAATGAAACAATTTTCGATCTACGGATATATTTCGAACCTTAAAATCAATTTTTCAAAATCAGAAGCAATGAACCTCTCCCTGACAAAGGAATCCTTAACTAAAACGCAAGCCAACTGCCCCTTTAAGTGGGTAAAGGGAGCACTTAAATACTTAGGTGTATGGTTAACCCCCAATGTGACTACTACCTATGAACAAAATTTCCCTAGGCTACTAAGAGAAATATGTAAGGACTTGCAGGAATGGAATACTAAATTTTTCTCGTGGTTTGGGAGGGCGGCGATCCTGAAAATGGTTATTTTGCCAAAATTGCTTTATCTCCTTAGAGCCCTACCAATTAAAATCCCACGAACATTCTTTAAGTCCCTGCAATCCACTCTTATTCAGTTCCTTTGGAAACATAAAAAACCTAGAATAAAATTCCTGCTCCTCACCAGGCCGAAAGAGAAGGGAGGAATGGGATTGCCGAACTTCTATCACTACTATCTAGCTTCACACCTAATGAGGGTTATTGACTGGCACTGCCATAGTAGCTCTAAGGCCTGGGTCCGATTAGAGGAATCCCTGTTCAAGACACCCCTTTTATACCTTCCCTGGACCCCTTGGAGGTACCAACACGACTCAATAAAAAACAACCCAGTAACAGGAACTACCTTGACATTGTTCTCTGAGGTGGCCAACAAGACAAATCTAACAGACAACAATAGCCCACTATCTCCACTGCAGAATAACCCTGATTTTCCCCCAGGCATACGGAACGACAACTTGATCCCTACTGGGACCAGTGATCCCATACTAATGACGGATTGCTTCTCAAACGGGAAATTTAAAACCCTAACGGCACTCAAACATGACAATGGACTACCAACGATGTCCTGGTTGACGTACTTCCAAATTAGAGATTACGCCAACTCAGGGAAAGGAAGGTTCACCTTCTCAAGAGAACTGACGGAGCTTGAGAAGGCATGTAAAAAGGGTGCTCAATTTGACAAGGCTACCTCCACATTATACATGTGGTTACAGGACGCAACTGCTACACCAAATGACAGGTTTAGACGAACATGGTCTAATGACCTGAATATTACCATCACTGACAAACAATGGACAAATGCCTGCACCCTAGCACACAAATGTTCCATAAATACCAAGACACAAGAAACCTCATACAAATTATTGACCCATTGGTATACCACACCAGACAAACTCCACAAATGGTTCCCAAAGACTTCAGACAAGTGCTGGAGATGTGGGATCGACACAGGTACTCTTAAACATATATGGTGGGACTGCCCAGTAATACAGGGCTATTGGGCTAAGGTACGAGAGGTTGTGAGGCGAATCACGGAGACAAACTTAGAATTAGACGCAGCAAGCTGCCTCCTCAACATTAACAACTTCTCCCTGAAGCGATACAAATGTTCGCTCACTAAGCACCTCCTGAGTGCCGCAAAATCTCTGATACCTATTCTGTGGAAGAGCACAAATCCCCCTTCCATTCGAGATTGGCTCAAAAAAGTGTCTGACACATGTTATATGGAAGATACTTCGGCACAAAACTCAGACAACGTGGAATCTTACCACAACACATGGTCTGCGTGGTTCGCTTTCAAGGCCTCCCCAGAGTATGACTCACTGTCAACCCCCTGAAATACTCATTAACTAGCTGATGCCAAGGTCTCGGGTACTGACCAGAACTGCCCGAATAGATACTATAATCCTGCAGCAGTCACCAACTGCTTCCCCTTACCACACCCACATCTTCCCTTCTTTTTTTTTCTCCCCTCTTTTCTTTTTCCTCCAAAGCTCTATAAACTACATGTTGTGCCATGTTTAAACGGCACCCTTCAATAATATTGTTGAATGTTAAATCTTACCTCAATAATAGTAACTGCCCAGTGCCTTCATGGGCAAACAGGTAAACACAATTTGCCTCGCATTTGTTTTGACATGGGATGGACCTTTATAGGTGTACCAATAGAATCAAATGTAATGTTTTCTTTACACTGCCATTCTATTTAACACTGCATGACATGTCTATTTTATATTGCCTTATGTATCGCAATTTTTGGCCTTAATAAACTTTTGATGTTTAAAAAAAAAGAAGCACTCCTCCCCAAGATAAGTGATTATACACCTGGGGCCGGCAGGCTTATGCACAAGCTCATCTGACCTCCTTAAAACCGGGGTCCAACGATCGGGTAAGAGTCAGTATTTATATTTCTTCAGCTGAATATAAAGATTCAAGTTTCTTCAAGATGTTGGGTTAAAGTCTGCAGCGATTAATGAACTATTGCTTGGAAGTATCTGGTGGTCAGGATTTTTTTGGATATATTTTTTTTGAGGACTTTGATCACTCAATTACCTCTTTCTTTATTTATTTTGGGTTTATTTATATATTTTTTGTTCACCTGGTACAGGATGTATCAACACATCATTTTTTTTATCACTTTATGGTTTTGATATAACATTATTTCACTCCCTTGTGATTGCACATTTAAATGTTTGCGCACTTATTTCTTTTTTGTATGTATCTCTTTTTTTTCTCATTGAGATCCACAACAGTTTTCTCGACGAAAAACATACACACAACCGTTTTTCTCTGCAAAAATGCTCTGCCACCATTTTTCTTGATAGATTTTGCAGAGGAAAATGGTTGTGTGTACGAGGCTTCCCGACGAGAAAAAAGAGAGCATGTTCTCTTTTTTTCTCGTCGAGATCCACAACAGTTTTCTCGATGAAAAATATACACACGAGGAAAACGGTTGTGTGTTCGAGGCTTCAGTCCTGTGTCATGTCAACAGTAAAGAATCTTGAGACCATTCATGTGTGGGGTTGCTTCTCAGACAATTGAGTGGGCTCACTCACAATTTTGCCTAAGAACACATTCATGAATAAAGAATGATACTAAAACATCCTCCGAGAGAAACTTCTCCCAACCATCTAAGAACAGTTTGGTGAAGGAACAATGCCTTTTCCAGCATGATGAAACACATTTCTTTAATGCAAAGGTGATAACTAAGTGGCTTGGGGAACAAAACATCAAAATTTCAGGTCCATGGCCAGGAAACTCCCCAGACCTTAATCCCATCGAGAACTTGTGGTCAATCTTCAAGAGGTGGGTGAACATAAAACCCCCCCACAAATTCTGAAAAACTCCAAGCATTGATTATGAAAGAATGGGCTGCCATCAGTCAGGATGTGGCCCAGAAGCTGTTTGACAGCATGCCAGGGAGAATTGCAGAGGCCTCGAAAAAGAAGAATAAGGGTCAACACTGAAAATATTGACCCGTTGCCTAAACTTATAATTGCCAATAAAAGCCTTTGACGCTTATGAAATGCTTGTAATTATACTTTCAGTATACCATAGTAACATCTGACAAAAAGATCTAAAGCAGCAGACTTTGTAAAAATTTATATTTGTGTCATTCTCAAAACTTTTGGCCATGGCTTCATATAAAAGAAATCACAAAAAAAATCGAAATAATACAAATATATGTCAACTCCCAATGTGGTGCAACAATATACTCCAACAGTGCTGTGAAAATAAAAGACAGTGATTTATTTAATTGGCAGAAGTTTTTTTCACCTTAATGCATAACCTTAATTTATAACCCCTTTAAATACAGATCTTTAAATTGTAGGAGATCTGTAATCCATTGTACACACTATGATTATCGAACTTAGTACATCAGGGTGAGTATGACTCCAAAGGGTCATGGATCATCAGAGTGCAGAAAAAAAAAATACTGCAATGTGCTCTCTGCATAACTTTGTTAAGATTTCCCCAATGTAAAATTAATACTCACATTGATAAAATTACTAAAAACCTCTCCACTTGGTGATGGCCATACCTAGCCCACCATAACATTTTGACAGAGATGACCTAATGTCAGCCTGCTGTGCTGTTCTGTGCTGTGCATGTACAAACCCAAGCATACAATTGGTCCAAGGATCTGATGTAGGGTTCTGCAGAAATCGACAGCTTTCACATGTATCAGCATGCTGATGTTTTTGGAAATGGCTCCACCTTACGTGTTACGTCCTATTTTGTAATTTATCAAAAGGGGATAGTGACACTTCGACATACATCAAGAATTTAGCCAGTTACCCATGTTATTGAGTTATCTGGAAGATCATATTCACAAATATAGTTTTGGTTCTACAGTTGAATCAGATACCCATACCATACATGCAATTGACCCCAACACCATGTAGCGTTGTAGCGTTGGGGTCAATTGCATTTCCCCAACACCAAAACTCTCATGTACTCCCTATACCTTAAAATTACTGGTACCACAATTTACATTTTATATAGTAAAAGTCAAAGGAAGAAAAAATAAATAATGATACGTAATTAAAAAGATGTGAAAGAAATAATCCAAACATTTTTTCACTAATGGAATATCTAATATAAGCACTAGGCATGGGAAAAAAAAACAGCTTTTAGCTGCTGGAGTCCAAGGGCCACATAATATGTACACATTGCCACACATTGGGCATCAGGAATCTAACATGCTATAAAAACATCACTGCCTCATTTGTAAATATACTTTGTAAATGGTTTATAAATATAATTGATCATTTAGTTCCAGATTTATTAAGCAGTCTTACAAACCAAAAACATCACCTTTTAAACCATGTGCAGATCTCCGGTATGCTTTCTCCAAGTCACGTTTATTGCACTGACTCCTATGACCTGTGGCTACATAGTTTTGTAAGTGTCATACAAAATAAATAAATGTTTTTTACACATCAGTAAACAGTTATTAAATCTGAGGTTTATGCAAGCAAAAAATAAATACTCAACTGAAATACATATGGGAAACGTTTTATTTGTCTAAGCATTTGTAAGGATATATCACGTTTATGTTGTAAAAATCAGGTAGGGAATGCGATTTGGGTTTGGCTCTACCATAATCTTGTTTTCAGTGGCATGTTTTAAGGGTTTTCATTTATTTATGTTTTTGGGATGTATTGGTTTTTTCGTATGTTATTAGGGCCTCTGTTTAGGTTAAGCTGTTTTTTTTTTTTGCTTTTTTTAAAAGCTTTTGTTTGTTTCAGTGGTGGTATAGAGCTGTCTTTCCTTTTTGGGGTTTCTTAGGCATACACCAGTTAGGTTTATTATACCAGCTGCTGGACAATTTGATGTTGACGTATCCTCTGCAAAATCTTAGTTATTTTAATAAAACCCTTACCTGTGATGTTTGACACTAGAAAATTTAGACGTTTTCTTTTAGTAAAATCCCAGCCTGTGCCCTTTGTCTTTAGCAATTTAATTGGCCATGAATCAAAATGAGGCCTGGTCATCCCACTTATCTATAAATAGCGATTGGGCCTGTGCCCTGGAAGACATTGTTGTTTATGACGAAACATGTAAGTTGGAGCTGCATGCTGACATCATCGCATCCAAACTGATCCCGGAAGCACGGGTGAATTGTTTGCTGGCAGAGAGACTGTACAGATTGGTGTTTTTATTATTTACTTATGTAAGTGCAATTTTAATTATTTTAATAAAATGGTTGAACGATTTTACACTATTGGAGCATATTTTTTCTGGTCCACAGTATCTGGCGTTGCTGGTCTGGAGATCTGGTAAGCACCCCTATTATCGGAGGTGGAGGTTTTCACAGAAGGAATTTATATCACTGTTGGTGTTGGATTTTATGTATAAAGATTACTAAAGCGCTAATATGAATGTGAACCAAAAATATGTGAACCCAAAAATTAAGATAATCAAATGGTGATTGCTGCTATTATTGTGTAGTGTACTGATGTCACAAAAATAAATGAAATAAGGGTTAATAAAGCGCTATCATCAACCTTAATTTTATTGCACAGTGATCCAATATATACTGCCAAAGTGATAATAGTTCACTGAATATATACTAAAGGTAGTAATAAATAAAGTGCTTCCAAAATAATATGAATAAAGTGCTTTCCAGAGTTCTAAATAATAAAGAGACAAAGTCAGACACCACTAATAGGTGAAATTGAAATCAGGAGGGTAACAATACCTAGATGTTCAGGTATTCAGATCTCCAAATGCTGTAATTTAATTTATTGATCTCAAATCTTCATTACTTTTCAATCCTTCATATACACGTGTTGCTCAAAAATAAAAGAATGACAAACTCATTGCGCAGATAAAATAGACTGGGAGTGACATAAATGTAATATACCACAGTTGCACTTACACATGCCCCACAATAAGATCGCATATACGAAGGTCAGTTGCATAGATAAAACTCCTCACTTAGCTGTCCGTGCTTCACACAGCACTGAGGCAGATGGCGTGACTTTTTCAAAGGTGTTGCATTTATTTTAATGAGTTTTAAAGACGTTTTCTTCAATAACCTTTCATTTTTTTTTACGTATCCTTAATTTATATAATATTTTAGTGTTATGTTTCACTGAATGTGTATTTAACTCATTTTTGGCTTTGTTTTTTTTGTTTTTCGCAAATTTGTGCTTAAAATTGTTTTCTAAAAGTGTCCTCTGCAGTCTGTTAATTTGTGTTGTAAAACACCTGCCTGTACTTTTTGCCTTTAGTACATGTCGGGTAATTCTCCCTAAAGATGTCCTGCTGTTAGCCAGTTTTATATAGTTTTATTATATGTGGTCTCCTAATTATTAATGAGAGTTTGATAGAAACTCCCTGGACCCCTCTAGTGATTTACTGGAGCTACCACTACCTATTGGAGTCAGTCAGTGACTGCCTCCAAAACTGGATGGATGGTAGGACATTGCCGGTTATTAGCCTTAGGCCTCGTACACACGATAGGTTAACCAGAGGACAACGGTCTGAAGGACCGTTGTCCTAGGTTAACCGATGAAGCTGACCGATGGTCCGTCGTGCGTACACACCATCAGTTAAAAAACCGATCGTGTCAGAACGCGGTGACGTAAAACACAACGACGTGCTGAAAAAAACGAAGTTCAATGCTTCCAAGCATGCGTGAACTTGATTCTGAGCATGCATGGATTTTTAACCAATGGTTGTGCGTACTAACAATCGGTTTTGACCTATCGGTTAGCAATCCATCGGTTAAATTTTAAAGCAAGTTGCCATTTTTTTTAACCTAAGGTTAAATAACCTATGGGGCCCACACACGATCGGTTTGGACCGATGAAAATGGTCCATCAGACCGTTGTCCTCTGGTTAACCTATCGTGTGTACGAGGCCTTACTGATTGGTTTTAAAACTACAAGTTCCAGGGTCAGAGCACAACTTTGCTTTGCAGTATCTTGTGGAACCGTGCACGTTACCCCACGTTAACACATGGTAAGTGCATTAGCGCCTTGGGATGCCTTTCATTTTGAATGGTATCTCAATGCACTAAGGCACCACAGCTCTGATGCACATGCATTGCAGTGTACCACAACACATAGGGGTTGATTTACCTAAACTGGAGAGTGCAAAATCTGGTGCAGCTGTGTATGGTAGCCAATCAGCTTCTAACTTCTGCTTGTTCAATTAAGCTTTGACAAAAAAAAAACTGGAAGCTAATTGGTTACTATTCAGAGCTGCACCAGATTTTGCACTAGTAAATCAGCACCATAGTAACACAAATTTTTTGGTCCATTCTTGTTTGTTGGCAGCCCACTCAAAATGAATAGGCTGCCAGAAAGCTAAACACATTAAAGCGGGGGTTCTGTGGGAATTCTTTTTTTTTTTAAATATGTGCATCTACTGCTTTTCAGTTTGGTAAGCTTGTACTCACTTGTCTGTAGTTTAAATTTGTCCGCACTGTCATTTTGCCATAAATAATGTTTTATAAAATTTCCTCCAGGAATGGTCCATCTTGCTTGTGGGCATTGTGAAGCCCACAAACAAATACTTCTGGGATTCGGTGAATGCTGATATCCCAGCATTCACTGCTCTATCCCGCGCATGAGCAGTGTTCACGGTTGCCATCACAACTTACGTTTTGCTGAAATATATGTAAATGTGTGAGGAGCTAGTTATCTTGTCCCGTCTTGTCCCGTGCAAGCAATGGCTTCCTTCTCCGCGTGTATTCAGGTGTATAATGGCATTCTTTACCTTTTTGCCATTAATTAAAATGGCTGAATTAAATCCGCCCACATCACGTGACCTGCTTCTTGAGTCACGTGATGAGTAAAATACAGTGAGATTTAGTCTTTGGGTGTTATTACTAGTCTCATGTAAAGCATGACGCTGAGGAGACACTCGGGCACTGAGAAAGAGAAGCAACATGCCCACTCCCGCGGGAGAAAGACCAGGAAGTGTCTGCATAGAACAACAGATTACCAAAAATAGGTAGAAGAATACGTATCGGCCTAAACTGAGGAAAAAAATGTTTTTTTTTTACATATTTTTTAGGGATATTTATTATAGCAAAAAGTAAAAAATATTGCATTTTTTTTCAAAATTGTCACTCTATTTTTGTTTATAGCGCAAAAAATAAAAACCGCAGAGGTGATCAAATACCACCAAAAGAAAGCTCTATTTGTGGGAAAAAAAGGACGCCAATTTTGTTTGGGAGCCACGTTGCATGACCGCGCAATTGTCTGTTAAAACGACGCAGTGCCAAATTGCAAAACCTGGCTGGGTCCTTTAGCTGCATTTTGGTCCGGGTCTTAAGTGGTTAAGGAGAGCAGGCTGATTTTGCAGCACAGCTAGAAAATTTACCATGCTGTGCTCTCATGCCTTGTGTGGTCAGTTTGGAATAGGAGAGCAGATAGACTGACAGGAGCACAGGGGATTTCATACAAAGAAAGCAATACAAAGGGAGCAGAACATGTTTTCATACAAGTACATGGTACAGCAGTCACATATCAGGAATATGAAATGTTGGGATAACATATTTTTTAAAGACCGCTCTAGTCTTGTCTTGATATAAATTACCATACACCTTTAAATTACATTGGGGCTTTTCAGAGAGTTACAATTTCAACCATTTAGGGTATCTCTGAAAGCATGGAAAACTGGTCACAAAAGAACGGGAGAAAGAAGATGTAATAAATAATTTTTCTCCTCAGTATTTACAGATGAAAATAACAGGCATTAAAAATGATGTTTCGCCAAAGCTACTGTGGTTGGCTGAAATCCAGGTACATAAGAGACCAGAGAAACTTATAGTGAACATATCATGAGGTCCAGATGGCTTACACCTGTGAGGGAATTTAGCACAAATATAGCCAAACTGCTGACTGGAATTGTACTAACTGACTGGTATAGAGCAAATGTGGTACCAATATACAAAAAAAAAAAATAATTAGGATGCATACCATGAAACTACAGACAAGTCAGACTAACATCAATAACTTAGCCATGTAATAGCCAGACCATTATTTCTAAACTTTAAGGACAGTATAATGGCTGGAATGGTACCAGCTGATTGTCAAAAAGAAAAATGTATACTAATATTCAAATAGGGGCCGAGATATATAGCTGAAAGCTAAAGACCAGTCAGCCTAACATCAATAGTATGTAAACTATTGGATCAGATGATAAGGGGCCACATTCAAGAGTTTTCTCATGAACATAGTACCATTAGTAGTCATTACCATGGATTTATGTAAGATCATTCTTGCCAGACCAACCTGTTAAAATTCTATAAGGAGGTGAGCTGCAATTTGGACAATGAAAGACCTGTGGGCGTGGCGTACCTGGACTTTGACAAAGCATTAGATACAGTACCCCACAAATGCTTTATTTACAAATTGAGGTCTGTTGGCATTGATGATAGTGTACTGTATGTACCTGGATACAAAACTGCTTACAGAAGTGCGTCCAGAGGGTGGGGATAAATAGTGTGTCTTCATAGTGGCCTGGAGATGTAAGTGGGGTACCCCAAGACTCTGTCCTGCTACCAATTCTGTTTAACTTGTTCAGAAATTATATTGACGTTGGTACAAACAGTTTAGTCTCAGTGTTTGCTGACTTATATGTGGATTCAGGTACGGCGGCACATTGTTGCGGCGGCATAGCGTATCGTATTTACACTACGCCGCCGTAAGTTTGCAAGGCAAGTACTGTATTCACAAAGTACTTGCCTTCTAAGTTACGGCGGCGTAGCGTAAATGGGGCCGGCGTAAGCGCGCCTAATTCAAATGAGGATGTGGGGGGCGTGTTTTATGTAAACTAACTGTGACCTGACATGATTGACGTTTTTGTCGAACGGCGCATGCACAGTCCGTGTACATATCCCAGTGTGCATTGCGGCAAAGTACGCCGCACGGACGTATTGGTTTCGACGTGGACGTAAATTACGTCTAGCCCTATTCACGGACGACTTACGCAAACAACATACATTTTTCAAATTTCAACGCGGGAACGACGGCCATACTTAACATTACTAGTCCAGCTATTTGATGGAAGAACTTTACGCCTGAAAATGCCTTACGTAAACGGCGTATCTGTACTGCGTCGTCCGGGCGTACGTTCGTGAATCGGCGTATCTAGTCATTTACATATTCTACGCCGAACGCAATGGAAACGCCACCTAGCGGCCAGACTAAAAATTACACTTTAGGATACGACGGTGTAAGACACTTACGCCGCTCGTATCTTAGCCCAATTTAAGCGTACAGTATCTGGTTACCAGAATACGCTTAAATTTGTGTCGGCGCAGATTCAGACTTAGGCCGGCGTATCTACTGATACGCCGGCCTAAGTCTTTCTGAATCCACCTATTTAACTTTACAACAGGATATAGCAACTTTACAAGAAGACCTTGAAACAATAATGGGGCGGGCAACTACATGGCAAATGAGGTTTAATATTGAAAAATGTACAATAATGCACTTGGATGCTAATACTATGAATGTAAGTTGCTCACTAGGGGGGAGAACCTCTGGGTACCACAGACTCATTAATAGTATGCAATGTTAAGCTGCAGCAAACAAGGCTATCAGGCTATTCACATGCATTAAAAAGGGTATTTACATGAGAGATAAAATTAGAATTCTACCACTTTACAAAAGTCTGGTTTGGCCACATCTCGAATATGCCATTCAATTCCGGTTACCAATCCTCAAAGAAAATGATACGCTCATATGCATAATTACTAAACCGCATGGTTTTTTCTAAATCCCGCGATAACTCGCGGCAGACCTCCGTAATGTCTCCTGGGAACAATGACAAAAGCTCCCAGGAGACATTGCAGCATCCAGGAAGTGACGGAATACCCACACACTACCTAATGAATCCATATACAGGAAGCGGCCAGTAACATAAAGGATTACTAAGGTTCGCCTGCCCCTGACAGTGACTCAAGCTGGGCATCGCCGCTTAGTGAAGGATTGCCTCGGGCGGCTCGGCTTCTCTAGTCCTGCAAAGGGAACTGAGTTCCTGCTGTGAAAAAGTGCAGGAGCTCCGTTCCCAGGCGTTCCCGCAGGACTTGAGCTCTGGTATTTTCCCTGGAGAAGAGATATGATCAGAGTATAGAAAAGTGTCTAAATGGCGATTTCTAGTATTGGTAGAAAACTATTTCATCCTAGGTCCATATTTTAATTGTTTACAACTTTTTTCCCTACAAGCACAAAACAAACCACATCCTAAAAAATAAGTAGAAAAACACAAAACTACCTCCCTAAACCTAACATTACATAATTAAAACAATACTCATTAATTAATTGACTGATCCAATCCCTCTGAAAAAATAATAATTTGCTCATAGCATCTCAGCCATTCTTCAGCCAAATCTTCTGAACTTTATTTAAAGCTTCCCTATGCTGAAAAGTCGATTTCTCTCATTTCAAATTCAGATTGACTAACAATATTCATTCCCCAACTGTCAGTGGACGTGCTGAAATCCACTTTTCTGTAATTCGTTTTCTAGGAAGGAACAGTGGTTTGCCTAGCTCCAATTTGGCCCCAACCTGACCCTCTGAAACCCCTAGATACCCAAAACGCATGTATTACAATACATTTTTCCCAACAGATGTTTTATTTTTAATGAATATGTTGAACAACATCTTTCCAATAACTTACCAACTTAGGACATCTAAAAATAATGTATAAAAATCTTCTGGACCTGTCCACATCTAGTACATTAAGGACAGTCTCAGAAGGATTGCTCTGTAAATTGAATGGGGGTTCCACATGTCCTATGGACAATATATAACTATATTACTCTCTGTAAGGCCTCGTACACACGACAGAGTTTCTTGGCAAAAACCAGCAAGAAACTTGCTGGGATTTTTTTTTTGCAGAGGAAACCGGTCGTGTGTACATTTTTCGACGAGGAAACTGTCGAGGATCCCGGCGAGCCAAAAAGAGAGCATGTCTTCTTTTTCCTCGACGGGAATGGAGAAACTTGCCTTGTCGAGTTCCTCGGCAGCCTAACAAGGAACTTGACGAGGAAAACGATGTGTTTCGCCCGTTGAGTTCCTCGGTCCTGTGTACGAGGCTTTAGGCTGATAGTGAGAGAGAGAGAGAGAGAGAGAGAGAGAGAGAGAGAGAGAGAGAGAGAGAGAGAGAGAGAGAGAGAGAGAGAATTGATCGTATTTATGATCATTCATTCTTTTCAACTTATGCCTCCAGACCAGTGTTTTTTGCATTTCTTGGGATATGTGTCTATGGATTATTGTGTTGTACATGGAGGAAATAACACCTAAATGTATATGTTATATATCCATAAATTGGGGGCAGCTCATCAATTAATTAATGTAATGCTTCTATATGTATTATGTGGTCATATGAATGAATACAAAGCTTCCTCTGATTTCTGAGGCTGAGATTGTGATGTAATATGCCCACTCCTCCATCTCAGCCAATCAGAAGAAGCTTTATATTCATTGATAAAATACAAAGCTTTCTGTAAATGGCTGAGCAATGCTTTGTCCAACTCAATTTTGTTCTGGGAGCGGGGCGGGAAGAATACATTGCTGTTTATCATATGTAGCTCAGGCTGCATACAGTTTTGTACAGTGTGCACAGCCATTGCACCTGTTTGTGAAGTAAAAAGTACCAGCTTGGTCCAAATTAACTATTTAAAGAGTTACTACTAATGGTACTATGTTCATGAGAAAACTCTTGAATGTGGCCCCTTATCATCAGCTTCAATAGTTTACATACTATTGATGTTAGGCTGACTGGTCTTTAGCTTTCAGCTATATATCTCATTTGAATATTAGTACAAATTTTTCTTTTTGACAATCAGCTGGTACCATTCCAGACATTATACTGTCCTTAAAGTTTAGAAATAATGGTCTGGCTATTACAAGGCTAAGTTATTGATGTTAGGCTTACTTGTCTGTAGTTTTATGGTATGCATCCTAATTCTTTTTTTTTTTGTAAATTGGTACCACATTTGCTCTATACCAGTCAGTTAGTACAATTCCAGTCAGCAGCTTGGCTATATTTGTGCTAAATTCCCTCACAGGTGTAAGCCATCTGGACCTCATGATATGTTCACTATAAGTTTCTCTGGTCTCTTATGTACCTGGATTTCAGCCAACCACAGTAGCTTTGGCGAAACATCATTTTTAATGCCTGTCAAGACTATCAAACCTGTTATTTTCATCTGTAAATACTGAGGAGTTTTTCAGGCGGTAAAGCAGCGCTAATTTTAGCGCTGTACCGCCTGAAAAACACCTCAGTGTGAAAGGGGTCTTACAGCGTTATTACAGCGTTATTCGAGCGAAGCCTCATCTGCAATCCCAATGTGCTGGTAAAGCACCGTTAAGACCCTAAAGTTTTAGGGCGTTTTTGCAGTGCCTCGGTGTGAAAGGGTAAGGCGTTTTTACAGCGCTTTTCAATTCATTTATCTGCTGCTGCTCCAAAGATGCTGCTTGCAGGACTCAGTGTGAAAAGGTCCATTGAGATGCATAGAGAGCGTTTTAAGAGCGCTATTTTTAACGCTAAAACTCTGTAAAAACGCTTCAGTGTGAAAGGGGTCTAAGGCTCGATTCACACCTATGCATGTTGCTTTTGAGCATTTTTGCAGTGCTTTTTGCGGTGCTTGCTGCGTTTTTACCACCATTTGCATTTTTTTCATCAATTTTAATATTTTTAATTTTCCTTTAACAACCAGCTATAAACGGGTAAAAAAAACGCAAAACGCAAAACGCAAATCGCGTCAAAATCACGGTAAAAACGTGGTAAAAACGCGGTACTTGCATTTTGGATGCGGGTCCATTGAATTCTATTACATCCAAAGTCCCTGACCCTTTCCAAAAATGCAGAGGCACAAAAAAGCATTGATGTGAACATGTTCCATAGAAACCCATGTTAAAAAATTTCCCTCCTTTTCTGCAAAATGCGCCAAAAAACGCATTAGTGTGAATCGAGCCTTAGAACCACTTAAAACTTTAGTAAACATTAGAAAGGTGCTTTGCGCTCCATATACAAAAGCATCTTTCTTGAACAACCAAACAAAATAAAATTCTTTTGCAACAAAGGTTCAAGGCAAATGAGCAAGGTTTGTTTTTGTTTTTTTCATTGAAAAAGGACACCACACTAAACAAAAAGCATGACTGGACATTTCATTATTTCGGCACAAAGGAAATTACATGACACTGTATTGGTGCCGTTATGTTTTTCTATCAGGCTCCATTGACATATTGCTGGAACCGTCACAAAGATCAGATCAAATTTATTATGAAAAAGCAAAGCAGCAAAAACAGGAATGGTTGTAAATACATTGTCAAGGCTGCTTTACTGTGAAGAGCAAGACTCACTTTTTAAACCCAATTATTTCCCTTTGAATTTTTTTGGAATATGTCTAAACTGTAACTAACACCTTATGCCCCGTACACACCATCACTTTATGTGATGAAAAAAAACGACATTTTCTGTGAAGTAAAAAATGACGTTTTTGAAACTTCAATTTTCAAAGACGAAGTTGCCTACACACCATCGTTTTTCTCACAATGTTCTAGCAAAGTGAGGTTACGTTCACCACGTTTCTCCATTGAAGCTCGCTTCATAAGTAGCTTCTGGGCATGCGCGGGTGAAAAAACGTCGTTTTAAACGACGTTTTTTGCTACACACGGTCAATTTCTGTGAAGTAAAAAATGACGTTTTGAAAAACGACACATAAAATTGAAGCATGCTTCAATTTTTTTTGGTCGTTTTTTACAAGACATAAAACGACGTTTTCCCCCACACACAGTCAATTAAAGTGACGTTTTTAAAAACGTCATTTTTTTTCATCACATAAAGTGATGGTGTGTACGCGGCATTAGAGCAGGGGTGTCCAAACTATTATCAAAGAGGGCCAGATTTGATGAAGTGAACATGCGTGAGGGCCGACCATTTCGCCTGACATTCTTTAAATCATAAAAAATTTGGTCTAAGTGGGTTTGTCAGAGCACTGCTCAACAAGAATTATATCGCTTTTATGGCCCCGATGAATCCCCTAGCGCCGCTGAGGACTAAGAATGAGCTTGAGAGTGTTTTTTGGCTATACCGTATTTATTGGTGTATAACACGCACCTTCACTTTAAGAGGAAAGTTTCAGGAAAAAAAAAAATTAAATATAGAACTGTGAAGCAAAATAAGGGTCAGTGCCCATCTGCAGCCTCCCCATTGCCATGAATGCAGCCTCCCCATTGCCATGAATGCAGCCTCCCCAGTGCAGCCTGATCCATGCCCATCTGCAGCCTCGGAGGGAACAGGGAGGGGGTGGGACGAGCGCCAACAGATTACATACAGGAGAATCTCCTGTTTACTCGTCAGCCTCTTTAATACCAAGCCCCGTCTCCTATGATAGACAGAACGTCGTCCAATGGCAGCCCAGGAGACAGGACTTCCTATTACAGATGCCGCTGAGTAAACAGGAGATTCTCCTGTATGTAATCTGATGGCGCTCGTTCTGCCCCCTCCCTGTCCCCTCTGAGGTAGCGCCGATAAATACAGTATATATCTTTTGTGGCCTGGGGGGCCGCAAAAGATATATATCCAAATTACCAGGGGGGCCACGTTAAACCGGAACAAGGGCCGCAAGCGGCCCACGGGCCGGACTTTGGGCATGCCTGCCTTAGAGCAACTGGACACCTTCTTATGTTTTCCCAGTACAATAAATATAAGCTGTTGGAGCTAAAGGTGGGAGATTCTATCAACTACCCTTGTTCTCTGCCTTTTCTGTAATTTTAACAGGTATTCGAGCTGTTTTCACTTTCAGCTCTTTTTAAATTCTATTTGGTGTTTATATATATTTTTTAATATTTGCTTAGAGTTGTTTAACCACTTCAGCCCCGGAGGATTTGGCTGCCAAATGTCCAGGCCACTTTTTTGCTATTCGGCACTGCGTCGCTTTAATTGACAATTAAATGTGCGACGTGGCTTCCAAACAAAATTGACATCCTTTTTTTCCCACAAATAGAGCTTTCTTTTGGTGGTATTTGATCACCTGTGCGTTTTTTTTTGCGCTATAAACAAAAATAGAGCGACAATTTTGAAAAAAAAAGCTAAATATTTTTTACTTTTTGCTATAATAAATATCCCCCAAAAATATATAAAAAAAATGTTTTTTATTCCTCAGTTTAGGCCGATACGTAGTCTTCTACATATTTGTGAAAAAAAAAATCACAATAAGCATATATTGATTGGTTTGCACAAAAGTTATAGGCCCGGATTCAGATACCAGTTACGACGGCGTATCTCCGGATACGCCGTCGTAACTCTGAGTGTGCGTGGTCGTATCTATGCGACTGATTCATAGAATCAGTTGCGCATAGATTTCCCTAAGATCCGACCGGCGTAAGTGTCTTACACCATCGTATCTTAGGCTGCAAATTTACGCTGGCCGCTAGGTGGCGCTTCCGTATATTTATGCAAGGAATATGCAAATTAGGTAGATACGCCGATTCAGAAACGTACGTCCGCCCGGCGCATTTTTTTACGTCGTTTACGTTAGGCTTTTTCCGGCGTAAAGTTACCCCTGCTATATGAGGGGTATCCTATGTTAAGTATGGATGTCGTTCCCGCAGCGAATTTTGAAAATTTTACATCGTTTGCGTAAGTCGTTCGAATAGGGCTGTACGTAAGTTACGTTCACGTCTAAAGCATTGACGATTTGCAGCGTATTTTCGAGCATGCGCACTGGGATTCTTTCACGAATGGTGCATGCGCCGTTCGTAAAAAAACTTCAAATACGCGGGGTCACACTAAATTTAGATAAAACACGCCCACATCATCCACATTTGAATTAGGCCGGTTTAC
The DNA here is from genome assembly GCF_905171775.1 of Rana temporaria. Classification (NCBI taxonomy): domain Eukaryota; kingdom Metazoa; phylum Chordata; class Amphibia; order Anura; family Ranidae; genus Rana; species Rana temporaria. The sequence goes on along the minus strand of NC_053491.1, from coordinate 34,911,043 downwards.
GCCGGACCACATATGTTACGCCGCCGTAACTTAGGGCGCAAGTTCTTTCTGAATACGGAACTTGCGCCCTCAGAGAGATAGGCAGATCTCTCTGAATCCGGGCCATAGCGTCTACAAAATAGGGGATAGTTTTATGGCATTTCTATTAATAATTATTTTTACTAGTAATGGCGGCAATCAGCGCAAGGTTTTTAACTGTATGTTGAGCTACATATACGCGCCAGGGGCAAACGTGTAGCGAGAAGAGAACAAAAGTTGTCAACAATTACATTTAAACAATACACTCCCTGCATAGAGGACTTCCTCCCCACATGTAGAATGGAAACAGGTGTAAAAAGAGTAAAAAAGAGGAACAAGAACGGGTACAGGGGGGAGAAAGCGGCAGTTACATCACCCAGCAGAGGCATAAGGACAACCCCACACACACAGGTGCTCATATGTCCCAACCCCCCTTATCCTCCCCTCCCCCTCCAAGGCTTGAGTATAATGTTTATACAAACTAAACAATGTTAAAAGGACAAAAACTTCCTTAACCACTTCCCTACCGTAGGACGTCATATGACGTCTTGGACTTTAGGGGGGGATATCTGAATGATGCAAAAATGTATAAGAAATAGTGCAGCGCAATGTAAATACAATTAAACTAAAGTGCAAAACACAATTGTTATACCAATAACTAATTAATCATGAATGGTGCATAAATAATGCAAAAAAAAACAGTCCAAAAAGTGAAAAATTACAAAAGAATAGGGTGACAACCACTCCAAATCTTCACCGGTGACTTTAACTTTAAATAAGTGATCCCTCCACCGTTAAGAATGGCTACTCTCACCTTAAGGTATGGACCCCTGTTTTACCAGGCAGTCATACCAGCAGAAATCGATAGACAGATTGGTGCAATATGTGGATAGCAAACTTCTTAGGCTCGGCAGCATTGAGATCGAGGATAAGAGAAAAAACAGATCTAAGTGCTCTCTGCTTTAAAAACGGCTTAGATTTATTAAAAAAGCATTAACAGGCTACTCACATTAGCCCGAAAGGCAAAACGGCAGAAAGGAAATACACACATGTGTCTTCTCAGAGATGGCAGCAAGCGACTTCAGGCTTCTTCCCTCCTTCCCCCTTTTTCTGCCGTTTTGCCTTTCGGGCTAATGCGAGTAGCCTGTTAATGCTTTTTTAATAAATCTAAGCCGTTTTTAAAGCAGAGAGCACTTAGATCTGTTTTTTTCTCTTATCCTCGATCTCAATGCTGCCGAGCCTAAGGCCCCATACACACGAGAGAATTTATCCGCGAATACGGTCCAGTGGACCGTTTCCACGGATAAATCCTCTCGAGGATTTCCGCGGATTTCTATGCGATGGAGTGTACACATCATCGCATTGAAATCCGCGCCGAAATCCTCTGGCGATGACGTGTCGCGCCGTCGCCGCGATGATGACGCGGCGACGTGCGCGACGCTGTCATATAAGGAATTCCACGCATGCGTCGATGGATCCGGTGAGTCTGTACAGACCAGAGGATCCATCTGTTGGGATGGACTCCAGCAGATGCATATGTTCTGCATGTCAGCAAATATTCGATCTGCTGGAATCCATCCCAGGGGAGATATATCCGCGGAAACAGATCCGCTGGTGTGTACACACCATAGGATCTATCCGCTGAAACCCATTTGCTGGGATTTATCTGCGGATGGATTCTATGGTGTGTACGGGGCCTAAGAAGTTTGCTATCTACATATTGCACCAATCTGTCTATCGATTTCTGCTGGTATGACTGCCTGGTAAAACAGGGGTCCATACCTTAAGGTGAGAGTAGCCATTCTTAACGGTGGAGGGATCACTTATTTAAAGTTAAAGTCACGGTGAAGATTTGGAGTGGTTGTCACCATATTCCTTTGGAATTTTTCACTTTTTGGACAGTTTTTTTGCATTATTTATGCACCATTCATGATTAATTAGTTATTGGTATAACAACGGTGTTTTGCACTTTAGTTTAATTGTATTTATATTGCGCTGCACTATTTCCTATACATTTTTGCATCTTTGTGATTGTCCTGTCAGTGTTCAGTTTGCATTTGTGAAGGGGGGGGGTTTATTTTATTTTATTTTTGCGCTGATTGCACCCTTTTTGTTTTCGATATCTGAATGATCGGTGCAGCTACAGGCATCATTCAGATACCCTTCTTTTTAGCCAGCGATTCTGTGCACCATAAGAATGATCATAGCAGCAGTTCCGGTGCTTGATCATTCTTAAAGGCGGTGGGAGGGGAGGTCCCCCCTCCCATTGTCATCTGGTGCTTCTCCAGGCTCTCCAGTGCCATCAGAGGCCCCGAGAACAAATCAGCCGTTGCCGGATAAAGAGCATAGAGATGACCGGTGACCAGATGGTCACCGGTCATCTCTATGACCGTCGGAGGCCCGCGCGAGACGTTATGACGTCACACCCGGGTGCCCGGAAGTAAACAAAGCCGCAATAGCGGCTGAAAGCATGAGATCGGTGAATTTCTTTTCCCGATCTCATGCTTTCCAGCCTGGAGGAGAGATGCAGGGTTTTTGACCCCACATCTCTCCATAAAGAGGACCTGTCACAATATTTTACAATTACAAGGAATGTTTACATTCCTTGTAATAGGAATAAAAGTACGTAGATATGCTCCCAGGGAGCTCCCGGCACTCCCCCCCCCCTGATCTGACTGCCTATACGCCCTGGAGCGATTACCTCACCCCTCCAGATCTTTTTTTTTTTTTTTTTTGGAGATTGGAGCGTCTGTCTGTTTGTACATTCCCCTGTTCGCCAGTTCGTCTGTTGGTCTCTGTTGGTCCTTGTCTGTCTTTGTCTGAAGTTTCGATAGACCCCCGATTGTTAGCTTCTCTGGTATATTCAGTCCTGTAGTAAGCTTACCAAGATTCTTGCCTCATGTAAGCTTTGAGTAGTTGGCACTCCTCACTGCTCCAGATGTTAGAAGGCAGATCTCTGGTTTATTATTTACATATGTTGTAAATTGTTTATAATATGTGATTTGCAGTGTAAGGGTCCTTTCACACTAGCGGACCGTTCGTCCGTTCATTACAAGTCCGTTAACGGACTTGTAATGAATCCCTATGGGATCGCATCCGTTAGCGGATTGAGCATCCGCTAGCGTCCGCGTCCGTCGGGATCCGCTTTTGCGAACGGAAGAAACCCTCCGGCAGAACGGATCTGATGCAGACGGACAGACGGTCCGTCTGCATCCGATCCCCCATTGGGGAGAGCAGAGCAGAGACAGGGCGGTCTCTGCACTGTGTGCGGGGACCGCCCTATCTGCCGACAGCTCAGCGGGGATCCCCGCTGAGCTTTGGCGGACACACGGAGCGGACACAGAAACGGTACGCTCTGTGTGAAAGGACCCTAACACGGTTCTTCTCTGTTCACTAATGGAGGTCTGACCCGCATGTAGGGGACGACCATCCTTTACTTTCATTGCATTGTACTGCTGCATTGCTTAAAGGGGTGGTTCACCCTAAAAACTACTTTTTTTTATTACACTGGCCCCCCACATTACAATACGATTAAGGCTATTATTTTTTTTTTTTATGCTGTACATACCTTTGTACAGCATATTCACCCGTGGCTTCCGGCTTGCAAGTCCCGCGGGAGTGGGCGTTCCTAACATGTCTGTGATTGACGTTTTGATCAAAAACGAGCTCCCCCGTCGCGTAAGCCGCGTCACGGTTGGCGAAAGGAGCCGAACGGCGAGTCGGCGCTATACTGCACATGCGCATCGCCGTTCGGCTCCTTTCGCCAATCGTGACGCTGCTTACGCGACGGGGGGAGCTCGTTTTTGGTCAAAACGTCAATCACAGACATGTTAGGAACGCCCACTCCCGCGGGACTCGCAAGTCGGAAGCCACGGGTGAATATGCTGTACAAAGGTATGTACAGCATCAAAAAAAAAAATAATAGCCTTAATCGTATTGTAATGTGGGGGGCCAGTGTAATAAAAAAAAGTAGTTTTTAGGGTGAACCACCCCTTTAAGTTGTATTGTGCATCTTTTTATTTTCAATAAAAAAAGTTTAAAACTGAAAAAAGTAATCAAAAAATAAAATTGTGAAAATAAAGTGTAAAAATAAAAAAAATTAAGTAAAAAAAAGTAGCTTGCACCCAGAAGTGAACGTGCACGTAAGTCCCGCCCACATATGTAAATGCAGTTCAAACCACACATGTGAGGTATCGCCACGTGCGTTAGAGCGAGAGCAATAATTCTAGCATTAGACCTCCTCTGTAACTCTAAACTGCTAACCTGTAAAAAAAAAAAAATGGAGATTTTTAAATACCGAAGTTTGGCGTCATTCTATGAGTGTGCACAGTTTTAAAGCGTGACAAGTTAGGTATCTATTTACTCGGCATAACATCATCTTTCACATTATACAAAAAAAAAATTGCTAACTTTACTGTTTTGTTGGAAAACGTCCATTAGTGACGAAACGCGTCTGGGAGGCTGCGTCAGTGACGTCACCACGCCAAGGAGGAGGGCTCCTCAAGCCGGCCGGCTTTACTGTTTGTTGTCACACGCTGTTTTTATTCGTACTAATGTAAGTACACTACTTTTATTAAATATATTTTATCCTGCGGTATCACGCTATTGTGCCCCTTCTTTATCTTCCGGTGTATGTGTCTGGACCGCTTGATTGCTGCTGTCTATTGAGGGGGTTATTGAGAGTGAACTGCAACTTCTTTCCATCCTATTGCTGAGGCTTGGATCTCGCTGCTTAACATAAGTGTTCCACCCTGAGTATCCAGAGGATTGAAAGGCCGTGGCTGGGCTATAGCCAATTGCAATAAAGGCTTGCCGTTTGGTAAGCAGCTTATTCTTACGGTGGAGGATTTGCACCAAATGCATGCATGTCACCTGGGTGTTCGAAGTTTGACTAAATTTAAGAACCTAGTGTCATTCATCAAGCAAACCAAAGGCTCCATCTGATGTTATTGCCTACAGGGGGATTTCACCAATTTTCACTCATTGACTGACATTGTTTTTGAATTTATTAGAGTGGCGCGGCTTTTTTATACTATATATTTACTGTTTTGTTATTTTTTAATTCATGAAAAATTGTTGTGCAAATATCGTGCAAGATAAAAAATTGCAGTGACCACCACTTTATTACCAAGGGTGTCTGCTAAAAAAATATATATAATGTTTAGGGGTTCTGAGTAATTTTCTAGAAAAAAAAATATGATTTTTACATGAAGGAGAGAAGTGCCAGAATAAGCCCGGTAGGAAGGTGGTTAAACATAAGTAATATAAGTAATTTATTGCACCTTATTACTATGGCAAGAAATTATAGCTGCTGATTTGCCATATTACGCTGATACACAGATATTCTATAGACAGATTGTCAGGTCTCTATAAAGAGCGGGAATGTAATAATATGGTATAGCATAGGCTATTTCTTACAGGTAAGTACAGACAAATTAGAAAGACCAAAAGCAAAGAAAAAAGGTGTAATGAGAGACATATCATTTTATCATTACCTTACAAAGGCTATATTGCATTTACCATGCAGTGTGGCTGTAAGTGGTGATTATCTAAATAAGTAATAGAGAATACGGCAGGGGGCTTTTAAGCCCTAAACATATAGTCCCATATAACGGATCTGTAACAAAAAAATAGGAGTATAATAGCATAGGCCATATCACCTTAACTAGTCCTTAGTATATATGGAAAAGATACACTTTATTGTCAAAAGTATTGGGACACCTGCCTTACGCACATGAACTTTAATGGCATCCCAGTCTTGGGGCCAGATCCACAAATATCCGGCGTAACTTAAATCTTCCGATTTAAGTGACACCGCCGCAAAATTTCTACCTAAGTGCCCGATCCACAAAGCACTTACCTTAAAATTTGCGGCGGTGTAACTTGTGTAAAATGTGTCCGGCGCAAGGCGTGCCGAATCTAATGGGGCGAGTCCCATTTAAATTAGGCGCGCTCCCGCGCCGGACGTACTGCGCATGCTCCGTCGGGTAACTTACCCGACGTGCATTGCGCTAACAGACGTCGCTCCGACGTCATTTGCTTAGACGTTAATGTAAATGGCAGCCAGCGCCATTCACGGACGTCTTACGCAAACGACATAGAGTTTAAAATTTTGACGCGGGAACGACGGCCATACTTAATAGGGCTTAGTCAAATAGGACTTAGCACTATTTTTACACGGCGTAACTCGACGTAAACAACGTAGATTCAGCGCGACGGGCCCGTCGGAACGTTCGTGGATCGCCGTAAGTGTTCATTTGCATATTCAAGGCGGCCGCAATGGCCTCGCCACCTAGCGGCCGGCCTAGAATTGCATCCTTAAGATCCGACAGTGTAATTCAATTACACATGTCGGATCTTCTGCCTATCTATGGTAAACTGATTCTGTGGATCAGTTCCATAGATAGAAACAGGGATACGACGGCGTATCAGTAAATACGCCGGCGTATCCCTTTTGAGGATAACCCCCTTAGTTTGTAGGGTTCAATATTGAGTTGGCCCACCCTTTGCAGCTGTAACAGCTTCAACTCTTCTGGGAAGGCTGTCCACAAGGTTTAGGAGTGTGTCTATAGGAATATTTGACCATTCTTCTAGAAGCACATTTGTGAGGTCAGGCACTGATGTTGGACAAGAAGGCTTGGTTCGCAGTCTCCACTCTAATTCATCCCAAAGGTGTTCTATCGGGTTGAGGTCAGGACTCTGAGCAGGCCAGTCAAGTTCCTCCACCCAAACTCACTAATCCATGTCTTAATGGACCTTTGCTTTGTGCACTGGTGTGCAGTCATGTTAGAACCGGAAGGGCCATCCCCAAACTGTTCCCACAAAGTTGGGAGCATGAAATTGTCCAAAATGTCTTGGTATGCTGACGCCTTAAGATTTCCAACCACTGGAACGAAGGGGCCAAGCCCAACCCCTGAGAAACAACCCCACAACATAATCCCCCCTCCACCAAATGATTTGGACCAGTGCACAAAGCTAGGTCTATAAAGACATGGATGATCGAGTTTGGGATGGAGGAATTTGACTGGCCTGCCAGCCCAATAGAACACCTTTGGGATGAATTAGAGCGGAGACTGCGAGCCAGGCCTTCTCGTCCACATAAGTGCTGGACCTCACAAATGCGCTTCTGGAAGAATGGTCAAACATTCCCATAGACACACTCCTAAACCTTTAGGACAGCCTTCCCAGAAGAGTTGAAGCTGTTATAGCTGCAAAGGGAGGACCAACCCAATATTGAACCCTACGGACTAAGACTGGGATGCCATTAAAATTCATGTGCTTGTAAAGGCAGGTGTCCCAATACATTTGGTAATATAGTGTAGATGTATGTTCCTACTACAGAATGACTTACCACAGATAGGTCAAATAGGTAGCCTGCTATATAGCTTTGTTCAGAATTGGTAATCCACTATTGGGATTATAGTTATTGGGTATATACGGAGTCTGCAAAATACATAAAGACATCCGCATCATTGCATCAAAGCCATACCTAGCACCTAGCAAGCCCGATATAAAATAAAGATACTTGCAGCAGCCTCACCACAAAGGCCTAAAATGCCAAAAAACTGAAACTTTCCCAGCCTGGAGAGAGAGAGAGAGACTGAGGGCCGGGCTCGGCCCTATATGTGAAGGTTCTCAACCCCAATTTTGGACTGTAAGCTAACCCCCTCCTTATTTGTTCTTATTTATAAAGTTAGTCCGTGTATATATCTATATATATGCTGATAGGAATTATTACCTGATGAGCATCTCGATAAATTTATAATTTGTATTTGTGCAATTTATCATGTAGTGATCACAATAGGTTATTTTATTTGAAGTCACCTTTTATATACCGTATATACTCGAGTATAAGCCGAGTTTTACAGCACATTTTTTTGTGCTGAAAATGCCCCCCTCGGCTTATACTCGAGTCACCTTTTTGCGCCTGATCTCCCGGACTTTGGGGACACGGTACCTTGGCAAACTTGGCACACATATAGCCCCACTATTCCTCTACAATTGTGCAGTTTGTTGTTCGGGGAGCACCAATTTTTCAAAGGAGGGCACCCCTTCTTTATACTCCCATGTTAAATGGTCATTTCTCCAGTAACTTTGGGGACCTGGTACCGACCGGCCAAAACTTGGCACACATGTAGCTCCAGATCTCCTCTACAAGTGTGCAAAGTTTGCTGTCTGGGGGACCACTGATTTTTCAAAGCTGGGTACCTCTTCTATATACTCCCATGTTAAACATAAGTCTAGTCATGGACATAGTGAGGCTTGGGCATAGTGAGGCATTGGCACAGTGAGACATGGACACAGTGAGGCATGGGCACACAGTGAGGCATGGGCACAGTGAGGCATTGGCACAGTGAGTCATGGACACAGTGAGGCATGCACACTGTGAGGCATGCACACTGTGAGGCATGGGCACAGTGAGGCATGGGCACAGTGAGGCATGGACACAGTGAGGCATGGGCACAGTGAGGCATGGGCACAGTGAGGCATGAACACAGTGAGGCATGCACATGGACACAGTGAGGCAAAGTGAGGCATGTATATGGACACCCTAGGCTTATACTCGAGTCAATAAGTTTTCCCAGTTTTTTGGGGGTAAAATTAAGTGCCTCGGCTTATATTCGGGTCGGCTTATACTTGAGTATATACGGTAGTTATTATTTGATTCTTTTACCATTTATTATAAATGTAAATGTGTTACTTTGCAGCCGTTCACTCAGATCAGATAATATTTTTTATAATTTTTAAGGATTTTTTATAATCATGCCCATTTTCCTTTATTCTATTTAATATACTTTTTAGCTTGTTGCCCACTGTGCTATAGGTACACGTGTGCCATGCTATGACAGCTATACATGTTGGAGATTGATTTACAGCTAAAAAAAGCTGGCCAGTATTGCTGTGTTGATCGGACGACTGGACACGCCCAGTTTCCGTACTGATTGGGTGTTTTTGGTTTATTCCGTCCAGACAGTATTAATTTTCCCCTCTATAGGAGGGTGAGTTTGCCTAAAGAATGAGGTGGCACCACGGGAATGCATTGCGCCCCGCCCCGTCCTGATTTGGTCTCTTGCTAGCTCCTTGAGAGCTGGAAACGCTGCCGGTTATATACCTCCATACGGCGGGTCTGAACTTATTCCCACAGCGGTCTTCTCATCCCTCATGACAGCTGACTGCTTGATTGGTGATCCACCCTGTGTGCAGCTCGCAAGATACTTTTAGGTGAGTGTATATGAATAAAGTGTTACTTGCTTTTACTACCACACTGACCCGGGCACCCTCTTTCTGACTAATTTATTTAGTGTCATGTACTTTGACTGGCGTTCAGAGAGTTAAAAAAGCATGTCCAATGCCTTGTTATGCTAATAAAGGGTCTGGAGAATATTAGTTATGAGGAACTTATTCTCTCTGGAGAAGAGACACTTAAGAGGGGATATGATTTCAATTTATAGAGTACTGGTTACCCCACAATAGGGATAAAACTTTTTCGCGGAAGGGAGTTTAACAAGACACTGATTAAAATTAGAAGAAAAGAGGTTTAACTTCAAACTTTGTAGAGGGTTCTTTACTGTTAGAGCGACAAGGATGTGGAATTTCCTTCCACAGGCAGTGGTCTCAGCGGAGAACATCAATAGTTTCAAAAAACTATTAGATAAGCACATTTTGAAAGAAAATAGGGGATTTTGGGGATTTTAGTGGTGCAAATTTACAACAAGATTTTATTGAAAAATAGTAATATTTATTGAGTGAGTGATTAACTTGTATAGCGCTACAAATGTGAACTAAATTGCCTCAAGGCACTGTATCCAATGTCGTCGTCCAGCGACGCTTCAGAATAGATGGGTCTTAAGTTTTTTTCTGAAGGCCTGATGGTTCACTTCTAAGGATGAGCCGAACACCCCCCTGTTCGGTTCGCATCAGAACTTGCGAACACACCAAATGTTCGTGCGAACATTAGAACCCTGTTAAAGTCTATGGGACTCGAACATATGAAATCTAAAGTGTTAATTTTAAAGGCTAATATGCAAGTTATTGTCCTAAAAAGTGTTTGGGGACCTGGGTCCTGTCCCAGGAAACCTGTATCAATGCAAAAAAAAGTTTTACGGCCGTTTTTTCAAGAGCAGTGAATTTAATAATGCTAAAAGTGAAACAATAAAAGTGAAATATTCCTTTAAATTTCATACCTAGGGGGGGTGTAAAGTCAGCATGTGAAAAAGCGCATGTTTCCTGTACATAGAACTGTCTCTGCACAAAGTGTAATTTCTGAAAGAAAAAAAGGCATTTAAAACCGGCTTCGCAGCTTTAATGAATTGTCGGCTCTGGCAATTCAGAGATGATTCATTCATAAAAAAAAAAAAAAAAAGCCTGGGGGCCCCCCCAAATTCCATTAACAGGCCCTTCAGGTCTTATATGGATATTAAGGGGAACCTCGCCGTCAATTTAAAAAAAAATGACGTGGGATTCCCCCCAAATATCCATACCAGACCCTTCAGGTCTGGTGTGGATTTTAAGGGGAACTCCACCCCAAATTTAAAAAAAATGGCGTGGAGTTCCCCCAAAAATCCACACCAGACCCTTATCCGAGCACGTTAACCTGGCCGGCTGCAGAAAAGAGGGGGGGATAGAGTGCGGCCCCCCCTCTCCTGAACCGCACCAGGCCACATGCCCTCAACATGGGGAGGATGTCCCCATGTTGATGGGGACAAGGGCCTCATCCCCACAACCCTTGCCCGGTGGTTGTGGGGGTCTGCGGGCGGGCGGCTTATCAGAATCTGTAAGGGGATTCCCAGATCCTGGCTCCCCCCTATGTGAATTGGTAATGGGGTACACTGTACCTATACAATTTCACGAAGGAAGTGTAAATAGTTAAAAAAAATACACACAGACACCGTAGAAAAAATTCCTTTATTAATAAAAAAAAAATCCAGCGACGGTAATCCACTGTCGATGCGGCTCCCTGCTTCAACGTTGTCTTCTATCCAGAGACGGATGAACTCTCCAGCGATGGGTGATCAGCGGTCCGGTCCAGCGATGAGAAGATCCATCCGTCCAGAGCGCAGCAGGCGAGCTCCACTCTCCGCTGGACACAGCCCAGCGGAATGACACGCTGGAGCTTTGACATTACTTATATAGGGGAAGCGGCCACCCGTCACGTGACCCCGCCCCCTCTGACGCACCCTCGTACATCACTGGGAAAGACCAGGTCTTTCCCAGTGACGTACGAGGGTGTGTCAGAGGGGAATTTTGCATGTCGGAATTGCCACAGACGATCGGAATTTCCGTCAGAAAAATTGAGAACCTGCTCTCAATCTTTTGCTGGCGGAAATTCCGCCAGCAAAAGTCCGATGGAGCATACACGCGGTCTGAATTTTCGTTCAAAAGCTCACATCGGACTTTTGCTGGTGGAATTTTCGATCGTGTGTACGGGGCATTACTCTACTATCTCCCTCCATTTTGTAAAGTGTTGCAGAAATCATTGGCGCTGTTTCAAATTTTTATAATAATAAATATAATATTAATAATGTCCAAAACACAAAGGTTTTTCCCAAGGGCTAATGCTATTTAACTTCTTGAGACCCGGCCATTGTAAAAAGACGGCCACAAGGTGGCTCTACAGGTCCGGAAGGCTGTCTTTTTATGGCCTCGGGTCCTCTGGCCACTGGGGGGGTGCGCGTGTCACTAAGATGCCGATGCACATGCCTGGCGGCCGCTATGTCTGCCTGGTGCCCGCAATCAGCAGTCACAGAGCAGGGACGTGGATCTCTGTGTGTAAACACAGAGATCCATGTCCTGTCAGGGAGAGGAGAACGATGCTGTTTCCCTTGTACATAGGGTCACCTCCCCCAGTCAGTCCCCTCCCCCACAGTAAGAACCACTCCCAGGGAACACATTTAACCCCTTCCGCGCCCCCTAGTGTTAACCCCTTCCTGACAGTCACATTTATACAGTAATTAGTGCATATTTATAGCCCTGTTCGCTGTATAAACGTGAATGGTCCGAAAAACGTGTCAAAAGTGTCCGATGTGTCCGCCGCAATTTCGCAGTCTTGACAAAAATCACAGATAACCGCCATTACTAGTAAAAAAAAAATATAAAAAAAAAATGTCAGAATTGTATCCCCTATTTTGTAGCCGCTATAACTTTTGCGCAAACCAATCACTATACGCTTAGTGCTATTTTTTTTTACCAAAAATATGTAGAAGAATATGTACCGGCCTAAACTGATAAAAAAATATATATATTTTTTTTTTAAAAATTGGGATATTTATTATAGCAAAAAGTAAAAAATATTGGGCCAGATCCACAAACGAATTACGCCGGCGTATCTATGGATACGCCGCGTAATTTTTAAAATGCCCCTGTCGTATCTGTGTTTTGTATCCACAAAGATTCTGGGCTCGATCCGACAGGCGTACGTCTTAGTAAGCCGTCGGATCGTAGGTGCATATTTACGCTGGCCGATAGGTGGCGTTTCCGTCGAATTCCGCGTTGAGTATGCAAATTAGCTAGATACGGCGATCCACGAACGTACGTCCGGCCGGCGCATTTTTTTACGTTGTTTCCATAAGGCTTTTTTCGGCGTATAGTTACCCCTGCTATATGAGGCGTATCCTATGTTAAGTATGGCCATCGTTCCCGCGTAAAATTTTTAAAATGTTACGTCGTTTGCGTAAGTCGTTTGCGTATAGGGCTTTGCGTAGAATGACATCACCGTCATAAGCATTGGCTTGTTCCGGTTTAATTTCGAGCATGCGCACTGGGATACCCCCACGGACGGCGCATGCGCAGTTGAAAAAAACCATCATTTATGTCGGGTCAAGACGTATTTACATAAAACACGCCCCCATCGCATCCATTTGAATTGCGCGCCCTTACGCCGCCAAAGTTACACTACGCCGCCGTAACTTATGGCGCGAATTCTTTGAGGATACAAAAAAAAAGCTGTAAGTTACGGCGGCGTAGTGTATCAGAGATACGCTATGCCCGATGGAGGAATGTGCCGCGCTACGTGGATCTGCCCCATTGTGTTTTTTTTTTAATTGTCGCTCTATTTTTGTTTATAGCGCAAAAAACAAAAACCGCAGAGATGATCAAATACCACCAAAATAAAGCTCTATTTGTGGGGAAAAAAGAACGTAAATTTCGTTAGGGAGCCACGTCGCACGACCGCGCAATTTTCATTCAAAGCGTGACAGTGCAAAAGCTGAAATTTCACCTTGGCACGAAGGGGGTATATGTGCCCAGTAAGAGAGTGGTTAAAAAAAAAAATCTTAGATTGTGACCATAGAAGTCCACTCACAAGGGAAGAACTCTGGCTATCAGTTCATTGCAAATAAGCTTCTAAACCTCATTCATATGGTAATGAGTGAGTCACTAAAAAGCTCAGCCTGACTTGAATGATAGCGAAGATGTAAGAGGCTCTATCCTGTTGCCAATCAGCTCTCTAGATTCCTTTCTTCAAAACTGCCATTCCATTGTGTCGCGCTTGTTGTTCTAGGGGGAAGAGAATAAAAGTGACCGTTAAAAGTCCTGCCAGAGAATTCTAGTAACAGTTTCACTGGAGCTCCACAAAAGAACGATATGCAAGCAAATCAACTCACAGGCTCACATTGTGCCCTGGTGAAAATGCAGCAAGACGCAGCATTTAACCGAGATAAGTAGGCCAGTGTAAACAATTAGGCGGGATGAAGGGATTAGGGTTAACTTCAAGTGTTACATGAATTACAAATTGACTAAATATTATGCTTGCTATCTGATCTGGAAACTCTCCCTTTTTTTTTCCTTTTTTTTTTAGCCTATTACTTTTCCCTTTCTATTTGTATTGCATGCTTGGGATGAATAAATGCAGTATGCATATGAGAATGAATTGACTGAATCCGTAGGGTTTAAAAGTGTAACGTAAAATGATGGCTTTTACCACTGAAAGCTGTAAAACCAAACAGAGCAAATATGTTATTATAAAACGGCACAACGAACAAAGAGGAATTGCACACTTCAGTCACTCATGGTATGTAACCAATTAGATTTCACATTTCATCAATGTAGAGTGTCAGAACAACGAATGATGATTTGGAATAATTCCCCTGGGTTACTGCCTGTACTGTGCTTTTGACATGGTTTCATTGCCTTGTCAAATGCAGAGGTGGACAAAATAACATAAACATCGCATGAAAAAAGAGTTTAACTCTCGAGTTAGTAAATCACAATTCTAAGTATATGTATAGCTGTAAAGTGCGTCTTATTCAACCACTTCACCCCCGGAAGGATTTACCCCGCTTCCTGACCTGGCCATTTTTTGCGATACGGCACTGCTTCTCTTTACCTGACAATTGCGCGGTCGTGCAAAGCTGTACCCAAATAAAATTGACGTCCGTTTTTTGTCACAAATAGAACATTCCTTTGGTGGTATTTGATCACCTCTGCGGTTTTTATTTTTTGCGCAATAAATAAAAAAATAGCAACAATTTTGAAAAAGAAAGCAATATTTTTTACTTTTTGCTATAATAAATATAAAAAAAAGATTAAAAAAAAAACACAGTTTAGGCCGATATGTTTGGTGGTATTTGATCTGCGTTTTTTATTTTGTACGCTATAAACAAAAAGAAACCGACAATTTTGAAAATATATATATATATATATTTTTTTACTTTTTGCTATAATAAATATCAAAAAAAAATATATTTTTTTTAAACTAATTTCTTCATCAGTTTAGGCTGATATGTATTATTTTACATATTTTTGGTAAAAAAATAATTGGTTTGCGCAAAAGTTTAGCGTCTACAAAATAGGGAATAGATTTTTTTTCACTAGTAATGGCGGCGATCAGAGATTTTTACCAGGACTGCGACATTGTAGCGAACAAATCGGACACTTTTTTGGGACCATTGACATTTATACAGCGATCGGTGCTTTAAAAATGCACTAATTACTGTGTAAATGTGTTCCCTCATGTGTGTTTCTAACTGTGATGCCGCATACACACAATCGGTCCATCCGATGAGAACGGTCTGATGGATTTTTCCATCGGTTAATCGATGAAGCTGACTGATGGTCAGTCGCGGCTACACACCATCGGTTAAAAAAATTATTGTGTCAGAACGCGGACGCGTAAACCACGTACGACGGCACTATAAAGGGGAAGTTCAAATCCAATGGCGCCACCCTTGGGGCTGCTTTAGCTGATTTTGTGTTAGTAAAAGACGTTTCGCACTTTTCTGTCTGTTACAGAGTAATGAATGTGCTATCTCCATAACGAACGCTAGTTTTACCAGAACGAGCGCTCCCTTCCCCTAATTTAGTCTGAGCATGCGTGGATTTTTAACCGATGGTCGTGCCTACTAACGATCGTTTTTTTTTCTATCGGTTATGTATCCATCGGTTTAATTTAAAACAAGTTGGCTTTTTTTTAACCGATGGTTAAATAACTGATGGGGCCCACACACGATCGGTTTGGACCGATGAAAACGGTCCATCAGACTGTTCTCATTGGTTTAACCAGGCACTTGCCCACCTTCCTACCCAAGACAATTTTCAGATTTCAGCGCTGTTGCTTTTTAAATGACAATTGCGTGGTCATGCTACACTGTACCCATTCTAAATTTTTATAATTTTATTCCCACAAATAGAGTGTGCACTCCAAAGCTCAAACACACATGCCTTTCTCTGCAGCCTCAGCATCATGGGGAAGTGAATAAATAGGAAGTGTGCTGAGTGGCTTCTTGTTCGTTCACAAACTGAAGCATAGTAAACAGAGCTTACTATGATTCAGTTATGAATGGACACAGTGAGCCAGGTTGCATGCTCAGATAAAGGGTCTGGTATGGATTTTTGGGGGGGAAATCCACGCCATTTTTTTTTATTTGGGGTGGAGTTTCCCTTAAAATCCATACCAGACCTGAAGGGCTTGGTAATTTAATTTGGGGGGACCCCCACAATTTTTTTTTTATCAATGACCTTTCTCTGTATTTCCGGGAGCCGACAATTCATTATAGCCGTGAGTGGTTTTAATTACATAGTTACATAGTTAGTCAGGTTGAAAAAAGACACAAGTCCATCCAGTTCAACCACAAAAAATAAACAAACAAAATAAAAAAACACAGTACAATCCCATACACCCAACTCCATACCCACAGTTGATCCAGAGGAAGGCAAAAAACCCCAGCAGAGCATGATCCAATTTGCTACAGCAGGGGAAAAAGTTCCTTCCTGATCCCCCGAGAGGCAATCGGATTTACCCTGGATCAACTTTACCTACAAATCTCAGTACTCAGTTATATTATGTACATTTAGGAAGGAATCCAGGCCTTTCTTAAAGCAATCTACTGAGCTGGCCAGAACCACGTCTGGAGGGAGTCTGTTCCACATTTTCACAGCTCTTACTGTGAAGAAACCTTTCCGTATTTGGAGGTAAAATCTATTTTCCTCTAGACGTAAAGAGTGCCCCCTTGTCCTCAGTGTTGACCGTAAAGAGAATAACTCAACACCAAGTTCACTGTATGGACCTCTTATATATTTGTACATGTTGATCATATCCCCCCTTATTCTCCTCTTCTCAAGAGTGAATAGATTTAGTTCTTCTAATCTTTCCTCATAGCTGAGCTCCTCCATGCCTCTTATCAGTTTGGTTGCCCTTCTCTGCACTTTCTCCAGTTCTCTGATATCCTTTTTGAGAACTGGTGCCCAAAACTGAACTGCATATTCCAGATGAGGTCTTACTAATGATTTGTACAGGGGGGCAAAATTATATCTCTCTCTGGAGTCCATACCTCTCTTCATACAAGAAAGGACTTTGCTATTTGCTATTGACTATTTTTCCTTCAGAAATTACGTTTTGTGCAGGAACATTTCTAAGCACGGGAAACAAGCGCTACTTCACAGGCATACTATACACCCATTCCCACACCCCCCCCTAGGTATGACATTTAAAGTAATATTTCACTTTTATTGTTTCACTTTAAGCATTATTAAAATCGCTGCTCCCAAAAAAACTTCAGTTTTTAAAACTTTTTTTTGCATTGATGCATGTCCCCTGGGGCAGGACCCAGGTCCCCAAACACTTTTTAGGACATTAACTTGCATATTAACCTTTAAAATTAGCACTTTAGATTTCAAACGTTTGAGTCCCATAGACTTTAACAGGTTTCCAAAGTTCACACAAACTTTTGGTCTGTTCGCAGGTTCTGTTGCGAACCGAACGGAGGGGGAGGGGGGGTTCGGCTCATCCCTATACTGGAGTAATATTTGTCATTCATCAGCCAGGAAGCTGCGCATGTGGCGTATTTGGACATTCCAACATGAGAATGATCCAAAAAACAAGTGGACCTGTCATTGGCTACAGCAGAATAAAGTGAAGGTTCTGGAGTGGCCATCTCAGTCTCCTGACCTCAATATCATTGAGCCCCTCTGGTGAGATCTCAAATATGCAGTTAATGCAAGACAGCCCAGGAATTTACAGGAACTGGAGACTTTTTGCCAAGAGGAATGGGCAGCTTTACCATCTGAGGAGATAAAGAGCCTCATCCACAAATACCACAAAAGACTTCAAGCTATCGTTGATATTAAAGGGACACTACACGGTTTTAAGAATTGGGGTATGTAAACTTTTGAGCAGGGTAATATGGGTCATTTCTGTTGTGATTATGATTTAAAAAGAGTAAATACAGTTGATTGATAATAAATGGCTTCAGCCAAACACTAACCATGAGTGGAAGAAAAGTTTTTGTGTTATCATTCGTATTCTCTGAAAAATGGCCAAGAAATCATAAATTCTGCCAGGGTATGTAAACTTATGAGCACAACTGTATATTCCTATATTATAAAGCGTCAATGTATTTTGAGAGTTCCAAAGTCCCCCCTTGAACAAGGCTTGGTAATGTTGAACAAAGTGTAAACTGTAGTCATAAAATTAGAGGAATCCTCAGCTATAATTAGTATGTCTGCTTCATATACCTATTTACCTAGTTCCTATAGAAATTTGGCACTTCTGGCATTTGACAAAAGACATTGGGCCAGATTCACAGCTGAGATACGACGGCATATCTCCTGATACGCCGTCGTATCTCTGAGATACGCTTGTCGTATCTATGCGGCTGATTCATAGAATCAGTTCCGCATAGATAGCCCTAAGATCCGACAGGTGTAATTGAATTACACCGTCGGATCTTAGGATGCAATTCTAGGCCGGCCGCTAGGTGGCGATTCCATTGTGGTCGGCGTAGAATATGCAAATTACTAGTTACGGCGATTCACGAACATCCGCGTTACCCGTCGCTCTAACTTTCCGTCGTTTCCGTCGAGATACACCGCGTAAAACTAGGGATGCCCTCTAGGTGGACTAACCCATGTTAAGTATGGCCGTCGTTCCCGCGTCAAAATTTTAAAATTCACGTTGTTTGCTAAAATGTCGTCCGTGAATGGCGCTGGATGCTGGATTTAGCGCAATGCACGTCGGGTAATTTTCCCGATGGAGCATGTGCAGTACGTTCGGCATGGGAACGCGCCTAATTTAAATGGTGCCCGCCCCATTCGAATTAGGCGGGCTTGCGCCGAGCGCATTTACGTTACACCGCCGAAAGTTTACAGGTAAGGGCTTTGTGAATCAGGCACATACGCTGTAAACTTGTGGCGGTGTAACGTAAATGGGATACGTTACGCCGCCGCAGCATAGTGTAAATGTATGTGAATCTGGCCCATTGTATTTTAGAATATATTATGGTTAGTGTGAGTGTAAGCCAGTTTCATTTAAAATAAAATGTACAACCATTTTAATATTTTGGATCGGTCTTTCTCAAATATTTTACCACACAGGAACCCCCTAATATCATTTTCAGGTCTCGGGGGAACCCTTACTAAAGCCAATTCATCAGAGATGAAAGGGAGGGGAAAGGAAAAATAAGAAAAAATAAATGTATCTTACATTGGTGGTCAGTGGTAAGAATGCTCCTCTTACATTGGTGGTCAGTGGTAAGAATGCCCCTCTTACAGTGCAGAAAGTGCAGATAAGGGCAAACAAACTGATAAGAGGCATGGAGGAGCTCAGCTATGGGGGAAAGATTAGAGGAACTGAATGTATTCTTTCTTGAGAAGAGGAGAATAAGGGGAGAATAACATGTACAAATATATAAGGGGTCCATATAGTAAACTTGGTGTTGATTTATTCACTTTACGGTCAACACAAAGGACAAGGGGACACTCTTTACGTCTAGAGAAAAAGAGATTTAATCTCCAAATACAGAAAGGTTTCTTCACAACAAGAGCTGTGAAAATGTGGAATAGACTCCCTCCAGAGGTGGTTCTGGCCAGCTCAGTAGATATTTTCCTAAATGTACATAATATAACTGAGTACTAACATTTATAGGTAAAGTTCATCCGGGCAAAATCTGATTGCCTCTCAGGGGATCAGGAAGGAATTTTTTACCCTCCTTCGGCAAATTACATCATGCTCTGCTGTTTTTTTTTGCCTTCGTCTGGATCAACTCTGGTTATAGAATTGGGTATATGGGATTGTATGATATTATTTTTTTATTTTTATTTTTTATGGTTGAACTGGATGGACTTGTGTCTTTTTTCAACCCGACTAACTATGTAACTATACATTGGTGGTCAGTGGGAAGAATGCTCCTCTAACATTGGTGGTCAGTGGGAAGAATGCTTCTCTTACATTTGTCGTCAGTGGGAAGAATGCTCCTCTTACATTTGTCGTCAGTGGGAAGAATGCACCTCTTACATTGGTGGTCAGTGGGAAGAATGCTCCTCTTACATTGGTAGTCAGTGGGAAGAATGCTCCTCTTACATTGGTGGTCAGTAGGAAGAATGCTCCTCTTTCATTTGTCATCAGTGGGAAGAATGCTCCTCTTACATTTGTCGTCAGTGGGAAGAATGCTCCTCTTACATTGGTAGTCAGTGGGAAGAATGCTCCTCTAAGGCCTCGTACACACGGACAGACTGTCCGATGAAAATGGTCCGCCGGACCGATTTCATCTGACATGTCCGCTCGGAGATTTCTGTCTAATGGTTGTACACACCATCAAACAGAAATCTGCGTGGACACGATACGCGGTGACGCGGCCCTGGAAGGTCAATGCTTCCATGCATGCATCGAATCACTTCGACGCATGCGAGGGCTTTCGGCCGAGCGGACATGTCCGGTGAGTCTGTACAGACGACCGAACATGTCCGACGGACAGGCTTCCAGCGGACATGTTTCTTAGCATGCTAAGAAACATTTGTCCGCTGGAAACCTGTCCGATCCGCCAGAAAATTGTCCGGTCCAGTTTCAGCAGACATGTTCGGTCGTGTGTACGGGGCCTAAGGCCTCGTACACACGATAGGTTAACCAGAGGACAACGGTCTGAAGGACCGTTGTCATAGGTTAACCTATGAAGCTGACTGATGGTCCGTCGTGCCTACACACCATCAGTTAAAAAAAACATTGTGTCAGAACGCGGTGACGTAAAACACAATGACGTGCTGAAAAAAATTAAGTTCAATGCTTCCAAGCATGTGTCGACTTGATTCTGAAAATGCGTGGATTTTTAACCGATGGACGTGCCTACTAACGATCGTTTTTTTCCCATCGGTTAGGAATCCATAGGTTAATTTTAAAGCAAGTTGGCTTTTTTTTAACCTAAGGTTAAATAACCTATGGGGCCTACACACGATCGGTATGGACCGATGAAATCGGTCCATCAGACCGCTGTCCTCTGATTAACCTATCGTGTGTACGAGGCCTTACATTTGTCATCAGTGGGAAGAATGCTCCTCTTACATTGGTAGTCAGTGGAAAGAATGCTCCTCTTACATTGGTGGTCAGTGGGAAGAAGGAGGAGGACACACCCTAGGAGCTCTCTGAGAGAACCAACCCTTTTCAAGCCTGGGCCTTGCCTGCTAGCTTGGCCCAGGAATAATGCCTGATCCTGGGGGAGGCCCCGGGACGGATCCCCCTGATGATACGGGGCCTAGTGAGGAGGAGGTGGAGGATCTGTCTGTAGGTCCAGGCCCTGCTGTGGATGCAAATGTCTTCAGTCAGAAGAGCATTGATCGTTTTAGGGCGATTGGAAGAGCTGAAGAAAAACTTAAAATTTTGAAGGCTGAACACAAATCTTTCAAAATCAAGTACTTCCAGGCCTGGAGTAAAAATCGTTTGGCCATGAAGCCTGAGTTGCAGGAATTGGAGGAAAAGGTAAAGGAACAATCTTTATTATTGGAAAAGCTGAAAGATAAAAGTGGAGAAAAGTTTGATAATGAGAGGAGATTTGCCAGCCAGACAGCAAGTTCCAGGGACCAGCCTCAGATAATGGATGACCCGGGTCCATCTGCCTCTGCACCTCTCCCTCCATGTCAGGGCTTGGAATCGCCGATGGCAACCAGCCAGGGGGTTGAGAGTGGGTATGGCACCCTGAAATGTATCCAGGAGATGGAGTCACCCCTGAGAGAAAACAAGCCTGCTAATACAGAAGTCCCTGAAGCCAAGCCAGTACAGGTGGAGAAATGTCAGCACACCTCACTGTCTTCCAACATGTCTGCCCAACCTGCTGTGGTGGACGGTGTCCTGACTAAGGAGCAGAAAGTGAAGGCCTTGTGCAGAGCGCTGCCTGGAGTTTCTGCTGGGACCTGTAGTTCCTCTGTACAAGGTATGCCTGTTACTAGCAATGAGATTGCCTCACCTGAGCCTCCCTGTGGTGGGGGAGGGGATCAGCATATTGCACCATGTGCAGTGGAAGAAGCAATGGAGGTTTCACCTGTTGCAGTGTCAGACCAGCCTGCACTATCCCCTGATGACAACCCTGTCCTGACAGAAGAGAACCGACCAGCTGAAGCTTCTACAAGCACAGCAGTGGGAACTGACACTGCTAGGAAGACTGCAGGAACTGTGAATATTCCAGCAAGTTCTAAGAATGACAGTAATGATAAAACAATGGATGTGGTGGGTGGTGAAGGGGTTAATACTGCTGGGAAAAATCAAAATGACATTCCTCCCCCTGCTCAGCAGAGGAAAGACTCACCGATTGTTCAGACCAAATCTGTGCAATCGATATCTGCTGCAAATGTGTCAGATGGTTCAAAACAAACCAATGGTTTATCTGCTGGGAGTTACGCGTCGGTTTTGGGGAATCGCACCAGGGAGGGTGGGGGGAATGGTGCAAATGTTGGTGGTCACAATTTGGGGGGGTTTAGTGGTGGGATGGTTGGTGGGTACAAGAGAAGAAATGTGGTCCAGTTGAAGTGGGAGGGGGAGGGGACCCCACCAGTAAGGGGGAGGGTGGCAGAGTTGATCCTGGAAATGGGGTTCAAAGTCGCAGACATTTTTGCTTTGATTTGTCCCGTTGGGAGTTGGGAATTTGATTTGTCCTTTGTAAAGCCTGAGGGTCTGGATTTATTTTGGGAACGTTTTAGGGGGCGCAGGGACCTTCCGCAGTGGAATGGTTGGATGCCAAAGGTGGTTTCCAGGCAGCCTCTAATAAAATCAGTGACGATCCTTGTGCGTAACGAATCCATCCCAGAGGCTGATTTGGTAGTATGGTTACGCCGCTATGGTGAAGTCCTCGCTCCACTGCGGAAGGTCCTTGATCAGCATGGGATATGGACAGGGGCCTGGACAGTGTCACTAAAATTGGGGGTGCAGGGAAATGTTGTTCAACATCTGCCCTGTTCAGCCTTTCTGGGGAGGGACAGGCTGACCATTTTTTACCAGGGTCAGCCTAAGGTGTGCAATAAATGTGGTGACAAGGGCCATTTTGCCTCCACCTGCACCCGCAAGAAATGTTCTTTGTGCCAGGAGCTTGGCCATTTGGCTAAAGACTGTACTGACATTCGGTGCAATTTGTGCCAAAAACTTGGTCACCCGTACAGTCAATGCCCGGAGGCATTACATAACCTGCCAGGGTTGGAGGCTGAGCTGCAGAGGCTGGATAAGGAGGATGAGGCCATTGAAACTGTTGTCCCTCCTGTGTCTGTGACATCTGTTTCTGTTCCCCCTAGTGATGTGGTCCCTGAGTCTGTCCCTCCTGTGTCTGTGACATCTGTTTCTGTTCCCCTTAGTGATGTGGTCCCTGAGTCTGTCCCTTCTGTGTCTGTGACATCTGTTTCTGTTCCCCCTAGAGATGTGGTCCCTAAATCTGTCCCTCCTGTCCCTAATCCATCTATTCGTAGATCCTCCAGACTGGCGGAGGCTGCTGGGGGGGCAGGTTTAGCGGATCTTCCCACTCAGCCTCCAGTCCCTGCCCCTCGGCAGCGCAAGCGTGGTCAGGGGAATGTGGGGGTGCTGGATGAGGGTGGGGCTGATGGAAGGGTGTCCGTACCCCATGTTTCACATTCCATTGATGGGGATTCGGATGAGGAGGGGTGGAAGAAGATTAGGAGGAGGAAAAAAATGAAGAGAAAGACAAGAAAACCGGTCGTCTCTTCCTCAGAGTCGGATCCAGGAGGGGTTCCCCTTGGTAACACCTTTAATGTGTTGTCAGGTGAAAAGATGTCTTTGTCTTCTTCTTTTTCATCTATGGATGAGTCACGTTGTTTGAAGAGAGCGGTTTCTGGTGATGAGAGTGTGGTGAAGGTCAAGAAACGACTACCCCAATCATCCTGATGGCAGTTCCCCCTCCGATAAAGGTGGCGACCATTAATGTCGCCAGCATTAAATCTGCAAGAGCTCGTGATATGGCCTTATTTTTGCTCAGTGAGTTTGATGCCGAGATTTTATTTTTGCAAGAGACCTGGCTCCATACTTTGGCCGATGTCCACCTGGCAAAAAGGGAGTGGAGAGGCGGTCCCTCCTTTTGGTCTCTTGCGGCTGAGCCCTGCAGCGGAGTTGCGGTACTTTTTGAAACCGATATGGTAACGCGCCGGCGGGTAATTGAGGTAGAAATAGGTGGATGCATGGCGTTGAACGTTTCTTAGAAGGGCTGCATGCATAATGGGTGTGGGTTTGTTTCTTGATCTTGCAGGTTTGTCTGGTGTAGTGGTGTGAGTTTGTATTAAGATTTATTTTCCCGGTGATTACATGATTTTTGTTTTGCTGTAAAGTCTTTTGTTTGAGAGCAGATTTGCTATATTTATTTTCATTTATGTAAATATGTGTATATTTATGTATATCTTATAGTGATTTTATGCTTTTTGTTTGCAAGACTTTTAATAAACAAAATTGGGAAGAATGCTCCTCTTACATTGGTGGTCAGTGGGAAGAATGCTCCTCTTACATTGGTGGTCAGAATGTAACTCTTATGCCCCGTACACACCATCACTTTATGTGATGAAAAAAAACGACACTTTCTGTGAAGTAAAAAATGACGTTTTTGAAACTTCAATTTTCAAAGACGAAGTTGCCTACACACCATCGTTTTCTCACAATGATCTTGCAAAGTGAGGTTACGTTCCACCACGTTTTACCATTGAAGCTTGCTTCATAAGTAGCTTCTGGGCATGCGTGGATGAAAAAACGTCTTAGAAAACGACGTTTTTTGCTACACACGGTCAATTTCTGTGAAGTAAAAAGTGCACTTTTGAAAAACGACACATAAAATTGAAGCATGCTTCAATTTATTTTGGTCGTTTTTTACAAGACATAAAACGACGTTTTCCCCCACACACAGTCAATTAAAGTGACGTTTTTAAAACGTCATTTTTTTTCATCACATAAAGTGATGGTGTGTACGCGGCATTAGAGGCTTACTTGGCTTTACCAGGTGCTGTTGGCCCTTGAACTATGCAGGCATCATCAGACAGGAAATCAATCAGCTAAAGCTCCAAGAAATCCCTAGCAACCTCTGGAGGAGCCCTAGTTGAGAATGGTTGTCCAAGATATACCGTGTTTATGTTACTGTTAAAGCAAGTTATCTTAAAAATCAGTTATGATATTATTAAAATGTTCTTGTACTTTTAGCTTTTAATTATATAGAAATGTTGGGCTTCCTGCTTAGTATTAAAATGTAGGGTTATATAGTGACTTTGCTGTTCTCAGTCCAAGTGTATGTCTGTTTAGACTTACTTAAAATAATACAATATTTAGGTGAATGTATTCTTTTATATCAGCATTTCCTCAGGAAGAATTGTGGTTGCTTAGCCATAGACATGCAGGTAGACACTAAAGAAACAATGCACAAATCTGAAGGTATCAGCAATCATGAGAAATATGAATGTATTACCATGATTCATGTAAACTCACAGCTCAGCATATGCTGCACAATTCACCTTAGCCCTATGCTTTTTCCACTTGGACCTCGCAATGGTACATTATCTACTTTAATGTCAATAAGTGACCATTATTGATTTTCCAGATGTAGCAAATTTTGGTCAGTTACACAAATGTGAGGTGTTGGCTGTGTGTGCCAGGGTTGCTTTTTACTCCAATCCCTGTTGGAGGCAATAGGGTGGCAACCTAAAAACCTCCCCATTTAATAGACACAAGTTCCTTTGTTTTGTATGTCCTTTTAAATGGTAGTAATTGAAACATTTTAAGGGGTTTGTCTGGGTTGATGTGTTTAAAATCAGAATCAACATCCACAACAAGTGGAAAATAAAAAAGAATGGGCTCATGGATACCAAAATGCAGAATTGTATGTGCAGCAAATGTTGTATTAAAAAGCCAGGTACACCTTATTTGTGACACACGTTGACAACAGAGCATTTTGATGTCATCGTGGCCACGCCTCCAGGCCATGGTTGGATGTCTGAGTGCCGGTTATGTGACAAGCACAATTATTGAAGGCAGCATGACTTGGCGGACAGACCTGTATGGCTAAGTATAGCCTTTATAATTTACCCCTTGGTAGGTGGAGAACTGAGAGTAATCCTATTGGGTAAAGTGCCAAAAGCGGCAATCAAAGGGAACCCAATCTAAACCTGCAACCTCTGCTGTATCTGGCAGTATTTCTTCTTGCTGAGCCACCTGAGATGCTGGACAGCTCCCTGCCAGGTTCCTTCGACAACCCTGCCCTGTGTCCTACTTTGCTCTGTGACATCAGTCCTACATCAATCCTACATCGGTCCGACATCCATCTGACTTGAATGAACATGATACTACTTTGATCCAACTTTGTGATAGTCTGACTTGTCCTTTGACCAATCAAAACATTCCCAGTGTGAGATAAGTTCCTTTTAGGCCTCGTACACACGACCAAACATGTTTGCTGAAACTGGTCTACAGTTTCTGTGGACATGTTCGGTCATCTGTACGGCCGACCAGACCGGATTCCCGGCCGAGCGGACAGGTTTCCAGCAGGCAAATGTTTCTTAGCATGCTAAGAAACATGTCCGCTGGAAGCCTGTCTGTCGGACATGTTCGGTCGTCTGTATGACTCACCGGACATGTCCACTCAGCCGAAAGCCCTTGCATGCGTCGAAGTGATTCGACGCATGCGTGGAAGCATTGACCTTCCAGGGTCGCGCACGTCGCCGTGTCATCGTCGCGGCTACAACGTGGCCACGTCACCGCGTATCCTGTCCACGGGAAATTTGGTCTGATGGTGTGTACAGCCATCAGACCAAATGATCCCAGCGGACATGTCCGATGAAAACGGTCCGCGGACCGTTTTCACCGGACAGGTCCCGTCGTGTGTACAAGGCCTTACTGCTCCTGTAATCACAATGTCGGATGTCAAAAGTCGGATGGTAAGGACAAGGATCCTACTTTGATCCAACTTCAATGATATTCAATGGGCTGAAGTAGGACCAAAGTCGGACCGAAGTAATACAGGGAGCATTTTCAAAGTTGGATCGACTTGTGTAGGACCAGTTAAGATGGTTCTCATAGGGAAACATTGATTTTCACACATCATGCGACATGAGCTCCCAATGTCGGAGCGTTTGTCGTACCAGTGTGAACCCAGCCTGTGTCTTGAATACTTTGCTCCTCCCATGAACGTCCAGTTTAAACAATGTCTTTGTGCTTCTTGTTTGCCAGATAAGTGTGCTCTTTCCAGACAATATCTCGCTCTTGTCGCTCCTGCTGCTGTCCATATCTTCACTACCACTTGTCACTGACCTTTGGCTTGTTCTTTGACCTTACTTCCACTTGATCCCAACCTGCAACAACTTGTTACTGACATTTGACTTGTTCTTTGACTACGTTTCTTCTTGATCCCAATCTTCAATCACTTGTTACAGACCTTTGGCTTGTTTACTAACTATGCTTCTGATTGATTCCTACCTGCTATATCTGCTACTAGATCCCAGCTTGCTCACCTTCTGGTTGTGGGACCGTAAGCTGGTACTAACATGCAGATAAACCCATCCCCACTGTCAGAAGCTCTGGTGAACACCAGTTAGTGCCTAATGCTTTGCAGCTTTCTATCGCTTGCTGTAACATCACTGTGGCTGTTGCTGAGATATACTTAATGGGCCGTACACACGACCGAACATGTCTGCTGAAACTGGTCCGCGGACCAGTTTCAGCAGACATGTTCGGTCATGTGTAGGTCCGAGCGGACAGGATTCCAGCAAACATTTGCCCGCCGGGCCTTTTTCTAGCGGGCAAATATTTCTGGACTTGTTTTAAAACAGCCCGCTGAAATCCTGCCCGCTCGGACATGTTCGGTCGTCTGTACAGACCTACCGTACATGTCCGAGCGCCCGCCATCTCTCGCATGCGTCGAATTACTTCGACGCATGCGTGGAAGCATTGAACTGACAGGGCCGCCCACGTTCGCCGCGTCATTGTCACGGCGACGGCGCGGACACGCCCCGCAAATTGTTTACGCGCGGATTTCTGTATGATGGTGAGTACAGCCACCATACAGAAATCCCCGGGCATACATGTACGGTGAAAACGATCCGGCGGACCGGTTTCATCATACATGTTTGCCCGTGTGTACACGGCCTTAGAGATGCAGCTTTTATCAATATGTAATAATGAGCATGTGTTCAAGGCACTAAACATCCTGATATATGGAAACCTAAGAGAGTTTCTACTTTAAAGTTTTCATTATTTACAGAATCATCACTGCGGTTATTTGCTGCATGGTTTATTTTTTATATGGTTGCTGCTCTAGTTGTAAGGCCGGTTTCACATATGTGCAAATTGTATGCGGTTTCACCACATCTAATTCGCATGACATGCGAGTGTGACCGGCTCTAAATGGAGCTGGTTAACACATGTTCAGGGCAGTCGTGGGATGGACTCTAAAAGGGTCTTGTGTTTTTTTGGGTACAGTTCGAATTCAGGCAAAAATTCAGACTTGACTCGCACCTGAACCAGTGAACAGAAACGCACCAGACCTCAGGCTGGAAACCGTGGCATCACATATGTGAACCCGGCCTGATGTCATAGTCCTCTGTTTTGTATAGTGGATTAACATCCCACAGATTGTCCAGCTTTGCTTACCTTGGAGCTGATGTAATTTGAGCACTTAATTTCAGGTCTATTGGAAGAATCCCAAATAAGAATGAGAACATTAGCACTTTTGACTCAGACTTTGCTTATCTAAAAATTGAATACCAAAGCAATTTGTAATGCCGCGTACACACCATCGTTTTCTGCGATGGAAAAAAACGTCATTTTCAAAAACGTCAATTTAATTGACCGTGTGTGGGCAAAAACGTCGTTTTATGTCTTCTAAAAAACGACAGAAAAAAATTGAAGCATGCTTCAATTTTATGTGTCGTTTTTGGCCGACGTCGTTTTCTGTGTTCTAAACATTGACCGTGTGTACGTAAAAACGTCGATTTAAGCCCGCGCATGCTCAGAAGCAAGTTAGGAGACTGCAGCGCTCATTCATGTAAAACGACTGTTCAGAATGGAATCAGCACATTCGTTAAGGTGTTTTTCAGCTTATAGACAAGAAAACGAAATTTAAAGCACAGTCACTGAAAATCACGAATCGTATCTCACCAAACTTTTACTAACACGCAGCAACACGATATCAGCAAAAGAGGCCGTCTTCCGCATGGAAACGACCCTTTATAGTGACGTCGTGCGTGATTGACGGAACTGCGCTGTGCTAGAGCGTTGTGAAAAAGCGATGGTGTGTATGCTACGTCGTTGTTCAAATTGAAGTTTGAAAAATGACGTTTTTTTAAAGCACATAAAGCGTCGCATTTTTCCATCGCAGAAAACGATGGTGTGTACGCGGCATTAGAGTTTGCTCATTAATATTAAATGGTTATAATGGGTAGAGATGACAAGACTATCTTAAAAGATGGATATTTACCAAGACCGCAGAAACATTAAATTCATGAGTTGAACTAAAGTTATCTGCAATAATAAAATATGATTTCATACAAAATTAGATTTGTAAATGTGTTGTTTGTTTAGAGAGCCATATATTCAAAAATAAACAGAAAAAACAATAAGAAGTGAGCGTTTGTCGGGGAATCCCTGTGAGACATCTGGCACATAGAATGGCTAACAGGCGCAAACATGCGCGCAGAAGCCCGCAAATTGTGCATGCGCACGCGAACAGGCTTAATTCCTCTTGGCGCCAGACGGCCTATTTAAAGGCTGTCTGGCCTCCTAGTCTTTTCTGACTGATTTTCAGGTGTGTCCTGTATCCTGATCTGATCCTGTGTGCTCTCCTAGTTAATTGACCATTACTCCGTGTTCTGTTCCTGTGTTATAACCACCTCTGACCCGGCTCTGTTCCTGACTCTGGCTCTGTTTACGATTTGGTACCTTCCTGCCGGCCTGTTGATGAAACCGGCTATTCCTGTGACTCTGCTACTGTCTTTGATCCTGGCTGATGTTAACCCTTGGTTGCCTGCTTGGCTGTCTCCTGTTCCTTCTCTGCACACCACAGCCTACTCCAGTCTGCAGAACCCTGACAAGCTGCTGACTCGGGACCTTCCACATCAGGCACTCGTGTCCCTCTTGTCCTTTGGTCTCCTCTGTCTCATCCTCAGCAGAGCCAGGACAGAAGATATAAGAGAGAACAACCTCGTCATCTCAGTCTCCTATCAGGTACCTGACAGCATTGTACAGTTAGTCAGCCAGCAGCTGGCACACAAAAAAAGGTGACTATACAACCTCCAAAAGACAATAAAACCAAAAGTGGTGTGCATATGCACGAAACACATCGGGAGGGGCCTATGTGCTGATGCGATTACTGCTGCGTATTTATGGTAGGAGTTGCGGACATTTTTTACGTTTTTCTGGACAGTATTGGTTTTATGCTGCAGCAATTGTTTTTGGATTTACTGCTAATAAAATAATACTGTATATGGGCATCATTTGGGCTGCCGCTGGTGAGCTTTTCTTGCACAGTGCATGGTTCTTCTGGAGTCTACCTTGCAGTTGCTACACCTGAGCAGGACATCACTTTGCTTCATAGCAACAATTTAAGGCATATTGTCTGCAATCTGGTGAGTGTTTAGATTGGAAGAGGAGCACGGCTGTGGCAGGATTTTTCTGATATCTGGTGAGTGTTTAGACACAGCACACCTATCATTGGATTATATTTGTGTACATGAATATTTAAAGAGGAAGTAAACCCTGATGGGTTTTACATCCTCTTTATTTCCCTGCAAAGGTAAAGCATAGTAGCCCATTATGTGTCACTTACCTGAAACTGAAGCCTGCGATGTCATCGCTGTCCCCACTAGCAGCGAGCGTCCATCTTCACCCCTCTTCCTTCCGGGCCACAAACTCCGGCTCTGTGACTGGAGTCATGTGACTTCATGCCGTGACTGGAAAGGGAGCCGCCAATCACAACATGACCTCCTTTAGAAACAGCACGATTGCCATTTCTAAAGTGTGCCTTTGTCTACGGCGCATGCGCCGTAGACATGGGCGCACGGCTCTATTGTAAATATCTCCTAAACTGTGGAGGTTTAGGAGATATTTCCAGCACCTACAGGTAAGCCTTAATCTAGGCTTACCTGTAGGTAAAAGTGGTTGTACAACCACTTTAAGTTACGTCACAGACTTTTCTATACTTTTGGACTTTAATAGAGGTGCATGACGAAAAAATGTGTTTCGTTTAGCTTAGATTCGTTAATCTAGTTATTTCGTTTTGTTAAACTCGGTTGATTTGTTCAATTCGTATTCGAGATTCATACTCAGAATTCGTATTCAGAATTCGTATTCAGAATGTGTTTTGTCTTTTTTCAGACTGAGGGTCCCTCAGCATAGGTAAGTACACAGATTTTCCTTTTACCGGGTAGATAGAATAGGCTTATAATGGGGTGGAAGAAGATTTAAGTATAGTTAGTGTTTGACTGAACTTCCACTTTACCAGCTGAAAATAAAAAAATGTAAGAAAAACTGTCCAAAGTCTCCAATTCGTCCTCATGGTTTCCACTCTACTCAGCCTATTTTATATTGTATTCAGTCTATTTTATGGTCACTTTCTGTCCTTATCTGACATTTTATATTATCTCATTATTTGCGGCTATTACTGTTCATTTACTATCAGCCCTTCCTCATTATAGCAGGAATAGATTAAGCATTTGGTTAGGATTAAATCCTCATAACTGTCTATCCTCTGCACTTATTGCAAAAGCCACGAGCAGGAAAGTAACAAAACTTTATGGATAACGTTGATGTTTTCCTAAAAAGTTCTGGTAGTTTCCATTTTGGTAGTAATTGAAATGCGGCAATTCTTTTATCTTCTGTAATTTAATATGCTATTGGCCTGATATAAAATACAATAATGTGCGCACTAGTTGGCCGCAGATATTTAGCATGCACGGTGCATGCAGATGGTGGAGAACTGCAACATTTTCTTCTCCTGTAGATAGTCTTAAGTTTACACCATGTGTTTGACAGAAGATTAACAGCAGAAATCCCTGCTGCTAAACCTTCTGTGAAAAGAGCAGTAGAAGCAGCCATTCTGAACCAAGGATTATGGACAATATGTTTGACAATCCGTAACTTAAATGGAAGGATTTTCAATGCCCCCCCCCCCCCCCCTTCTTCCTGAAAAGTTCATTTTATACTGAGGAGGCTCACAAGTTTTAATCCTTTGTTGATGAAATGAATAGGAAGTACGCAGGGTGGGAGCATGCAGACAAGAGACTGCGGTTTGGAATGCTGAGTCTTCTTGACACTAACTACTGTGTTATTGGAGGGCTGACAGTGCATTGTCTTTGCATTCCATGTAGTCTGGACAGCTTGCTCAGCACTTAAGTGGCCAGATATAGAGGATTTTGTTGGATTAGAGCTAATGAGAGTGGCTGGTGTGATGATCTTATGCTCTAGGTGCCAAAATTTCCAACAATGCAGGTCATCGGTATCATATGGCTCATTCACTTTACAGTCCTACTCTGTTTCTATATTTAGCTAACTGGATATTCAAAGAACATCTCTAATATATTTAAAATAATATTGACTTAAACATGAATCGCAACCTAGCATGATTTTCTATCATAGCAAGCAAATAAACCAAGGTAAACTTCTGTTCCTTTTGAATTCTGTTTTTTAAATGCATGATATTCCTTTAGATAAATGTTACAAATAGTAAACTGAATTTATTTAAGGCACCTCAAGAAAAAGTGTACAGTATATCAAACTTATATATGAATTGTACTAAAGTTTTTTTCATATCAATAAAGATTAACTGACAAATAGCTAAAATTAAAAAAAAAAAATATAGAAGATACCATGATCCACAATGGCTCAAAAGTGATACGGTCCAGAAATATTTAGACAGAATAAAGGTGGATAAAGCACCTGGACCAGATGGCATCCACCCACAGGTCCTAAAAGAATTGAGCTCTGTAATTTCAAAGCCACTGTATCTAATATTTAGGGACTCATTAATGATAGGAATAGTACCACTGGATTGGCGCAGGGCCAATGTGGTGCCCATATTTAAAAAGGGAACATAGGGCCAGATTCACATAGAATTACCCAGGTGCAGCGTATCAGAGATACGCTACGCTGCCGTACCTTACCGTATTTTGAAATCCTCAAAGATTTTGCACCGTAAGTTACGGCGGCGTAGTGTATTTCTGGCGGCGGAATTCAAATCAGCGGGTAGGGGGCATGATTCATTTAAATGAAGCGCGTCCCCGCGCCGATTGAACTGCGCATGCTCCGTTTTGAAATTTCCCGCCGTGCTTTGCGTGAAATGACGTCGCACCAACGTAATTTTTTTAACTTAGACGTGAGTCACGTCCTTTCCTATTCACGGACGACTTCCGCAAACCAAAAAAATTTGACGCGGGAACGACGGCCATACTTTAACATGGCAAGTCTATCTATACGCCGCAAAATAGCAGCTTTAACTATATGCCGGGAAAAGCCGACTAGCGACGACGTAAGAGAATGCGACGGCCGCGCGTAGCTTCGTGGATCGCCGGAAAAAAGCTAATTTGCATACCAGGCGCGGAAAACGACGTGAACTCCACCCAGCGGGCGCCGAAGTATTGCACCTACGATCCGAAGGCGTACGAAGCCGTACACCTGTCGGATCGAAGCCAGAAGCCGTCGTATCTTGGTTTGAGGATTCAAACTAAAGATATGACGTGGCAAATTTGAAAGTACGCCGGAGTATCAGGAGATACACCAGCGTACTCTCACTGTGAATCTGGCCCAAAGTCTTTACCAAGTAACTATAGACCTGTTAGTTTAACTTCTATAGTTGGGAAGATATTGGAGTGTATAATAAAAGACCACATGGACGAGTTCTTGCTGGAAAAAAAAACTATTTAAGCAGCAGACAGCATGGATTCATGAAAGACAGAAGTCGTCAGACAAACCTGATTTCTTTTTATGAAGAGGTAAGTAAAACCTTGGACAGAGGCGTGGCTGTGGACGTGATATACTTGGATTTTGCAAAAGCGTTCGATACAGTTCCCACACACGGCTCATGTGTAAGGTAAAGTCTATAGGATTGGAAATATCAGTTTGTAAATGGATAGAAAACTGTCTGAAAGACAAAATTCAGAGAGTCGTGGTTAATGATTCATATTCTGAATGGTCTAAGGTTATCAGTGGTGTACCCCACGGTTCAGTGTTGGGACCCTTACTTTTTAATATCTTTATAAATGATATTGGGTCTGAGATCAAAAGTAACATTTCTATCTTTGCAGATGACACCAAGCTATGTAGTGGAATAATGTCCTTGCAGGATGTCTCCAATTTACAAGCCAACCTCAATGCTCTGTCTAATTGTGCAACTAAGTGGCAGATGAGGTTTAATGTTGATAAATGTAAAGTTATGCACTTGGGGGGCTAAGAATATGCATATGTCATACATGCTAGGGGGAGTATAACTGGGGGGATCTGTAGTGGAGAAGGATCTGGGGGTTTTGGTAGATCATAAGCTCAATAATGGCATGCAATGCCAAGCTGCAGTTTCCTAAGCGAACAAAGTCCTTTCTTGTATTAAGAAAGGTATGGGCTCCAGAGACAGAGATATCATTTTGCCCCTGTACAAATCATTAGTAAGACCTCATCTGGAATATGCAGTTCAGTTTTGGGCCCCAGTTCTCAAAAAGGATATCTGAGAACTGGAGAAAGTGCAGAGAAGAGCAACCAAACTGATAAGAGGCATGGAGGAACTCAGCTATGAGGAAAGATTAGAATAACTAAATTTATTCACCCATTGAGAAGAGGAGAATAAGAGGGCATATGATCAACATGTACAAATATATAAGGGGTCCAAAAAGTGAACTTGGTGTTGAGTTATTCACTTTGCGGTCAACGCTGAGGACAAGGGGGCACTCTTTACGTCTAGAGGAAAAGAGATTGCATCTCCAAATACGGAAAGGTTTCTTCACAGTAAGAGCTGTGAAAATGTGGAACAGACTCCCTCCAGAGGTGGTTCTGGCCAGCTCAGTAGATTGCTTTAAGAAAGGCCTGGATTCTTTCCTAAATGTACAGAATATAACGGAGTACTAAGATTTGTAGGTAAAGTTGATCCAGGGTAAATCCGATTGCCTCTCGGGGGATCAGGAAGGAATTTTTCCCCTGCTGTAGCAAATTGGATCATGCTCTGCTGGGGTTTTTTGCCTTCCTCTGGATCAACTGTGGGTATGGAGTTGGGTGTATGGGATTGTACTGTGTTTTTTATTTATTTACTTGTTTATTTTTTTGTGGTTGAACTGGATGGACTTGTGTCTTTTTTCAACCTGACTAACTATGTAACTATGATATTTTTTATATTCCCTTCTGGTTCTTTTTTAGAGCTTAAAGAGGACTGATACTGAAGAAGGAGAATAATTCCCCGTACACACGATCGGAAATTCCGACAGCAAAAGTCTGATGTGAGCTTTGAATGGAAATTCCGACCGTGTGTATGCTCCATCAGACTTTTGCTGTATGCTGTGCATACTAGCTCATTATGCCTTTCTCTTGCAGGTGTTTTAAAAAAAAAATGTAAAGGTTTACTTCCTCTTTAATAAACTGATGACAGAGGGGTTATGATCAATAGGAAAAGGAGGGGTGGAGGAGCTACCGAGACACAGTCAACAGAAGTGGTGGGAAAAGCAAAACATTTACAGAATAAATGTAGAAACGGGGAGCTTGTTTCCACTCTAGGTCCTTGACTATAGTTTTCTTTATAACAAGCCCCTTAGAATAAAAATAAGAAGCACAGCAGTAGTACCACCAACTTTTTCTACAATACTCAGGAAGACACTACAAATCTTGTGATAATAGCAGCGCCAGGTTGGAGAGTAAAGACTTAGAAGATCTCATGCTGTTGTCCAAGACCCAGGTCTGACCTTGCAAACTCTGCTGTGGCTAGTGATATTGCTTTAGCCACTTGAGATGCTGGACATCACCCTGTCTGATCCATTAGACAATCCTGCCTTGTGCCTTGTTTCTGCTGAACCTTGAATCCCTTACTCCTCCTATTAGCTTACTTTGTAGGCCAATGCCTTTGCACTTCCTGTTTTCCATATTATTGTGCTCTCTGCAGCCAATATCTTGCTTCTGTCGCTCCTACTGCTCTCCTAATCCCTGTTATCACTTGTTACCGACTTTTGGTTTGTTCCTCGACAACACTTCTGCTTAATCCCAATCTGCGACCACTTTTTTTTACTAACCTATGGCTTGTTAACTGACTATGCTTCTGCTTGATCCCTACCTGCTACCTCTGCTACTGGACCCCAGCTTGCGTTTCTCCTGGTGGGCAAACCTATTGACGGTGACCTGGTACTAACAGGCAACAAAACCCATCTCCATCATCAGGAGCTCTGGTGAACACTGGTTAGTGCTTAGACTTTGTAGGTCAGGTGAGCCAGTGTCATCCACAAGGGTAACCTGCTGACCGTGAAAACTGCAGATATCCAGCTATGTGGGTAATGATGACACAGCGTGTGTGTCTAGGCACATTCATCAGTCAAGAAGTATACTGGTCTCATGTTCACAATTCTCATGAGGGAATCAAGACATACAATACATTTTTCAGGGTGCTGGTCAGCCACAATTAATCTTACTAGACATTCCCGATAATATAGCAAATATTTACTTTTTGAGTATAAGTCCAATTAAGTGTAACATGAACCATTTTTATCCAAGGTCCTACATGTTATTTGTCCCAAGCTATGTCCTTGCCTCTGGTCCTCACTTAATTCTTGCTGTTTTGGACACTGGGAATGTGAAACCTGCATACCTACAATACTAGTCAGCATTTTCCAGTGCACATTTATGGGGAAATGGCTTAGAATGAGGGAAAAATGCAAGTTGCCCAAAGAAGCAAAATACTGTTGACTGCATATTTTATTCTATTCTGAAGAACTAGATCTTTTTGGACATTTATCAAATCGTTTTTTCAGTTTAAAAATGTTTACCTGCAGAGTGTACTTCAAAATAGCAGCTTGACTATCGGGCACCTTTATTTATTAAACACATGATTTTTCCAGAAGTGAAAATCATTATTAATCATTATTAAAGGACTCTGGTTTGGCCGCATCTGGAGTATGCCATTCTGTTCTGGTCACCAGTCCTCAGAAGGGATGTGCTGGAGCTGGAGAGAGCCCAGAGAAGGGCAACTAAATTAATAAGGGGACTGGAGGACCTCATTCCCCGCTTGGGGATCGCTCCATTGATCCCCACGGAGACGGTAGATGACAGGGTGGTCCCTGCACAGGGTGGACCTATGGGGGGGTTGGATGAACACGGACCGTCTGTCCGTGTTCACCCGATCCGCTCTGCAGACGGATAGAAAAATAGGATTTTCCTCCGTCTGCAGAATCATAGCATAGCAGACACCGATGAGATCGGGTGTCAGTTAGTGTTGCTCACGAATATTCGCATTGCGAATATTCGACTCGAATATAGCATATTCGAGAAATCGCGCTATATTTCGAATTTCGCGGTGAATATTCGCAATTCCGAATATTCGCATTTTTTCAATTTGATTTTTAAAACAGATCACATCCTATCGACGTCTAAAAGCATTGCTGGTATGATTAGAGACCCTGGGCCGAGTAGCTAAGCTGAGGCGATCCTTTTATGTTGCCAAATTGAAAAAAAAAAAATTGCGATTTTTCGCTATTGCGAATGCGAAAATGATTGCGAATTTTCGATAACTGTGGTAGGAGAACTCTGATTGTCTCTGATGCAAAAGGGGGGGGGGGGGCTTTGTGTATGTGTATGTTATGAATATTTGTATGTTTGATATTATTATTTTTTGTAAGAAGGAAAAAATTGCGCATACCTTAAAAAAGGGGAGAATACAGCAGCAACTCAAAAATGTTATACAACATAAATTAATACAAGACAGAAAATGGAGTCGCTCTACAAGAATAAAAAATATGTCTAGTGACAAGACATGTGGGCAAATTATAAAATAAGCAAGCGCAAATAACTTGTGAAATACACAGTGAAACAAATATATAAAGAAATATAGTCCCAATAATAGAAAAATAATCTTTCATAAAAATGTCTTTGATATGTGAAGTGAAAAAAAGTCCAAAGCATGCAGCATGAACGTGTTCAATCTTCAAGGTGTTTGATTGACAAATGGCTGTGACAGATGGATAGAGTAAAGAATCACCACCAATGCAAAACACTTTTTATTTTGTATTGTAAAATATCACGAATATTCTGAGCCAATCAGAGTGCTCCTTCCGCATTTGCCGAATATTCGCAATTATTTTGTATTGTAAAATATCAAGAATATTCTAAGCCAATCAGAGTGCTCCTTCTGCATTTGCCGAATATTCGCAATTATTTTGTATTGTAAAATATCAAGAATATTCTGAGCCAATCAGAGTGCTCCTTCTGCATTTGCCGAATATTCGCAATTATTTTGTATTGTAAAATATCACGAATATTCTGAGCCAATCAGAGTGCTCCTTCCGCATTTGCCGAATATTCGCAATTATTTTGTATTGTAAAATATCAAGAATATTCTGAGCCAATCAGAGTGCTCCTTCTGCATTTGCCGAATATTCGCAATTATTTTGTATTGTAAAATATCAAGAATATTCTGAGCCAATCAGAGTGCTCCTTCCGCATTTGCCGAATATTCGCAATTATTTTGTATTGTAAAATATCACAAATATTCTGAGCCAATCAGAGTGCTCCTACAGCATTTGTCGAAATTGCGCAATAAATATCGCATTCGCATGTTGCGATATTTCGATAAAATATCACGAATATTCTGAGCCAATCAGAGCGCTCCTCCAGCATTTCTCGAAATTGCGCAATAAATATCGCATTCGCATGTTGCGATATTTCGATAAAATATCACGAATATTCTGAGCCAATCAGAGTGCTCCTACCGCAGTTATCAAAAAATCGCAATTATTTTCGCATTCGCAATAGCGAAAAATCGCAATCATTTAATTTCGATAAAATATCACGAATATTCGAATTTAGCGAATATATCTCGAATATTCGAATATATATTCGAGATATATCGCGAAATCGAATATGGCATATTCTGCTCAACACTAGTGTCAGTGGATGTTCATCCGCTGACACCCGCTATCCCATAGGCATACATGTATATCCGTATTTCAACTGAAAGCGGATGGATGAAATGCAAACATACTGTCCGCTGGTGTGAAAGGGCCCTTACGAGGAACGACTCCAAGCGCTAAATTTATTCTCCCTGGAGATGAGACACTTGAGAGGAGATATGATAGCAATATACAAATAGCTCAACAGTAATCCCAGCATAAGTATGAAACTTTTCAGTCCCCGGGAGTGTAATGCCGCGTAAACATGGTCGGAATTTCCGAC
The DNA here is from genome assembly GCF_905171775.1 of Rana temporaria. Classification (NCBI taxonomy): domain Eukaryota; kingdom Metazoa; phylum Chordata; class Amphibia; order Anura; family Ranidae; genus Rana; species Rana temporaria. The sequence goes on along the minus strand of NC_053491.1, from coordinate 34,871,958 downwards.
AACAAATGTTCGATGTGAGCTTTTGGTCGGAAATTCCGACCGTGTGTAGGCTCCATCGGACATTTGCTGTCGTAAATTCCGTCCACAAAAATTTGAGAGCTGGTTCTCAAATTTTCCTACAACAAAAGGTCTTGTCGGAAATTCTGATCGTCTGTATGCAATTCTGACGCACAAAAATCCTACGCATGCTCGGAATCCTTGAACTTCATTTTTCTCAGCTCGTCGTAGTGTTGTACTTCACTGCGTTCTTGACGCTCAGAATTTCCGACAAGATTTGTGTGGCCATGTGTATGCAAGACAAGTTTGAAACAAAATTCCATCAGAAAAAAATCCACGGTTTTGTTGTCGGAATATCTGATCGTGTGTAAACGGCATAAGAGGACACGGGGCCACACAATGAGACTGGCAGAGAAGCGGTTTAACCTTAAGCTGCGTAGGGGGTTTTTCACTGTCAGGGCGATGCGGATGTGGAACTCTCTTCCACAATCGGTGGTGTATGCAGGAAGTATGGATAGTTTTAAAAGACTCTTGGATGTGCATCTTAACGAAAACAATAAATGGGGATATGGGAAATTATTTTCTACATGCACACACACCAACACAGGTTGAACTGGATGGACTTTTGTCTTTTTTCAACCTTACCTACTATGTAACTATGTGAGGACAAAATCTAGTACAAAATTTAAAATTTCAGAAAATCATTTAAGTCTGGCAAGCACTGCCTTTGTATCTACTGCCAACCTTAAGTCGGCCATACATTGATATCTGCAGGCTAAATAAAAAACATTTACCATTCACAGTACACAGTGCAGAAGGATGAATCTTCAGTGCTATAGGCTCCATTCACACCTAGGCGTTTTTACGCCTGTAGCGCGACGCGCACAAACGCCAGAGGGACGAAAAGTAATGAAAGGCAATGGGGATGGTTCACATCTAAACGCCTGTAGCCTGTAAATACAAAATGAGCCTGGGTGCGAGCCTAGAGAAAAAAGGCTGACCCCAGGAAAGGGGTTACTATCGGCAAAATAATGGACTATACTCAGTTATTGCAAAATTACAAAATTTATTAACTTGTTACAAAATATCAATAAAACTTTGTCTGCTATATTTGGCAGCGTGGCAGAGCAAGTATAGAAAATGGTATGCTTCCGCGTCAGCGGTGTAGCTATAAATAGACTAACGAACATGAAGACAACAGACAAACATGTAACATGAACCCAGACAATCCGGATACTGTAGTGTTGCCTATGTGGTGGTTCACCTGGGGTGGGATCCCCGATCAAAAGTGATCAAATTAAACTTATGGAATTTATATTCAGACTTATATATACAGACTAAATATCTCTCATGTCAGAGGGGACCTTACAACAACAGCAGAATTGTTGCTTCTCAGTCTATTGACACTCGGAACCCATTCTTGGTGGATCGTGAGACTCCCTCACACGGGACACAACCCACCAATTTGTTGGACTTTTTATGTTGATCATATTAAATAGGAACCCACTTACATGTGTCTAACGAATCTCAGGTTCAGGGAAATCTCAACATAGCCTGCTCCCCCCTCCCCGCAGTGTTGCCCCTGTGGTATGTTCACCGCAACTAGTTATATACATATAAATTCCATAAGTTTAATTTGATCACTTTTGATCGGGGATCCCACCCCAGGTGAACCACCACATAGGCAACACTACAGTATCCGGATTGTCTGGGTTCATGTTACATGTTTGTCTGTTGTCTTCATGTTCGTTAGTCTATTTATAGCTACACCGCTGACGCGGAAGCATACCATTTTCTATACTTGCTCTGCCACGCTGCCAAATATAGCAGACAAAGTTTTATTGATATTTTGTAACAAGTTAATAAATTTTGTAATTTTGCAATAACTGAGTATAGTCCATTATTTTGCCGATAGTAACCCCTTTCCTGGGGTCAGCCTTTTTTCTCTAGGCTCGCACCCAGGCTCATTTTGTATTTGCATAGTAGTTTGGTTACGGCTAATACCCCCACATCTGGGGGAGTGTCTACTCAGAATAGTAACTACCTTATATCAATTGGTTGCCATATGGGACACCATTCCTTTTTTCCTTGCCTGTAGCCTGTAGCCTGTAGCTCAAAAAAGTTCCGGACCCTTTTTTGTCGCTCCTAGCGCACGATATGCGCGTATTTGAGCGTTTTTTTTTACATTGAAGTCAATGTAAAACGCCTGATATGCGCGTATTGCGCGTAAACACGCGCTTGTACAAGCGTTTTGACGCCTGTGTTGCTGAAATCCCAGGAAGAGGAATAAAAAATTCCTAGGAGAGCAACAAGTGAGTCAGGGATGATCATTTTTCTTATTGGCTAATATGGAAAAAGACAAAGTACAAAAACGTCGAACGCCACTGTGCGAAAACGCGCGCATACGCGCGCAAACGCGCATATACGCGCGACAAAAACGTCGGTAAAAATCGCCTGTAAAAACGCCTGTACGCCCTACGCCTAGGTGTGAATGGAGCCTAAGGCCCCATTCACACCTAAGCGACAAAACGCCCGACGCGGGACGCTTCTGTCGCTTGAGGGGAGAATTCCCATTGCCGTCTATGGAGATGGTTCACATCTCATAGACGCGCAACGCCTGTCGCCTGAAAAAAAGTCCCGGACCCTTTTTTTCACGCGACAGGCGCGTTTTCCCATAGACAGCAATGGGAAGACTTTAGAAAAAAAAAAAAGAAACATTTGTAATCGCGGCAAATCTGCCGCTACACGCGTACGCGGCTGTCGCTTAGGTGTGAATGCAGCCATAGTCTCACAGACAGGGGAGACGGCTGTCAGACTACACCCACATCTGCTGCATCTGAAGGGATGCAATCACCATTCAGCCATCATTTTTTTGCTGGGCTCCTTCAACTTTTTAACTGAAGAATATTGAGAAAAAAGGCCAACCACAAGGCAAATTTCTGCTGGATCACCAGAAACCACCTGAAATGTGCATAGTGTATGGCCAGCTTTAAACTACCCATGCAAATATTTCAGCAGATATACCAAATGAGTAAACAATTGCCCAGTTTACACCTATCATGAATTGCACGCCATAGCTGAATCTTATGCCGCGTACACACAATCGTTTTTCGGCATGAAAAAAAACGACGTTTTTAAAAACGTAATTTAAAATGATGGTGTGTGGGCTTCACATCGTTTTTCGGCTTCTGAAAAACAACAAAAAAAAATTCGAACATGCTGCATTTTTCGTGTTGTTAAAAATGATCGTGTGTGGGCAAAAACATTGTTTTAAACCCGTGCATGCCCAGAAGCAAGTTATGAGACGGGTGCACTACCATTTATAATGGAGTAAGCACATTCATCACGCTGTAACAGACAAAAAAGCTCGAATTGTCTTTTACTAACAAGGAATCAGTTAAAAGCAGCCCAAAGGCGAATAGAACTTTCCCTTTAGAGTGCCGTCGTACGTGGTGTACGTCACCGCGCTTTGTTCATCATTTTTCAAAAACTATGGTGTGTGGGCAACATCGTTTTTAATGATGAAGTTGGAAAAACTTTGTTTTTTGGACATGCCGAAAAACGATCGCATGTATGCGGCATTAAAGTAGAATTCCAGACTAAACCTACCTAGTCTTAAAATGCCCCACCTAACACCTATGCTGACTAACCTGTGTAGAAAAGATGAATATGCTAACCTATATTCAGCCCACTCTAGTCTGGTCATGTGATCCTCTGTGTCTGCCAGCAGCGGCTGCAGGGGAGAGGAGAGAGCATTGACAATGACAGGGACATGGTTGCTTTTGGGTGATGTCACCACAGCTGGATTTCTCAGCTGTTATTGAGTGCTCTGCCCTCCCTCAATTCATCCTCTGATGATTTCAGAAATTACCCATGCATTGCATTTACCTGCGCATGTGTGTATGGTGCTTACCTATGCATACGTATACGACATTTACCCACTTATGGGCTTGCAAAGCTTCTCTCCGAACAGTTCCTTATGGTCATTAGTATTGGCTGCTATACACAGCAGCACGTGCGGCTCCCCAAGTGCCAGAAAGTGCCAGAGATTTTCCACCTCAGCACACAGGAGCAGCAAAGACAACATTTTCTTTTCTTTTGGAAGGACATTTAAACCATATATATAAAAAAAAAAAAAACATTGTAAGCACATCCAGCAGACATCTCTGCTGTAAAAAGCCATCTCCTGTAAATTCCACTTTTGTTGGCCTGTTAAAGAAAGTGGCACAATTAAGCCAGATTCAGGTAGATAGGCGTATGTTTTAGCCAGCGTAGCGTATCGTATTTATGCTACGCCGCCGTAATTTAGAGAGGCAAGTGCTGTATTCACAAAGCACTTGCATCCTAAGTTACGGCGGCGTAGCACAAAAATGTGCCGGCCTAAGCGCGCCTCATTTAAATTGTGAGTGGGTGGGCGTGTTTTATTCAAATGATTCGTGACCCGACGTGATTGACGTTTTTTACGAACGGCGCATGCACCGTCCGTGGACATATCCCAGTGCGCATGCTCCAAATTACACCGCAAAGACTTATTGGTTTCGACGTGAATGTAAATTACGCCCAGCCCCATTCACGGACGACTTACGCAAACGACGTAAAAATTTCAAAATTTGACGCCCATACTTAACATTGGCTAGGCCAGCTTTTTGTTGGACTAACTTTACGCCTGAAAACGCCTTACGTAAACGGCGTATCTTTACTGCGACGGGCAAGCTTACGTACGTGAATAGGCGTATCTCGCTGATTTACGCATTCTAGAGGTAAATAAGCGTACACGCCCCTAGCGGCCTGCGTAAATAGTCGGTGTAGATTCAGAGTTACGCCGGCGTATCTACTGATACGCCGGCGTAACTCTCTCTGAATCTACCTAATACTGTATAATTTGATCGTACAATCTCCTTTAGATCTACTATCATCCATGGAGCCCAAATGCTGATTTGATCCAAATTGAATATATATTTTTTAGTTCTGTCCTCATATTACATAGTTTGGGTAATAAAATCAGATTGTATAGGGGCTCAGAAAATCAAAAAGTGCTGTTAATACTTCTGAGAAACTGCATCATATATGTAATTTTTAAATTTGCCTATAATTTTACTTAACACTCTAATAATCTTTCTAATAAAATAAAATAATTTGACATAGTGCTAAACATGGGGTTGTGTTCAAAGTGTATGTATGTGGAAATTAAAGTGATATGAAATACACAGTATCCCTGAGGCTGTATGTCATTGCTGTCATTCCCGGTACAGTATATGACAAATTAATTCCTTAATTGCCCTAAGTAACAATTAGATTAAAATTCCCTTTACAATATCTTAAGAGTAATAATCTCTTTATGGGAATATATTTAATTATAGGGGATTTAACTGCTTTATTGATGGCTTGTTTACCCATGTTTAGCCTCCTATTTAGATTGTTAGCTGCGAACAAACCACTTAAGACAATGTAGCGATTAATGTGGCCACAAATAGAATCAACGCCATACACACTTTCCTTAAAGAGCTAAATCACTGTTTCTCCAACCAAGGCTAACTGGATCCCTCCATTAATATAAAGCCACTTGAGGGAAGTTCGGCATAGGATATATCCAGAAACACAATTTCAGAAAAAAAAATTCTTTAGCATGGGAATTTATTCTAATGCCACGTGCACACGATCGGAGATTCCAACAGGAAAACCGTGGATTGTTTCCAACGAAATTTTGGCTCAAACTTGTGTTGCATACACACGATCACACACAATTCCGACCGTCAAGAACACAGTGACGTACAACAGAATGGCGAGCCAAGAAAAATTCAAGTTCAATGCTTCCGAGCATTCGTCAACTTGATTCCGAGCATACGTGTTTTTTTGTGCGTCGGAATTGCATACAGACGATTGGAATTTCCTCCAAGAACTTTTCTCGTTGGAAAATTTGAGAACCAGCTCTCTAATTTTTCTTGGTGGAAATTCCGACAGAAAAAGTCAGATGGAACTTTTCTTGTCAGAATTTCTGCTCATGTGTATGCTGCATAACAGTTGCTTCTACTGAAGGAAGGCAAAAAGCCAGTAGTGTCAGTGCCCCCAGGTATTGGGCATCCAGGGGGGCTCTTAGTATCACTATGGGTTTGGCACCACACTGTGAGAATGAGCACTAGGACGCAATAACACAACTTTTTTTCTGCAATATGCCTCATGGGTTAGGTCTTTTGGCCAAAATCAGGGCAATTTTTGTTACTAGGCCCCAAGGTCTAGCCATTGTTTTACACACCTACACTTTATTTTTCTTGATGTTTGTCATTGCACTTCTTTATATGTATTTTTTTTTTACTCAATGGATGGTAGGGTGTGTGTGTTCGGGTCTACACTGAAGTCTAGGGGGAAAATGTGCAGCCCTTGGGTTCCTTTCTCATGTGCCTTAGGGGGCCTCTCTTTTTCAGTAGAGCCCCTAACCTAGTACATGATGGTTGGCTTCAGCTAGCCATGATGGGAGGGGTCCACTAGGCCTTTTGGCCCGTCAGGACTGTTGCACCCCAGAGTGGTAAGTGAGGTTCTTAATCTTTAGGAGGTGACCAGTGACACACCCTGGGCACTTTTGTGTGTGTTTCATTTGCACTTTTTGGTTCACATGGTATGAATGGGCCAGTTGCCAGGGGAAAGAAGTAGTAGCTGCACAATAAACATAAAATCAACAAATACTTTGAAATGATGTCTCACTCTGACACTCTCACAATCTGATATGTTTAAATTAAAAGAATATTCAAGTTGTTTTTTGTTTAAAAATACAAAACATGATATACTTACCTGCTCTGTACAGTGGTTTTACACAGAGCAGCCCAATCCTCCTCTTCTCGGGTTCCTCACTGTCGCTCCTGGCACCCCCCTCCTGCTGAGTGCCTCCACAGCAAGCAGCTTGCTATGGGGGCACTTGAGCCAAGTCGCTGCTCTGTGTGTTCAGACATGGAGCCAGAACTCTGACCCACCCCCTCTCTCTCTCCTCATTGGCTCACTGACATTGATTGACTTCAATGGAAGTCAATAAGGAAGGAGGTCCTGGACAAACAAGACTTGTGCAACATCACTGGATCGAGATGGGATTCAGGTAAGTATTGGGGGGCTAGGGGGAGCTACTGCACACAGGTTTTTTACCTTAATACATATAATGCATTAAGATAAAAACAACTTCTGCCTTCTGCTTTTTAGCTAGTTGTGTTCCACTGTGGAGCTTTATATGCATTCCCAGTCCTGTAATCACAACAGGTAATAGGAAATATATCCTAAGTGGAGGAAATATTTTTTTTTACAATTGACGCCAGACCAAGTGTCCCTATGCGAAAATGTCCCCAATTCCTGTTCTGGTGTTATCAACTCAAAATTGTGGATTTTCCTTTAGTCACTCAATCAATTAAAGACGGAAATATTTAATAGGAAAACAGACAGCAATAAAAACCTGATAGGGGATCTAAACCTTCTCCACTTTATCCAAAACAAAAAACAAAAAAAGTTTGGGCTTTACATACACTTTAAGATTCTTGTGGGCCCCAGATGGTGGCCTTCTGCCTATGAATGATCCAGTTATCATGCAGTCTTTCTAATTCCTTCTACAGACAGGCATTAACCTTCAGATCAGGAGAACATCGATGGTTGGCTTATGAAGGAGGTGCACTTAAGCTCTGGCTTATGTTTTAGGAAAACAATAGCAATCAGCTGGAAAATATATCACTTTCTCCACAGAAACTGCTCATCAAATGATATCTTCAAGTGTCCAAGGATATAGTTGTCCATCCAACTATAATCAGGCACATGGGTGAAAAATCTCCGATATCATTACTGACTTATTTTTCTTTATTTTCTTTTCTTTTTTGCCACTACCTGTGCTTGGCTTGTGAATGTTTATCCAGCTCTTTTCAGTTTATGTTTTAGGCGCTTAAAGTTGCTGGGATGGAAAATGAGAGATGCACATATACCACACATATTTGTGATTTATATTTATTGATCAGCTTTGGTATGAGATTTCATATTTGCATATTTGAAAGATGCATTATTAGTGAAATATGATTTTATTTTGGAGTTTGTACAGTAATTGCATATCTGTAATATCAGGTTGTTTGGATTTTATAAATTTCTCTGTACAACTATATTGCGATGATCTGTGTAAAGAGCAACAACTAACAATTTGGGTGCCCCCTCACACCCCCAAAGAAGAGAGGTTCACCTGAGAAATGCGTTGATGGATGGAAAATTGGTTTATGATCTTGCTTTGTTCTATGTTAAGCTTTCTTTCATCACATATTGTAATACTGGTAAAGATGACATCTACTAGGTTCATACAAGGTTATTTTTAGCCCTAACATGCTAAATTGAAGGACTTTCACGGTACCAAAAAGATGAAAAAGTATCAAAGTTTTATTATACAAATTTTAAAATAAATGGACATAAAAATTGTACAAGTGTACCACAAATATAAGATACAAAAAGAAAAATATATAATGCTACTCTTAGTGTATATTCTCATCAACCCCTCTGCAGTGGGGTAAATAAGAATATACATTAAAGGGGTTGTAAAGGTAAAAAAAAAATCCCCTAAATAGCTTCCTTTACCTTAGAGCAGTCCTCCTTCACTTACCTCATCCTTCCATTTTGCTTTTAAATGTCCTTATTTCTTCTGAGAAATCCTCACTTCCTGTTTTTCTGTCTATAACTCCACACAGTAATGCAAGGCTTTCTCCCTGGTGTGGAGTGTTGTGCTCGCCCCCTCCCTTGAAGGGGGAGGGGGAGAGTAGGAGAGTCAGGACGCTCTCTGCGTTGCAGATAGAGAAAGGAGCTGTGTGTTAGTGGGCGTCCTGACTCTCCTGCTTGCCCCCTCAAGGGAGGGGGCGAGCACGACACTCCACACCAGAGAGAAAGGCTTGCATTACTGTGTGGAGTTACAGACAGAAGAACAGGAAGTGAGGATTTCTCAGAAGAAATAAGGACATTTAAAAGCAAGGTGAGGTAAGTGAAGGAGGACTGCACTAAGGTAAAGGAAGTGTAACAGCACTGGTGAACGGAGTGAACCACAACTGCGGTTAGCAAGGAAATCAATGTGATTCTCTATGCGACAACTCAGTATTGGGCCGCAGGCGTCACTCCTCGCAACAGGAGTTTGGGGGATCTATACATCATCTCTCTGTCACATAAAGAAAGGCGTTGAGCTACTAAGCATGGACGCATTACAACATGCGACCAAAGCTTAGTGTTAATTAAAATTATATTATGTTCCAGAAGGTTACAATGCACAATTGTACGCTAATGATTATGAGTATTACATAGCCTTGTGTATTAGGCGATTTAAGGGAGAAGGTATACAATACATCAACCCTTAGCATACGTAGTTTAGGCGAACATGTTCCGCAACTTTAGGGCATGGGCACATATACAAGTAGCACTTTATGTCAGCACGTAGTAAATATGAGTTGTAGTAACAACTAATAGTTGCATATGAGAGGCAATATAGCTCAGAAACTTTGATAGTACATATACTAACTAAGAGCTGTAGTAATAACTAATAGTTATATATGAGAGGTGAATAGCTCAGGGTATTTGAGTGTAGATGTGCCTTTAACATATTCCTTAGCAGACAGTCCTATTACACAACAGTACATCCAAAATATGTTGAGCAGCAGAAGACATGATAAGCAATATATATATATATATATATATATATATATATATATATATATATATATATATATATATATATATATATATATATATATATAAGTATATAGTAGCAGGTTTTGCTATAGCACTACAAGTAACAGAATAACAACTTATCCGTTTTGCTGGCTTCAGTATGGGTACTGGGGATCCTGTGGTGAAGGATGTTCAGTAGGGAAGTCTGAAAGGTTGTCCCCAGCAATGTCTCCAAGTAGCAAATGCAACAACACTAAAGGAGTAGTTGATACCAGGAGCGGTGTTGCAGCATGGGGAGCAATGCGGTCCAGGGATTGCTGGGAGCTGTAGTACCTCTGTAGTGTTAATAGTGGATGCCTCCAAAACCTAAAAAGGCTGGCAGCCTAGCCGGATACGGCCGACAATAATAGAACAATGTTACTTTTTCCCTTGAATGCCTTTATAGGCTGAGAACAGGTGCTGTGCATCCAGCTGAATTTAAACAGAGCGCCGTGCGCGTCACACTTCCGCGTTCCAAGCTGGAATGCATTACGGCGCCGGGCGATGACGTCATCGCGCGAGCACCGTATACGTTCCAGCATGAAACGCATTACGGCGCTGAAAGCGACATTATGGCGGACACTTCGGACACTTTTGACACATTTTTGGGACCATTAGCATTTTTATAGTGATCAGTGCTATAAAAATGCATTGATTATTATAAAAATGCCACTGGCAGGGAAGGGGTTAACACTAGGGGGCGAGTAAGGGGTTAAGTATGTTCCCTGGGTGTGTTCTAACTGAAGGGGGGTAGACTGACTTGGGGAAATGACTGATCGCTGTTCATACATTGTATGAACAGACGATCCGTCATTTCTCCCCCTGACAGGACCGGGGGCTGTGTGTTTACACACACAGCTCCCGGTTCTCACTCTGTAACGAGCGATCGCGGGTGCCCCGCGGTGATCGCCTCTATTGGCTGCTCTGCGATATGACGTATAGCTATGTGATCTCGCCCAGCAGAGCCGACCTGCGACCGTATAACTGCGGCGGCTGGTCGGCAAGCAGTTAAGAGTAGCATTATATATTTTTCTTTTTGTATCTTATATTTCTGGTACACTTTTACAATTTTTATGTCCATTTATTTTTAAATTTGTATAAAAAAAATATTTTGATACTTTTTTTTATCTTTTTGGTATCGTGAAAGTCTTTCAATTTAGCATGTTAGGGATTTTTGTGTAGTCTATTCCAAGGATGAGGTACCGGACAAACTTTGTCCATTACTAGAGGGTTCTTCATTGAGTCCCCTCCTCCCAATTTTTCTTTCTAAGGTTATATTTAGATATCTGGATCCATAATCTGTACAGAATTTGCAATATTCTAGCTACTGTAATGTAATTTAACTCTCAGTTTTTAGGGATTTTTTGTACAAAAAATAGTCATGTATTTTTGTTAAAAGTTTTTGTGAAAAAAAAAAAATATATATATATATATATATATATATATATATTTTTTTTTTTGCTGTTGCTGCTATGCTTGACTGCCTCATTACCTAGGAGTGAAATCTATAATTATTGCAGATGAGCTGGTCTTGGTCCTGTCTTTACTACCAGGTTAGGCTGCTTATATTTACTTAAGCTGGCCATACACTGGTATGTATAAAAAAGCTCATACAAAAAATATCTTCAGAACATTCAGTAATGCCTACAGAGACTTGACAAATGTCATTTGAAAGTACTTCAAAATTTAATTTGCTTTTAACATTTGATTTTAGTATGAATGGAATTTCCCAAACAAAACTCCATACACTGTTAGAACTAGATTTTTTCAAGAAAAACAAATGTATCCTGCTAATTTAAATGTACTCCCCATTAAGGTCAAAAATTGAGATCATCACTAAAATGTTCTGTTCCAATATTTATTATAATTCATAGGGTCTTAAATGCTCTCACCAAAGCGAATGACCCTACATATGTATGGCCCAACATAAAGCTTGATGAAAACAATCAATAATGTGTGCCCACTCTTTCTCAAATTGTTGTTACATTCAAAAAGAAGAGGAAGAAAAAAACACACAAAGAAAAAAATAGTGTAGTATGTTCCAATCTTTTACAAATCACAAACCAAAATGTATTATGCTCACATTTAGTGAATATACTTGTGCTAAAAATCACCCAGTACTCTTAGTGCTGATCACTTCCCCTTGTCTCATCTACTCTTTAATATAACATTTCTTGTTCAATATTTTTCATTAAAAATATAGAAGAAATCAGAACATACACAAGAATCCAAATGGTACAGTGATACAAAAATTGAAATCATCTGTTGTTGTTCAGTCATTTAGTCATGTCCGACTCTTCGTGACCTCATGGACTATAGCACGCCAGGCTTTTCTGTCCCCCACTGCCTCCCGGAGCTTGCTTAACTTTATGTTCATTGGTTCTATGATGCTATCTATCCATCTTGTTTTCTGTCGTCCTCTTCTCCTTTTTCCTTCCATGTTTCCCAGCATCAGGGTCTTTTCCAATGAGCCCTCTCTTCAACTCAAGTGGCCAAAGTATTTGAGTTTCAGCTTCAGGATCTGTCCTTCCAGTGAATATTCAGGGTTGATTTCCTTTAGGATTGACTGGTTTGATCTTCGTGTCATCCAAGAGACTTTCAAGAGTCTTTTCCAACATCATAGTTCAAAAGCATCAATTCTTCGGTGTTCAGCCTTCCTTATGGTCCAACTTTCACAGCCATAGGTTACTACTGGGAATACCATAGCTTTGAATATATGGCATTTTGACGGTAGGGTGAGGTGTCTGCTTTTTATAATGTTGTCTAGTATTGCCATTGCTTTCCTCCCAAGAAGCAAGTGTCTCCTAATTTCATGGCTTCAGTCACCATCTGCCATGATCTTGGAGCCTACTAAGATAAAATCTGTCACTGTTTCTATTTCTTCTCCTTCTATTTGTCAAGGAGTGATGGGACCGGTTTCCATGGTCTTAGTTTTCTTAATGTTCAATTTCAGGCCAGCATTTGTGCTCTCCTCTATCACCTTCATAAAGAGACTCTTTAGTCCTTCTTCACTTTCTGCCATTAGTGTGGAATTGTCTGCATATCTCAGGTTGTTGAAATTTCTCCCTGAAATCTTAATTTCGGCTTGTGATTCATCGATCCTGGCATTTCGCATGATGTTTACTGTACATATACATAAAAAAGGATGACAGAATATTTTATTGAGTACAAAGATAATGATAAAAGTGGTCACTCATTTGGATCAAAGAGGAAGTTCCCTGCCTCTTTGACCTCTTCCTCTTTGACATGTCCAGCTGAAGAGCTCCCTCCCACCCAAGTTGCGAGCACTTCTATTTAGATTGCTTAAGTTCTAATAACCGAACAAATGTTATTGATGTGCTATTGTTAATTATGCTGTATTAATAAAGTTTGAATTTTTGTAATTTTTCTATATGTGCTTTAAACCAATAACCATTCTTTGCCACATTTCTGATTTAGTTTATTTTATTATTATTGGTTGTATTTGGGAAATGTAAGTTTGTGGGTGGGCGTGGCCTATAATTTCATAGAATTTAACGGCTTATCAAGAAGAAAAATGGGTAGTAGCAGGGGAATAATTCCCCCATAATGTGTGTATGATATACGTACCCAATACATCTTGGGTTACAAGCTGTGTGAACAGGTGATAAGAACTCATAGAACAATCACAAAAAGCTATAACCATCTGTCCTGAGCATAAAAAGGAGAAGAAGAACTAAAATAAAATGGGAAGATAGGGGAAAGAGAAAAGCAGGTAGAACAGAAAGAGGAAAGGAAACCAAATATAAAATTTCAGCCAATGCACCCCTGGAATTGGAAGTACCTGGTTGGCCTTTTTTGGATGTGGGCTGTATATGGTTTTCTGCATATGTAAGCATAAATATGTGAAATTAACTGCTTCAATACTACACTATGGCCACTTTTTGAATTATTTTGCATGGTATATTTACACATACTGGTTGGAATCATTTGAGGAGGGAAGATGGTGGAGATTTGTGTATTTGATTGGATGATTTTTGCACTATAATATACACTGAAATGCGGGCAATATTATTTTTGAGGAATGATTTCCACGTTATTACACTATCGTGTAATTTTGTTTTTTGGAATTCTACCAGTGAGGATGATGAAACCAATGGGAATATATGATATGTGTCTTCTGAAATGTTATATTTGTTAAGAGTAGAAGAGAAAAGGGAAACTGATCGGAATTGAGAGCACTGGGTGATATTTGGCACAAGAATATTCACTAAATGTAAACACAAATAGGTAGATTCAGGTAGATAGGATTAAACTTGTGGCGGCGTAGCTTAGCCTTTTTAGGCTACGCCGCCGTAAATTAGCTAGGCTAGTAATGATTCTAAATCAACTTACCTGCTAATCTACGGCGGCGTAGCCTAAAACGAGGGCGCCTAATTCAAATTGGTTGTAGGGGGGCGTGTTGTATGGAAATTAGGCTTGACGTTTTTTTTTTTTTCAAAAGTTTTATTTATAAACAGAGGAGCTGGTCCCGGTCGGACCACATCACTTACAGACATTTCAACATAGTCAGTGGAGTCAACATACAATCAAAGGCAGGCCGTAAAACATAAGGCGTAGTGGTTTCACATTTGGCATCTATCACTAGCGAGTCTCGGTGGGGCTCACGCCTTCCCAATGTGGCAGCGGGAGCCTCCACTCGAGAGCCATTACGACCTCCCTTCGCCAAGGTCGGGGCAGTCCCAGTAGATCAGCACTGTCCTTTTTAATTTGTGGAAATATCCACTTAAGTGCAAGTGTAGAGAAATAATTAAGGTCCGGGAAGCTCAGTCCTCACACCTATTTTCTTTGTTTTCCTCGAAGAATTGTAGGAGAGAGTCAAAAAGGGGTAGAGGGGAGAAGAAGAGAGAGGTGGAAATGGGGGAGGGGTAGGGGGGGTGTTCCGTGCGGGCATGGGCGCCCCAAAGCGCCTTCAAAGGGCGTAATTCGCATAATGTGTTATTCAGGATTGAGAAAATTATCAGTGTGTCATATGTTGCTAGGTAGCGGTTAGTCCGTTCCTCTGAGGGATTGTCCTTCCTCTGAATATTTAAACAGATTCCATATCTGCCAGGTCTTGGTGTAAACTTCCTGCCTTTGTTGGCTAGAGAGGATCAGGTCTTCCATATAGCTGATCTCGTCTACTTTCCTGAGCCAGAGAGCTAATGTTGGCGGGTGGGGGGACTTCCAGTGAAGGGGCACGCATGCCCTAGCCGCGTCCAGGAGGTGGTGGGTGATAGATTTTTTGTAAGCTCCAGCCGGAGCATCCGTCGCATGGAGTAGGAAGTACGCCGGATCATCCGGTACCATACTCTCTGCGAATTTCTGGACTATGCGGCGTACCCCCTCCCAAAACTCCCTGACCTTGGGGCAGGACCAAAAAATATGAAGGATTGTGCCCCTATCTTGTTGGCATCTCCAGCAGGTGGGATCGGAGGTAGGAAAGATTTTGCTCAGGACATCCGGGGTCCTGTACCAGCGCAGGAGGATCTTATAATTTGTCTCCTGTGTTTTGGAGCAGATGGAAGATTTGTGGGCGAATCTAAGTATATTTTGCTTTTTGGAGGGGGAGAATTGAGTATTCAGGTCGTTTTCCCACTTAGCTAGGGCCGGGATCTGATAGTCGCCAGGAGGGGTGTTCAACATAGAGTACATTAAGGAGAGTGCGTGGGGGAGTGTTCCCGTCTCAGTGCAAAGGTCCTCTAAGGTCGTATGGGAGGTCTGGGGTCCTGCGCGAGGTGGAGGGAGGCCACTCAGGAAGTGGCTCAGTTGATTTGCTCTCAGGAAGTCTAGTCCGAACGTCCCGGTGGGGTCTGTTAGTTCAGCTGCCGATTTCCATCTCCCCACAGAGCTAAAATGGGATGCCTGGAAGAGGCCGGCTTCGTCAAGATCCAAAAATTTGCGGTCTCGGAGACCCGGGTCAAATTTAGGGTGCCCTATTACCGGTCGAATGGGGGAGTTTTGGCTGGAGAGTGAAAATTGCGTGAAGAGTCGCGCACAAGTGCTGACCGTGTTTCCGATCAGCGGATGTTTCATGAGCTGTGTAGGTAGGTCCGCTACGCACCATGGGGCCCTGAGAAGCGGTATTTCAGATTGCTCCTGCTCTATCCGAACCCAGAGTTTGGAACTGCCATGTCGGCACCAGTCTAGGAGTCGCACCAACCGTGTGGCGTAATAATATGTCCGCACGTCTGGGAGTGCCAACCCACCGTGAAGTTTCGGTAGGCAGAGTATTCCCCTCTGTATACGCGGCTTCTTACCCGCCCAAAGGTATTGGGTGAATGCTGCATGTACTTGTTTAAAATAACTCCCTGGGATGAAAATCGGAAGTGCCTGTAGGAGGTACAGGAATTTGGGCAGTACCGACATCTTCAGAACGTTGCATCTACCCACCCATGAATGGAGGCCTCCCGTCCATTGTTGAAGTAGCTTTTGGACTTCCCTCAGAAGGGGGGGGAAGTTTAGCCTGAACACTTGAGAGAAGGAGGGGGGTATGAACGTTCCCAAGTACTTCAGCGCTACATCCGTCCAGCTAAAGCGAAAGTTACTCCTGAGGTGTGACATCAGCCTTTGTGGGATCCCCACCCCCATAGCTTCAGATTTGGTTAGATTGATCCTTAAATTAGATAATCTGCCGTATGTGTCAAATTCTTTCATTAAATGTGGTAAGGAGACGTCCGGTTTGGTAAGAGTAAACAGTAGGTCATCCGCGTATGCGGAGACTTTATACTGCGCGTCTTTGATTCTTATACCAGTGACGTCGGGGTTCATTCTCACGTGGCATAGAAAAGGTTCTAGCGTGAGTGCAAAGAGAAGGGGGGATAGGGGGCACCCCTGCCTCGTCCCATTGGTGATGTTAAAGACTTCTGAAGCCACCCCGTTGGCCCTCACCCTTGCTGTCGGATTTTTGTAGACAGCTGAGATCCAGTTCTGCATCCTGTCTTTCACCCCTATATGGGACAGCGTAGATCTCATGAACTGCCAGTCGACCCGGTCGAACGCCTTCTCGGCGTCTGTCCCCAGAAAGAGAGAGGGAGTTCCAGGCTTGACGTTTTTTGTGCTACTGCGCATGCGCCGGGCGCCTACATTTCCCAGTGCGCATTGCGGCTAAGTACGCCGTACGGGCCTATTGATTTCGAAGTGGACGTAAACGACGTAACTCCCGATTCGCGGACGACTTACGCAAACGACGTAAAAAATTCGAACCTCGCGGCAGGAACAGCGGCCATACTTTAACATTGTTATTCCACCTCATAGATGGAATAACTTTAGGTCGCCTAAGGCCTTACGGAAACAACGTAACTGGCGTACGTTCGGGAATCGGCGTACAAGCTCATTTACATAATCTACGCCGGCCGCAATGAAAGCGCCACCTAGCGGCCATCCGAAAAATTGCAAGCTAAGATAGGACGGCGCAAGCTTTGTTTAAGCGTATCTCTGTTTGAGCATACGCTTAAACATACGCGGCGTAGATTCGGAGTTAGGTCGGCTTATCTACTGACTCTTTGTGAATCTACCTAAATAAGTTGTGCTTTGTGTTTTTTGTTTGCTGTTTTTTTTTCCTAGTTTCTGTCCTAGATGTAATGTCAATTTGTGGAAGCGTATAAGGTGATGAAATAAAGAGAAGACATGCATTAATGCTTGTTTTCATCAAGCTTTATTTTGACCTATATATATGAAGGGCCATTCTATTTGGTGAGAGCTTATAGGACCCTATGGACTATAATAAATATTGAAACAGAACATTTTAGCACTAGTTTTGATTTATATATTTTCAATTTGCACAGAGGGGACATTGTGCTTCCAGTAGAATTTTCCTTTTGTGCTGATATAAGTTTTGAATGAAAAAAATGGACATCAATTTGACCCCAATAACCATTAGGAAATCAAACAAAAGTTAAAAAAGCAAACATTTTCGAGCAAAACTCTATTATTGTTGTCTGGCTTAAGCCTACCTATTTAGAATTACCTAGTTACATGCTGACATAGAAGATGAATGCAGGACAGAAGTAAAGACTTTTCACAATTAACATGTTGCATACTTGTTCTGGTAAAGTAATTAACTAGGTTTAGCTATCATTGGCTGCCTCTGTTGGACAATCATTACGGCAAATGGCAATTAATACAATTTATTGAATTTAGCTTATTAAATCCTTTTGTGAGAAAAAAAAAAGCATGTGTATGGCCACATGTAGTTTAAGCATAAAACTCCTGAATGCAAGAATTATCACAGCAGATCATGGAAGCTGTATTGCTAAACACAAATACCAATGCTCATGGGTTTAGACTAGAAATCTATTACAGAAATGGTATTAAATCATTATTACATACCAGGAACAGGTACATTCACCTTGTATCCATCATTCATTCTAATATATTACACTGCACCATCTGCCACTTCAGTCAGTGAGGAAATATCCTATTATCCACTCTTGATACAAACTCTAGCAGAATTTCAGTGAATAGTATAAGTAGAACACTACTTGTCGTGATCCAGTGGTAGTGAGCCCTTGTAGAACTCTAACCTGAGGGTTCCCTATTATGCCAAGCCTAAGCCCCAGCGACGGCTGATGGTGTAAAAAAAATTGGGAGGGGGCAGCAAACAGTGCACCCACAACCACCCCCATCCATTCAGTCAGTCAGGTCATCCGCACCCCCCCCCGGTCGGTCAGTACTTAGCCCACCTATTACATGGCCAGTGCTTCCCTCCGTGCTATGGGTGGCGGCTTCCCCTGTGTTTCCTCCTCGAAATTGCCATCACGGCGGCTTCCACCATGCATCTCTCCCTCCTCCTCCTTCTAGGCCAATTAGAATGCTTCCCCTTTTGGCCGATTGGGAAATTCACTTCCTGATTGCCCAGGAGGAGAATCAGTGTGACAATAGCGAATATTCATTAGTTATTGTCACACGAATGGTTTCAAGAAACTATTAGATAAGCACCTGAACGACCACAACATACAGGGATATACAAGGTAATACTGACATATAATCACACACATAGGTTGGACTTGATGGACTTTTTCAACCTCACCTACTATGTAACAACTGGATGGGCTTGGGGCACAGTGCTCTGCTCCCCAAGCTCAACCCTTTTTTTTAAGTCTATTAACCTCCCTGGCGGTATGATTATTTCAGAAAAAAGATGCTGAAAGCAGTACCATTATTTGCAAGGAAATTTGGCGTTTTATACTGTAGGCCTGTAATTCTTAGGAATAACTCACTTAAATCTGACCAAACAAGAGTCTAGTAGGCATCCCGGGTATGAATTTTTTTTAAAAACAGAATTATAAATTATAATATAGTAAATAATTATAAATAATTATAACAAATAATAATATAATTAAAATAAAAATTATTCAATAATGTAATCAACTCAAAATCACTGAAATTTGCTCAGTTGCAGAATTGTCGCTGTCATTACTTTTATTTTTTTTATGACGAATTACTCCACAAATCGCTATCGCATAATTCTGCAAGTGATTATAATTTATTATCGCTGTTTTCTAGCTGCTCTAAAACCATTTTTGACATAAAGGGACACTTTTGGTTGCTATGGACAATCTACAGTTTGCAGGCAGAAAGAACAGTTTTTATTATATAAAAGTACATGTGGGGCACTGGGCAGACCACTAGGGACAAGGGGGGTGTTTTTTTTTTACATACAGTACTGTAATCTATAAGATTACAGTATACTGTATGTATTGTGTTTGTTTACCTTTTTGAATCGCAGGGAACGGAGATCGGCGGCACACAGAGGCACTGTGTGAATCGAGCGAGGTCCCGCTCGCTCACACAGCGCGGTGGCATCGCTGGATCCAGGGAGAAGGTAAGTAAACCAAGTCTATGGATGCTGCGAGGCAAGCCTGAGTCTGATTTGGGGTTACCGATCGTAGCCAAAAAATCTCACCCCGAGTCAGACTCGGGAACACCGCTCAGAAGGTTAAAGCCTCTGCCTCTAATCACGTGCTTAAAAAAAAAAACAATTGGCATCCATGCATCCAGCGCCCTGCATTTAGATTAGGGGGCCAGACGCATGAACGGGGGGCGGTGCCCCTGCGCCCCTAATGGACGGGCCACCACTGCCTAGCCTGCTTCTTTACCGGGGTCCCTAGGGAAGCTGAAGCAGGTTTCAGCCCTCAGCCTTCATGCCCAGTTGACAATACAGAGACCACTCACATATGCAAAGTGAAGATGGCAGGCAACAGAAGCGAATCAGGGAAATGAGCTAAGGTCAGGGTAGGCAGCAGACAAGCACAATCAGAAATCAAGTGAACAGAATTAATCAGCTTAATCAAAACAAATGAGTCTAAAAAATATGTTTTATTTTTTAAACCTAATTTTTACAATTTTTTCCTCAATTCTTTTTATTATTAAATTTTTTTCCCTTCGTCTGTTAGTCCTGTGCTCATATGTATATTATGGGTTTTGATTATTTATTTATTTTACTTGGTTTTGGATTTTTGGCTTCTCCAGGTCATCTCTCATTCTTCACGGTTCCCATTTGTTGTTTCTGGCTTTGGGTGTTGTCTTGTCCCTGCCCCCTGCTGGCTTTGCTCATGTCCGGGGGCTGTGACGCGCACTGCCTACCTACCCCCCTTCCACGCCATTTTGATGCGTGGATATGTGGGCGTGCACTGCGCGTCGATGTCACGCCCTCTTTGGCGCACATGGAGCTTGTATCCTTGCGGCGTCTATGGCAGCTACGAGAAATGTGGGTAGCTATTGGTGCACTTCACAGCATACACGCATCATTATTGACTCTACAGGTAACGTTTTCCTCATTTTCCACATTCGTTTTTTTCACTGACACGCACTCAGCTTCACACCAATCCCTTCCCCTTTCATGCACCTTTTTTCCCTCTCTTTTTTTCTTTTCTTTTCAAACACTAATTGTCCAGTAATTTGCACTTCACTCTCTTCTCACCTGCAGTTATTATCTTGACCTAAGTCCATATATTACTTCCTACCTGATGCCTGTCCATCCTTGAAGTTATAATTTTGGGTTAAAAAAGCAGGGAACCTCCATTGTCTAAAGGTTGGGTTTGACCTACAAAAATTTAGCAAGATCGAAATAGGCGAATGATCAGAGATCACTAGATTGTGAATGGTCGTATGATTAATCCATGGCAACAACGAGTGGGTACATAAGAAATAGTCCAGTCTGGCGAAAGAGTTGTGGACGGGTGAAAAAAAAGTAAATTCCGTATCTACGGGATGTTGTAGCCGCCACGTATCAATTAAGTTCAGGGCCTGAGCCATACGAGAGAAAGGGGTTGGACGAGTCGAGCGAGTCCTAGCAGGTTGGGACTTAGATTTTGACCTATCTTCCTGATCGCAGAGCGTAGAGTTGAAGTCGCCCCCCACAAGGTGGGGGATAGACTCATCAGGCGACAGCTGGGGTGCCAACCGCGTAAAGTAAGCATGGTCTGGAGAATTCGGGGCATAAATATTGGAGATCTTAAGCTCGCCCAGTGGGAGCTTAAGATGGATGGAGATTCACCTACCCTCGTCATCCCTGGTAACGGATAAGAGATCGTAAACAAGTTTTTTGTGTAATAGAATAATTGTGCCTGCCTTGCGACTAACTGAATTTGAACCTAGTACTTTCCCTACCCAGAGCTTCTGCATACGGAAAACATCCTTTTCCTCTAAGTGCGTCTCTTGCAGCAGGGCAATATCTGACTTGAGCCTTTTTAAATGTCTAAGTACTTTCATACGTTTAGCTGGCGAACAGAGGCCCTTTACATTCCAAGAGACTATACGAGCCTGGGACATAGTGTACAGTATGTTTAAGGGGATTATTAGTGTGGGATTGTACATGTTGTTTACCTGGAGTCAGATGACGTTGTTCATTCTGATAGATGACACAGTACCTTTGGAGTCGACTGCTGTATTGGCAGAACCATCCTCTCAGTAGAAAAAGAAAAGCGTTAGGGGAAAAATAATGAAAGAAGGAAAAAAAATTAATAACAGAAAATGAACAAACCACAACACGTGACTTCACTTTTTTCCACATGCATCCCCGTCACCGGACGTGCCGCTACACCACAAACAAAAGGATCACTGATTCCAGCAATGTCCCAGCAAGTGGAGCCAATTTGCTCCACACGCTTGGACCAAAGATCCAGAGCAAAACAGCAGCAACTGTGGATGTCCTAGCAGCGAGAATGCATTACTCCTCCCCATAAGGAGGGTGTCTAAAATAGTAGTAACACACTGATGAAGACAATAATAATACTTGTTAAACCCGTGAAGGCACCCATGGTGTCTAGCTAAACAAGATTAACATTTTCGCCTGCAATATAATGCCGGCGGCATGGAACGGAACAGTAACAAACTAAACTAGCTTGAGCTTGGCGGACAGAAATATACGAGTAGAACAGGCCGCCTCTCGGAACTGAGTAATGAAGAGCCCAGGGAGGCCAGACAGAATAGCAGGATAGGATCTAACACCTCCAGCCAATGTGGCAGGAACAGTAAAGCATCATCCAGACTCTTGATGGTCTAATAGGAACGTCGGTTTTAGACGTTTAGGAGGTTCCTTGCGTGGGCTTCTTTGGTCCCTTGGGCCTTGTTTCACTCGGTCGGCGTAAGTGGCAGTAGGCGCCCGCTATTCAGCAAGGGATTGAAGAAAAGCCCGAGCCTTGTCTAATGATTGTATCTTCAGTTGCTCCCCGGCCGGGGTTTGTAGGCACAAGATGGCAGGGTAGGCCAGGGTGAAGCGGATGCCTCTCTTGTAAAGTTCAGCGCAGATCGGTTGAAATTCCTTACGCTTACGGGAAACTTCTGCTGAATAGTCCGCAAATAACAAAAGCTTGTGGCCCGCAAGTTCCACCGAACGTGTTTTACGGAAGGTTTGCAAAATGTCTGTGCGGTCAGCATAGTTCAAATACCTTGCTATCACTGGTCTGGGACGGGTCCGGTCTTCAGACACGGCGCCTATGCGGTGAGCCCTTTCCACCACACATCTGCGCCCCCAGGCATAGAATTTCCGGCAGCGTAGCCGAGCAAATGTCCATCAGAGAGCCCTGTTTATGGGTTTCTGGCAGGCCGATAATCCTTAAATTATTCCTCCTGGAGCGATTTTCGATATTTTCCATGCGGTCATGGAGATGTTGCTGATCTTGCATAAATCGCTCCAGGGAGCCATTCATATTATATTGATCATCTTCTAGCGATGAGATGCGTTGTTCAGCTGTGGACAGCCTAAAGGAGTGTTCCCCTATCTCCTTGCGGAGCTGTTGAATCCCCTCGGCAACCGCCCTCTCAACCGCAGCTGTGATGGTGGGGGAGAGCAACGCTGCTACAGCTTTAGCGATCCGCTCGTGTGTGCTGTCTTGTTGCAAAGCAGCGGGGAGTACAGTGTCCATGGCTTCAGAGGGAGGATTGGAGCCTGAGGGACAGCCGAGTGAAGGCTGCTGTGTGATGCCGTGAGACGGAGGAGCGCCTCGTGTCATCTCTGCAGCAGCCATGTTTACTGCAGCCGCATCTTCCACCGAGATGTCCGCCGTGCCGGATCCCCGGGGCATCCGGGTCTGCGTGAGGTATCGCTCCATGCGCAGCGATTAGGGCAGTGTGCAGGGACGAGAGATGCCGCAAACGGGACAGTGCTGGGGCTTTGCATGCCGTTTTTCGGTGCGGTATGAGCGGAGCCTCCGGAGCTTACTTCCCCTACGAGCGGCGCCAGAACCGGAAGTATGCCTGTCCATCCTGGGTGTGCTCCTCTTTGTGTGGGGAGCCATCTGCCGTTCAGCACCCTGCCTCAGTCCCTGGCAGGATTTACACCTATTGGGGTCTGTTTGGGCTCGACTTCCATGCAAGCTACATAGGGATACCCCGGTAAATACCAACTGGGACTTTGATTGCTCACAGTCCCCAGAATGTCATATGCCCTGAACCAGCCTAAATTGTGCTTTTGTCTTTACAGAAACACAATGCATCTTTGCTCCTGATGAGCGACTTAAAGTCGCGAAACGCGTAGAGCTAACAACTTCATGCTCCAACTATATGTTACTACAATACCCCATATTGCATTTTGCGTCTGTGTATCCCGGCTTTTGTTCTGAACTGCTTTAAGCTTTCCATAAAAGTCTATGTATTTTAATCTTATCATTTTTGTCTTTTTGTTGACATGAATTTGAATCTATCTATATAGGTATTTAATACTGTATATTTATGATCTTCAATGATGTAATATAGTTATGTACGATACATTATATGAAAGTATTAAATGATCATAATCTACTTCAATCATCCTTTACCATTTCAAGCTTTTCCCGCACATACTTCATTTAAAGTCCCGCTCTCCTTCGCTCTTCCTTTATACAACTAACAGGGATGGAGGTAATTGACTGTGTCATTTCCTTATATAAAGTCCCACTAAACTCTCCCCTTTTTTTAAACCAAGGTTATTCCACCTACCGCATGAAACAAATTAATCCGATTAAATTTAGTGCAGCACAACTCTTTAGAAATAAATGCTCAAAAATCAAGTTTTAACAAATATACAATATTATATTAAACCGCAAAAGTCATATTTTCAATAATATCCACAGTCCAGTGTTTATATTATAATTATGTCAGTATTGTCTTCAATTTATATTAATGCTTCTGTGCTCATCCTTCACCAGGTGAAAAACCTGCTCACCTCAAGGAACAAGAAATACACATATAATGGGTATAGCCCAGAATCTCAATGACCAAAAGCCAGCTCTTCAATCCTCCTCCCCTTGCTTTGGATGGCTGCTTCTCGAGTATAAATGAAGAGCTGGTCTTTGGTCATTGAGATTCTGGGCTTTACCCATTATATGCGTATTCCTTGTTCCTTGAGGTGAGCAGGTTCTTGCAGTTGGTGAAGGATGAGCACGGAAGCATAGAAATAAATTGAAGACACTTGAGTGTTTGTGTTATCTCACGTAGGCCCCGTACATACGACCGGATCGATCCGCTGGGATTGATTCGCGGATCAGTTCCAGCAGATAGATCCGGTCGTGTGTACGTCCGAGCGGACATTTCCCAGTGGAAAAAAATACAGCCGACAGATTCCCAGCGGATAAAAATTTCTTAGCATGCTAAGAAATCTATCCGCTGGAATCCAGTCCAGCGGACTGATCCGGTCGTCTGTACAGACTCACCGGATCAATCCGTCCGCTCCCATCCCTCGCATGCGTCGTAATGATTCGACGCATGCGTGGAAGTATTTACCTTCCAGGGTCTCGCACGTCGCCGCGTCATCGTCGCGGCGACGGCGCGGCACGTCACCGCGGATGTATTCCGCTGGGATTTTGATCTGATGGTGTGTACAGCCATCAGATCAAAATCAGCCAGAGGATTTATCCGCTGGAAACGGTCCGGCGTACCGTTTCCAGCGGAAATCCTCTCGTGTGTACAAGGCCTAATACTGACACAATTATAATATAGACACTGGACTGTGGATATTATTGAAAATTTGACTTTTGCAGTTATTTTAAACACTGTGGGCCAGATTCTCGTGGATCCGCGTATCTTTGCGCGGGCGTAACGTATCCGATTTACGTTACGCCTCCGCAACTTAGAAGGGCATGTGCTGTATTCTCAAAGCCCTTCTTCCGTAAGTTGCGGCGGTGTATCGTAAAAAGGCCAGCGTAAGCCCGCCTAATTCAAATTTGGAACATGGGGGTGTGTTTTATGTTAATAACTTGTGACCCGACGTATTTGCTGTTTTTCACGAACGGCGCATGCACCGTCCGTGGAAATCTCCCAGTGTGCATTGCTCCTAATACGCCGCAAGGACGTATTGTTTTTGACGTGAACGTAAATTACGTCCAGCCCCATTCACGGAAGAGTTACGCAAACGACGTAAAAAATTCTAAATTCGACGCGGGAACGACAGCCATTAACATTGGTACGCCGCACTTATGAATATTGGTGGGTGTAATGGCGCTAAAAACACTATAAAAACTTAAA
Source organism: Rana temporaria (assembly GCF_905171775.1). Taxonomy (NCBI): domain Eukaryota; kingdom Metazoa; phylum Chordata; class Amphibia; order Anura; family Ranidae; genus Rana; species Rana temporaria. The sequence goes on along the minus strand of NC_053491.1, from coordinate 34,846,323 downwards.
AACTTAAAGTGTTTTTAGCGCCATTACACCCACCAATATTCATATCTGTTTTGAGTGTGAGAACACTTTTCGTCGTGGCTGCTATTTTATTTTAATTTTATTTTAGTTTCCTTTTAGTTCAGAATTATTCTTTATTAGGTTGATTTGCGCATTGGTTCCCCCTCTCATTATACGCCGCACTTATGCCACCATATAGCAGGGGTAACTTTACGCCGAGAAAAGCCTAACGTAAACGGCGTATCTATACTGCGTCGGCCGGGCGTACGTTCGTGAATTTGCGTATCTAGCTGATTTACATATTTATACGCGTAAATCAGCGTACACGCCAGCGTAAATATGCAGTTACGATCCAACAGCGTAGGAGACTTACGCCAGTTGGATCTAAGGGAAATCAATGCGTAACTGATTCTAAGAATCAAGCGCATAGATACGACCAGCCAGACTCAGAGATACGACGGCATATCTGGAGATACGCCGTCTTATCTCTTTTGAGAATCTGGCCACGTATATTTGTTGAAACTTGATATTGATTTTTGAGCATGCATTTCTAAGGAGTTGCATTACACTATATTTTATTGGAAGCACAAACAGAAGACAAAGCCGGGGTTGGTATACAAGAAGTCAGACAATACACAAAACCCTAGGCAAACAGAAGCTCAGGGAACTAAGAAGTTGCTCAGGCAACACAGGCTGCACTGAGCATGTCCATATATAGGGAAGCAGACTTGGAGGAGGCTCATGAAGTGATAGAAGGGAAAAGGATATAACTCCAAAGTAGAGCAGGCGACGTCCATAGGTGAACAGAGAAGCCAGCAGCACATGTGAATGGAATTGCAGATCTATCAGAACCACTGCAGCAAGGAGGTAAGAATCTCACATATATCATTCTGCAGGCTAGATTGTGACACTAACATAATCATTTTATACTTTCTAAGTCAGCCTTTATCAATCCATTTAACATTAAGGAACCTGTGGAAATGTCCTAAGCTATTTAGATACTGGGAGGAGGTGGTTGCCAAAATAAATAAAACGTTTAAAACTAAGCTTGAAGCTGAGTCTAAGATATGCTTATTAGGCAGCATAGAGGAAAACAGAGTGCCAGCCAGCTCCCTTGAACTGGTACTGAGATGCCTCTTCCAGGCAAGGAAGTTAATTGCGTTGAGGTGGCAGGCCCAGATACCACCCACTGCTAAATCTTGGGTTGAAACCATTAACACAATGATTTGGAGTGAGAGAGTGACACTCACTAGGCAGGGCAATTATAGAAAGTTTGTGAGGATGTGGAAACCCTGGCTAGATGAAACAGGATGCTCTATATAAAAAGAGGACTGTCGTCATTCAAATTCAATAAATATCTTAACCCGCTATCGGGCATTCCTCCATGGGGAAGATTCACATAAAGTATATTGATCTCCAAAATTGGCTCACGGTGTGATGGGAGGGTGGGTAGGTGGGTGAGGGTGTGTGGGGTGGGGGGGGAGGCGAGGTATGACAGTTTAGAATAAAGAGATCTTTCATTTTTTTTAAATGGTACAAAGAAAGAGGTGAGGACAAGATAGGGGGAAAATGGGGAAAAATGTATGGTTGTGTATTTTTATATTATGCACGATGATGTAATATCTTTTGTATCTTTTTGTGCAAACAACAATAAAAAAAGTATTGTAACGAAAAAAAAAAACCCATTAAGGAACCTTTGAATTAATGTGATACCAAAGTCTCGTTTTTTTTTTTGTTTAAAAATATCAAGCATGTTATACTTATCTGCTCTATGTAATAGTTTTGCACAAAGCGGGCTTGGTCCTCCTCTTCTCGGGGCCCTCTTTATCACTCCTGGTTCCTCCCTCCTGCCGAGCGCCCCCACAGCAAGCAGCTTGCGATAGGGGCAAACGAGTCGAGACGCAGTTTTGCGTGTCCATTCAGAAACGGAGCCGCAACTCGACCTGGCCTCTCTCTCCTCATTGGTTAACTGACTTTAAATGATAGCATTGGTAGCCAATGGCGCCCGCTACTGTCTCAGCCAATGAGGCGGGGGAGTCCCAGACAGCTGAGTCTCTCGTGCAATATCGCTGGATTGAGATAGGGCTTAGGTAAGTATTAGGGGGCTGAGGGGGGCTGCTGCACACAGAAGGTTTTTTATCTTGACTGTTGCAACTACCTTTTCCTTGGCTTACCTCTCCATAGGCTATCCTGTCTTCAGTCTATAATGAATGCTGCTGCCAGACTTATCCACCTTACCAACCACTCAGTGTCTGCCACCCCTCTTAGCCAATCCCTACACTGCCTCCCAATCGCCCAGCAAATAAAATTTCAAATACTAACCACAACATACAAAGCCATTCACAACTCTGCCCCAAGCTACATCACCAACCTTGTCTCCAAATATCACCCAGACCGTCCTTTTCATTCCTTTCAGGAACCTCCTACTCTCAAACTCCATTGTCTCTGCCACCCATGCTTGTCTCCAGGATTTCTCCAGAGCCTCTCCCATCCTCTGGAACTCTCAACCTCAACCTGTCTGGCTACTCTAGCTGCCTTCAAGTAAACCCTGAAAACTCATCTCTTCAGAGAAGCCTATCACACCTCCAACTAATCTTTTACCACTTCCATCAGCTCATTCCCCATAGTTGCAACCTTTTGTACCTACCCCACCCTATTAGATTGTAAGTTCTTCTCAGCAGGGCCCTCTAAATCCTCTTGTATTTTATTGTATTGTAACCGTATTGCCTCCCTTTTATATTGTAAAGTGCTGCATAAACTGTTGGCACTATATAAATCCTGTATAATAATAATAATAATAATAATAATAATAATAATAATATCTTAACGCATAGAATGCATTAAGATAAAAACCTTCTGACGTTAGAACCACTTAACTTTTTTGGCTCAGGAACCCTTGCTAACAATTACTGTTGACAGCACACAGTACATAAATATGATAGCCCATGGGAAGAATGCTACCTACTTTTGTGGGCATTGAGAAGAACTCCCGTTTCCCCCTTATATAGCTAAAAATGTCAGTGGTTACTTATCTGAGAGGCAAAACTTGCGTATTGCTCATGGAACCCCAAGCAACCATGGGAGGAACCCCAGGGTTCCACAGAACCCTGTTTGTGAAAGGCGGCTTTATATAGTACAACATGCACCTTTATAATCTCCAAAGATGTATATAATTATTAGATCTAGTGCACCTTTATATGCTCTATTTCAAAGTTTAAAACAGACCATATATCATCAACTGGTAAAAGAGCTTCCTATGTTCATTTCCAGCTGAATTATGTATTTTGGTAAGCTCTAATGCACATAGAGTTGTTAATACATTCTGTGAATAAGCATTCCATCCACAACACCATGCAATCATGTTTCATTAGCAGATGATTTGTGAATTTGAAGAGTTTTTGTTTGTTCGGGATGCACTTAGCGGAGATGGATTATTTTGGTGTGCATTAACATAGGGAATTCCTCTATAAAAATATTATTTAGTCTCAGGGTAAACTAGTACTATTTAAATTCTCTATGACTCTTGAAATAATAAAATATTACATAATGATCCACCTCACAAGTTTTAAACAAATAGTTGTACTAATTCCCACATGTTAAAAGAAGGGAACTATAATGAAATCCCCAAAAGAGGGAGGAATATTCCCTAGTATTGCCAGTAGGATCCCTGCAGCTGATCTCTAGCACACTAGTTACATAGGTGGTTAGGTTGCATAAAGACACCAGTAGCGTGTGTTCATGTCAAAAAACATTTCCCATAGCTCTGTATACTATGGGCTAGATTCAGAAAGAATTTACGCCGGCGTATCTATTGATACGCCGCGTAAATTCAAATCTGCACCAGCGTATCTTCTTTCTGTATTCAGAAAGCAAGATACGCTGAAATTAGGCTAAGATCTGACTGGCGCAAGTCTCTTACGCCGTCGTATCTTAGGGTGCATATTTACGCTGGCCTCTAGGTGGCGCTGCCGTCAATTTCAGCATAGAATATGCCAATGAGCTGGATACGCCGATTCAGAAACTTACGTGCGCCCGGCGGATTTTTTTACGTCGTTTGCGTAAGGCTTTTTCCAGCATAACGTTACTCCTGCTATATGAGGCATAGCCAATGTTAAGTATGGACGTCGTTCCCGCGTCGAATTTAATTTTTTTTACGTCGTTTGCGTAAGTCGTTCACGAATAGGGCTTTGCGTAAATTCGTTCACGTCGAAAGCATTGACTATTTGCGACGTGATTAGGAGCATGCGCACTGGGATGCGTTCACGGCCGGCGCATGCGCCGTTCGTGAGAAACGTCATTTACGTGGGTTCATGTTTTATTTACATAAAACACGGCCACCTCTTGAAAATTTGAATTTGGCGCGCTTACTACGGGAGATTTACGCTATGCCGCCACAACTGACCGAGCAAGTGCTTTGTGAATACTGCACTTGCCCGTCTAAGTTGCGGAGGCGTAGCGTAAATAGGATACGCTACGCCCGCACAAAATTGCGTCCCCCTACGTGAATCTAGCCCTATGTTTGCTAAGTTGCGCATCTAAAGCCCTGTACACGCGATCGGTTTGCCTGATGAAAACGGACCGATGGACCTTTTTCATCGGTCAAACTGATCGTGTGGGGGCCCCATCGATTTGTTTTCCATCGGTGAAAAAAAATAGAACATGTTTTAAAATGTTCCTATGGATAAATAGAAAAAAACGATCGTCTGTGTGGAATTCATGCATGCTCAGAATCAAGTCGACGCATGCTCAGAAGCATTGAACTTCATTTTTTTTAAGCACGTTGTAGTGTTTTAAGTCACCGCGTTGGATACAGTCAGATTTTTGACTGATGGTGTGTAGGCATGACTGATGAAAGTCAGCTTCATCGGATATCCGTCGAAAAAATCCATCAGATTAGATTCCATCAGATATCCGATTGTTTGTACAGGGCATAAGAGTTTTTTGACTATACAGCGGGCGAGCAGTTAAACTGCTGCTCCTCCAATTTTGTTGAGTGGGCCCGTGCCTTCTTGCACTCCCTATTCTAGAATCACCATTTAGATATTTGTATATCACTACACACTATACTATACACAAACAGGAATAACATTAACATAGCTAAGGAACAGCCAACATAACCATAGTCTAAGTAGGCTAATCAACATAAACACATAACTTCCCACAATGGTTTGATAACAAGGGCTCATCCCCAATAGATGATCAGATGGACAAAAACAATAGGCCACTCAATTAACAATGGGAATGCACACCTAGGAGACACTCAATGGGACAAAGACAATTAACACATAACACCATAAACTGATTTATATCAGGAGACCCCAGAATAAGGTTGCTTTGAGCTGATGATATTAACATCTGTTCTGAGTATCACAATCTAAAGCAGTCATTGATGGCTTTGGGCATAGAGCCCCTAAATATGGATCTCGGTCCTCCAATTTCCAGAGTCTGTGTGTTTTGGGGAGACATGGACTTGAACAAATCAGAAACAAGGCCACTCCAAGGGTCCCCCAGGCACACACCTTCCAAAGAGTAGTGTTCCATTAAAAGCCAGGGCCCATGGTCAGTAGGCAGGAGGCCACCCTGCAATCCTCTCCAAAAGCCCCTGTTCTGGTTGGGTCTGTCACAGGCAGTATTATTGTTTTATCTCTTGAGTAAATACTCTTTTTATGCATTAGTAACGTAGCACAGTCATACATTCATATATTCCAACAAGAATGCCAAATGTCCAACATTCTTAATGGTAAAATTTACTTTTTTTTAATAAAAAGATTGGAAGTAGAATGCCATTTGCAAAACCATCAGCTCATTTACAAGGGTTTATATGTTAAAATCTCTCTCCAGTATAATAGTCAAATTAAAATCTAATTGAATTCTTAATATAATCCGTAATTCAGGTATTTCTGGTAGGAAACACAGTTGTGAACATGTTTCATCTATGCTGGAAAACCATATCTTTGAAACTGAACATTGTCGGGCATTATAACTCAAACCCTCTCTCGTACAAATAAAAGATGGATAACAGTACTTTGAAATACATTATATCAAAACGTCTCAGGGGCAACAATAGAACCTGGTGATTATTGTATGTTAGGCAACAGGCTTCTTGTAAATATCACAAAGAAGCAAAAGCTTGAGATAATCTGCACGCCTCTTGGCACCTGTGGTTAGTACTAATGAGTCCAAACACCTAAGCAGTTTGGGCGACCTCTGATCTCAGCGTTGCCAGTTACTAATGTTTTTTTTTTTAATCCATTCAGCCAATCAGATCTATTGTGCCTGGTGCCACCTGTGGATGTTCATTCGATAACTATCACGGAATACAGGCTTTAGAAAAAAAATAACTTGAGATGTAAGTCTAGAATCTTTACTAATTGGTTTCTCTGACTGAGAAGAAGAGTCTGTTAGCAATTTTATATCATGTTCTCAGTTTGAACAATTCTGCTGCCAAGTGCATTGTTGTAGCGTGTTAAAAATATACTGCTTGCTATTAGTGGTCTAAATAATGTCAATATTAGCAGTACCCCTGACCTAGTTTATCTAGATCTTACTGTGTCTGAAACACGTCCTGCAGTCACGAGAGCAGAACCATTTTCCAGTGTGTGTGTGTAATAGAGTAGAAGCTGTTCTCCATGCTTCTGTATGTAACCATATGTTTCTATTAGCAGTTATTCCTAAAAGATGAGGGCATATCTCATTAAAAGCCACAGATAAAATACCATTTAGTTCACTTATTTATTGCTTCAAAAGTCATGAAAACATGTTTTCTTTATTCAGTTCATCCAACTGAAATCGTTTTTTATATTGCACGTCTGAAAGTCGAAATCTGAATTGTACTGGAAATGAGAGCTCTGCAAGCTGATAGGCTAAAGGAATAGGTACTAGACATGTGCGGTTTGTTTAGTTCTGAATAAATATTCAGACACATTTTTTGGTTATTCGGAGATTCGGATATGTCCGAATACCCCAATTACAGTATAAACAAAGTTTACCGAATGCTCCGAATAACAAAACAAAATTTGTCAGAATTTACAAAATTCTAATTGAAATTCAAATATAATTTTACATCAAACTCCATTTATTACGCTTACTCTTTTAATTTACTGTTATTTATTGCTTCAAAATCCAATTTTACATCGAACTCCATTTATTACTCTTATGCCCTGTACACACGACCGTTTTTCATGTCATGGAAAATAACAACGTTTATCTCAACGTGATTCCTCTCAAGCCTGCCTTGCATACACACGATCGTGATAAAAAATGCTTGAGTAAAACGCAGTGATGTACAACATGTACAACGGCACTATAAAGGGGAAGCTCCAATCGAATGGCGCCACCCTTGGCTGATTATGCTAATTTCCCTTCTCATAACTTGCTTCTGAGCATGCACATTTTTTCCCCCGTCGTTAAAGCGTACACACAACAAGAAAAAATAGAGCAGGTTCTAAACTTTTAATGCCCATTTTTCTCGTAGAGAATGCTCTTGAGCCTACACACGATCGTTTTTAATGACCAATTTAAAAAAATTGCATTTTTCTCATCATGAAAAACGGTTGTGTGTACGCAGCATTACTCTTAATTCACTCTTATTTACTGCTTCAAAAGTCATGGAAACGTGTTTTCTTCATTTAGTTTATCCATCTGAACTCTGTTTTTATATTGCACTTCTGAAAGTTGAAATCAGACTTGTACTGGAAATGAGAACTCTGCAAGCTGATAGGCTAAAGGAAAAGGTATTAGACATGTGTGGTTTGTTTCTTTCTGAATAAATATTCAGGCACATTTTTTGTTATTCGGAGATTCGGATATGTCCGAATACCCCAATTTCAGTATAAACTAAGTTTTCCGAATGCTCCAAATAACTAAACTAAATTTGTCCGAAATTCTAATTGAAATTCGAATCAAATTTTACTCCGAACTTCATTTGAATTTGGAACTGTAAACATATTTCTGAAATCAAAGACTGGGTGCGTTATTACAGTACTATTTCGAAATGATACTGTTTTTGTCAAAGTGGATGTAAACCCGATTCATGAAATTTGAGCTAGGCACATACAGATACTCCTCGTGCCGACTTACCTGTTTAACGACCACTCAGACTTTCGACCAGCTCTCCCTACACGAATGACACTCCATACATTATTTTATTGTATTGTATTTTTCACAATACAGTACAGTACAGTAGTTAAGAATGCTTAAAATATCTCATTAGTACTAACCACTTGTGGCTCCTCGTTTAACAACCAATTTGTTTAACGACCTGGCCATTGGAACGAAACCTGATCTTTAGGTGAGGAGTACCTGTATATCTGCAGTGTTTTCTTATCTCGCTTCAAGGGCCTCTTCAATGTCTCTTAAATGTCTCCTGCTCTGTTCTTCTGTTATCAGCCTGATAACTTCTGACAAGTTCTCTGTCAACTGAGATAAAAGCAGCCAGAGTTTTGTGTTGGGGAGGATGCTATAAATATTTTAGCAGAGTGCTGAACTATTCAACAAACAGTTCTGAAAGTCTCTTCCTATAAAGAGAGGGGGTGTGTGCATTTCCTACAATCAGCTGTCCTGGTTGTATGCCCAGGCTTCACTGCAGTGATGAACAGGAAGAGAAAATCTCCTAACACAATTTGAACTTTCTAAAGATTATACAGTATAAAGAAGAAGATATACATGTAAAACGTATGCCGGGAGATTTGATTCATCTTTGTGTATCATCTGAGGCTGTTCACTTCACTGGGTACATGTGAGGATTTACATTTACTTTAAGCCAAAGATGAATTAACCACTTCAGTCCCCGAAGATTTCCCCCTCAATGACTGGGCCAATTTTTGCGATACGGCACTGTGTAACTTTAACTGACAATTGCGCAGTCGTGCGACGCTGTACCCCGCAAATAGAGATCTGATGGACCGGTTTCATCAATTAACCGATGAAGCTGACTGATGATCAGTCGTACCTACACACCATCGGTTAAAAATCCGATCGTGTCAGAACGCGGTGACGTAAAACACAACGTGCTGAAAAAAACGAAGTTCAGTGCTTCCAAGCATGCGTCAACTTGATTCTGAGCATGCCTGGATTTTTAACCAATGGACGTGCCTACAAACGATCGTTTTTTTTCTATCAGTTAGGTATCCATCGGTTACATTTTAAACAAGATTGCTTTTTTTTAACCTAAGGATAAATAACCGATGGGGCCCAGACACGATCGGTTTGGTCCGATGAAAAAGGTCCATCAACTAAGAAGCCTTTCACCTGGTAGTCCTACAAAGCAAATCAACTTAATTAAAAAAGCCTTACCAAAGGAACAAACATTTGCAAGGGCAAGATATATTTCCAAAATATAGCTTTCTTCTTCCAAATCCTCAGTATCTGATCTCACACAGTCATTCATGCTATTCATATTGTCACTCCACACCAATGACACAATTATCCACATGGAATCTATCCTGCCTAGACCTATGCTCCTTTTTTTTCTCTCTACAATCCAGAAATGTAGCATCTTTCTCTAAGTTCTGGTCTTGACAAGCAATGTGGATTTAAACCTCCTCTTTGGCCTCTCCTTCCACCCGGCAATAGAATGTGAATTAGGACTCATAATGTCTGCTATGTACAGGGAGTTTCAGGGACAAACAATTACTAGAGTTTATTGATTATTTCCGTCGATGCAATTAACTCAATGGGGATTTTCCATCATGCTTGTCATGCTAAAATAATTATATTGAGCATTTCTTTTGGGACATTTTTAGTCAACTATTAAAATACTTGATGCATTTCTGCACCAGTGCAAATTTATCAATGCAGCCACTTAATCAAATAAAGAGATATACACAGATGGAACATGAAAAATGATATAGTAACTGGAAACACATACTGTATGTGGAACAGACAGATCAGGCTGTAGGATTAATCAGTTTATGTGTCAAGTTGGGAAATACTGAATAAAAAATACTTTTGCAGTTCTCTATAAAATTGGATCTACATTTTTTGTGTCAATCCGAACCTGTGTCAGGGCATTAGATTTTTTTTTTTATTATTACACACTAGCTTTTTAGAAACATTTGTTCAGCTTAGAAATCCTAATTCCAAATTAACCACTTAAAGGGGTTGCAAAGGTTTTTTTTTCTAAATAGGTTCCTTTAAGCTAGTGCATTGTTGGTTCATATACCTTTTCCTTCGATTTTCCTTCTAAATGTTTTTTTTTCTTTGTTTTCTTTGTCTGAATTTCTAACTTCCTGTTCCTCCTCAGTAAGGTGTTCTGGCTGACTAACCCCTAGCCAGATGATGGGGGCAAGCTTACTGGGGAGAAACAGGAAATGAGAAATTCAGACAAAGAAAAAAAAAACATTTAGAAGGGAAATCGAAGGAAAAGGTAAGTGAACCAACAATGCACTAGCTTAAAGGAACCTATTTAGAAAATAAAAAACAAACCTTTGCAACCCCTTTAAGGACCGCCACACGACTATATATGTCCTTATTTTGAAGAGGGATATCTCCAGTGGGAGCTGGTGCTCAAAATTTGGGGGGGGGTGCAAACAAACAAAAAAAAACATCAATAGCAGCCTCACTGTGCCCATCAATTGCTGCCACTGTGCCCATCAAACGCAGCCACTGTGCCCATCAAACGCAGCCACTGTGCCATAAAATTGTCGCCACTGTGCCATCTATGATTATAGCTCATGTCTACAACTATATTTACCTGAGCTATACTGCCTCTCATATTCATTTACAAATAAATACCTCAAGTGTGCTACTAAAATAACCTGGGAAATACTGCCTCTCATAAACAGTAGTATTACATCTATCAAATTACCTCAAGTATGCTACTATAAATATCTGGGATATACTGCCTCCCATATACAAGTACTACTACTCAATGAATTACTTGTTATATGCAAGCTACAGTTGTTACTACAACTTATATTACTACGTGCCCGACATGAGTACAAATCCTCCTAGGCCTTGTCCTAATTGTTGAACTTGTTTGCTCTAATTTTTCTATGCTAGGGGTTGATGTTATTCCATAGCATCTCCCCTAGTGGCCTTAATACATCTCTACATGCCAAGGTGATATGATGTAGAGAACCCCCAAACTCCTGTTACAAGGAGAGACGCCTGGGGTCCCTTACTGATAATCACCTGCATGTAGTGATGTATTGGGATATTGGGATGTATTGGGATAATTTTAAACGCTAAGCTTTGGTCGCATGCTGTAATGCATCCATGCTTAGTAGCTCAACGCCTTTCTTTATGTGACAGAGTGATGATGTATAGATCCCCCAAACTCCTGTTGCGAAGAGTGATGCCTGGGGCCTAGTACTGAGTTGTCGCATAGATAATCGCATTGAAGTCCTTGCTAACCTCAGTTGTGGTTCACTCCGTTCACCAGTGCTGTTACTCTGGTCTGACACAAGTCGGTCCAACTTTGAAAAAAAGTTCCTGCACTACTTTGATCTGACTTAGGTCCTACTTCAGCCTATTGAATATCACTAAAGTCGGAAGGAAGCTGCCATCCTAGCCTTTGTTTGATTTTCAACTGCCATGATGCTGCACATGTGATCAGTTATGACACCAGCCATTTGATGATTTGACAGTTTGGCTGAGAGCACAAGCAAATGTTGCAGTCACATTGCCAGAACATGTTTAGAATGTAACTGTTTTTTTAAACTGTTAAATTGACGGGTTTCGTTTCGCTTTCAGGATGGAAGGGGTAAAGGATATAATACTTTTTCTATGGGGCTTTGTCAGTTATAGTTATTCCATTGACCACAACAATACATTTTTAGACTTATTTAATACAGCAGTGCAAAGAGCGACAATAACATGCAAAGCGCAATACGACTTATTAGCCAATCAGACTTCAATGGAAGAAGAAATATGGCTGCCCAAATCACTGTACTTTGCACATAGATTTTCCTATATATAGGAGAATAAAAGCTGGTGCATTGTTTATAAGGCTGTTGATTAGGAGTGTTTTTTTTTTCTCTCCTACACATGATAGTTACTTTACTTCTACGCAAAGCAGAAAAAACTGAGAGACCAGTGCACACTCTCCGAGACCCATCTGTCATTACTGATTTACAAATTATTCACTAAAGTGCTATGTTATTCTTCTAAGGATTAGATTCTGTGTAGATTTCCCTTGTGCTATCACGTCGTGGGCTAACATGACTGAATGTATCAAATGTTCTTGAGTTTTCCCTCTGCACATATTTCTTTTATCCCTACTCAATTAGCATAATAGTCTGTAACACATTAATGAATGACAGGCTGCGTACAGATATCTGAATATTACCACTTATCACCTGCAGGCAAAAATAAGTGCAGCAGATAAATGAAAGATCCTCCTGATGTGAATTTTTTTTTGTGTCATTTTAACATCATGCTGAAGAGGAATAAACTTCCAGATGAACAATCAAACCAAATAGTGTTTAATCAATGGAAAACATTATAATGTGCTCAAATTAAAGAAGGCATGGCTTAAAAATAGCACATGTTCAGCTTGGCAAAGTGTTTTTTTTTTTTAAATAGCTGCTGATCTGAATGTTTGTGTATAATATGTTATGCTGAATACTTTCTGCAATTAGAACAAATTCAAAAGCTTTGGTATAATGTATACCACAGAACAAGAGCAGCACAGCACATGGGAAAGGCTACTTCCAGCCAGGCTTGCTTGGATTGTTAACAGACCGGAAGATTTTCCCCCTTAATGATAAGGCCATTTTTGCGGTACGGCACCTGCATCACTATAACTGACAATTGCGCGGTCAGACGACACTGTACCCAAACAAAATTGACATCCTCTTTTTTTTCCACAAATAGAGCTTTCTTTTGGTGGTATTTGGTTTTTAGCGCGGTTTTAAAACAAAAAAAGAGTCACAATTTTGAATAAAAAACAATCTTTTTTTAATTTTTGCTATAATAAATATCCCCCAAAAAATGCAATAAAACATATATTGGTTTTCTCAAAAGTTATAACGTCTACAAAATAGGGGATAGCTTTATGGCATTTTTTTTTTTTTACTAGTAATGGCAGCGATTTGCGATTTTTAGCATGACTGTAACATTGGCCAGATCGGATACTTTTGACACCTTTTTTGGACTATTGACTATTGCTATAAAAATGCACTGATTACTGTGTATATGTCACTGGCAGGGAAGGGGTTAACATCAAAGGGTTAAATGTGTTCCTTGAGAGGTGTTTCTGACTGTGGGGGGATGGGGCTGACTGGAGGAGGAGAGAGATCGCTGTTCCTAATCACTAGGAACAGCAGGTCCATCTCTTCTCACCTGTCAGAACAGGGATCTGTCTGTTTACATTGACAGATCCCCGTTCTGGCTCCCTTTATCACGACCGTGGGTGGGCAGCGGATATCACGGCCGCTGGCAACGCGCATCGAGTCCCCCACTGTGCAGCAGGTGTGCGCATGCATTTACTATGACTCTTAAAGGATCCAACGTACCAGTACAGCGATTTGTGGGAATGAGCTGACCTGGCGCAGTATAATAACGGCAGCTGGTCGGAAAGTGGTTCAAGATTTTCCATGTAGTCTAAGGAAGGTTTTGCTCAGCAGAGGATCTGCCAGATGATCCCCTGCTGAGATGAGCAGAAAGGGTGGATGACAGGTTCGTGCTCGCTCTGCTTATACAGAGTATACAGGGAAACAGCCCACTCTGCTCTATGGGCAGCCAGATGTAAGTGGACCGACTGTCTGTTTATACCTACACTGCCCTCCAAACCTATCTGGCCAGACAGAGGGGAACGGATTCTCTTCCATTTTTTTTTCTGCTGGATTGGAATGGACCTGGAGGTGATACAGAAGTGTTAGAATCCGCGCTTAGACAATTGGAGGAAGGCTGCAGCGCCCCCTTAAAAGAAGCTCCCTGTAGGCAGCCCTTAAAGATATAAACTAATTGGTATGGGGGTATTGGCACTGCCTATAACTGGAGCGTGACCTCCAGGGCCAAAATGGGCTAAAAAAAAATTTGGTCAGGACCAGAATTAACTAATCATATGTCAGTACCATACCCAAAATGTGAACAGTATGTTAAAGCTGTAAATGTGTATACTAAATAATCACTAATAAATCATAAAATATGTAATCTGTGTTATGCACTCCTTAAGTGCCGTGTTGTTCCATATATGTAACATCCTATGCATATATATAATCCAATATGGCCAAAATGGCCGTGCACATAAACTGATAAAGAAAAAAAACAGTCAATATAAAAGTGCAAAAAAACAATATATATGAAAGTGCAAAAAAAGGAGTGCATTTCAGTCCACAACCAAGGTTATAACCTAAAATATAAATAAATAAAGTAATGTCCAACGGGGTGATTTCCAGACTCTGTCCAAGTCTATACATTCACATTACTTATATGTGAAAAAAAAGGTTCTGTAATTAAATAGGGTTTCTTCAGAGGTTTATAGGGGTTGCTTGAGCAATGAATCGTTTCTTTCTCTCAGATAAGCAACCTCTGATACTAATGATCTTTCTTACCGTAGCTACTGTATGGAGAGCATTCTTCCCATTGACCACCAATGGAAGAACAATGCTCCCATTGGCCAATATGCTAATGTTTTGGAAGCTGTAGATATAGTCATTACTGGAAGGGTTTCCCTCAAACTTGAAAGCTATTTTAAAAGTTCCTCCTTGTTAGAAAGGTTGAGAAAGCCTGCTACGAGTCTTCAGTCTTACTTACCTAGATCTTGTTGGTAGCCTCCCCACCTCCCTTACTTTATAAGCATTACTAGTATTCAGGGGTTTCATATTAACTGGATCATTACTTTGCTAATCTACAAAAGGAAATCTTGCTTCGCAGGAAAGTCAAGGTAGAGTTGATAGGAACAATGGCTATTATCACATCTGAATGCAGTTGCTCATACTGTAACATCGGTTGTTCTTATCAGGAACCATAAATCAGACAGAAATATAGTAAAAATCACACTTTTTAGTAAAATGGTAAAATAGTACAAACACAGCAAACGTAGTCAAAACATAGCCAGGGTTCAGTAACCAGAGCGGGTAGTCGGAACAAGCCAGTAAAACAGGAATCCAGAGACCAGCATAGTAGAGGCAGTGAGCAGGATCAGGAACCAGAAGGGAAGTCCGTCAGGTAAAAGTCTTTAACAGGAAAACACAGCAGAGAGTATCCAAAAATGTTTACCAGGCGAAGGCAAAGGAGATCTGATCCAGGCAGTTTAAATAGCCGGCAGGGCTAACTGATCAGCAGAAAATGAAGGCCAGGTTAGTCACCGAAGAGTACTGGAAAATAACTGACAGCTGAGCACAGAAATCCAGTGATGAGAGAGCAGGGGGTTGGGCCAAGCCACCCTGTCTGTGTCTATGGACTCATTCAGCATGGCTCAGGATTGAGCCTGCACAAGTGCCCCGATGGCCCCGATGGTAAGCGGCTTGCTATGTGGGCATTTAGAGAAGAAGAGTGTGTGGGGGGGCTGAGAAAAAGAGGTTCGGGGGCACAATGTGCAATTCCATTGCACAGAGCAGGTACAGTAAGTATAACAAGCCTTTATAATCACTTTAAATGACAGGGATCCTGTTTGTGTCTTATCTGCTGATCCCAATAAAACAATATCAATTGTATAGAAGATCCAGCCACAAAAAGTGAAAAAGTCACCTCAAAAATGTATTTGAGTTAAACAATGTAACAATATGAAAAATATGTGTCAAAGACGTGGCAGACTGGTCTTCTGCGGGCAAATGCTCATTTTATACAGCCACCTTAGAGGCGGCATAAAAGATGCTTCTACGCTGGTATTGGGTCCCAGCTCGCATTGTCCATGCCAATCCATCCCACAGTTACCGCGGCTTCAGTGGTTGTGGCCATCGGGGGGACATTATACATATATGGTGGAAATGTCCTAGATTAATTGGCTTCTGGTCTTGGGTATTTGGCCTTCTATTCACGTTGTTTCACCTGCCCGTATAAAAAAGAGGCCAAGTTTGCCTTATTACACTGTCCAATTCCAGGTCTGTTTTCTTATCAGTGGAAACTTGTCTCTTACCCATTTCTGTCAGCCAAAAGAACTATTGCCCAAACCTGGAAAAAGCCATCTGTCCCCTTTCAGGTGGTAAAAGATCACATGACTGCTTTGAGGCTTAATGAACAGATGTCGAGCAACTCCATGGACACTCATGTCAAGTTTCTCAAAATTTTGGAACCCGCGGCTGTCATATGCTTTCCTACCCTCCCCTCAGCTAGCTTGGGCTGCCTGTGATGGATGATCCCAAACCCTTCTCTTTTCCCCTCATCTCCTGGTCCCCATCCTTCTGACCTTCCCTTCTTTCCTAGACTTCCCAATCCCTTCTCTAGCTCCCTACTTGGTAGGTGAGCGACCTCCCTCTCTTTAGCTTCACCTTTCTGCCTAACTTTCTTCTGTTTTCTGCTCCTCTATCTTTGTTAGTTCAGTTTGGGCAGTACATTGCACATCCTTTTTGGTTTTGGGGGGCCTAGGGGGTGCCCCGTAGTTATGGGGAGACTCTCTGGGACCCCTGAATCCTGACTGTAACATTTACTTCAATTTACTGCTGTTGCATTTTTTCTACTTGTGTCACTTCAGGCCTTGTACACACGGCTGAGTTTCTCGGCAAAAACCAGCAAGAAGCTTGCTGTTTTTTTTTTTTGCCGAGGAAACCGGTCGTGTGTACACTTTTCAAAGAGGAAACTGCAGAGGATCTCGTCTGGCCAAAAAGAAAGCATGTCTTCTTTTTCTTCGACGGCAATGGGATAATATGGCTCGCCGAGATCCTGGACTGCTTCGCAAGGAACTCGACGAGCAAAACGATGTGTTTCGCCCGTCAAGTTCCTCGTTGGCTTTAGTCTTGCCCCGAGGTTGCCTCGAGGCTTTAGTCTTGCCCTTACCTGTTCCAACTTCAATGTTACCCCCTGAGAACTTTTACATTTTAACCACTTCTTAAAACAGAATAAAAACTATTAAAACAGAAAAATATGTACTGATAATGCACTACAACTTCTCATTAATCCAATCTCATTCACTTATAAGTGCAATAAAAAAATAGACAATAATGATAAGCTTCTTTAATACCAGAATATTTCAGAACCCCGAGCAAAATAAAAGATCATTCTTACAATCCTGTATGTCACATTCACTAAGCAACCACATACCGGGTCCCATCAAACCATTCACTTACAATATGTCAGAATGGTGTCAAGTCACTGATGTTGTTGCCTGCCTCCTGGCTGCCACTTACAAGTTATCTGATAGAAGGTTGTCACTGCTGGAAGAGGTCACCTTCACTAACGGTGCATCACTGGACTCATTTTTTTTTCCCGTATTTTTTTTTTCTTTAAAATGTCACTTTTAATGGTTTAGTGGCTGAAATGATGTTCGTAATTTCTCAGGTTGGTCAATGCTGTGCAAATCATGAAAAGTAGAAAATCCAAACAAGGAAATTTGTTTTCTTTCCAAAAATATAATAAGAAAAATAAAAGGACACAAGGACAAAGTCCAGTGTTGCTCCGTCTGAAAGAAATTAATTCTGCTTATGTGCCTCTGTTATAATGTATACTGTTGCTGGGAATTAAAAGAAAGGTGAAAGTGAAAAAAAAAAAGAAACACCAAATATATGTATGCTCAGTGTAATAGGTTGTGGATAAGTGCTCTCATAAGCAACACTTTCATTAACTTTCGGCACATGGGGATAAATAAAAGAACATTTGCTAAATGTTTTTTTTGGTTGATTTGTATACTTAGAAAAAGAAATGTTCGGAGAGCTTTGTTAGTCACTCTGTTACCCCCACTGAGATCTAGAATACAAATTCTTTTAACGCTGAGCTCCAGGCAGATGTTTTAAACTCACTTTTGAATCCAGTTATGTATTCATTAAAATAAAAAATCATTAAATATATTTTTACATGGAACTGGCAGTACTTCAACTTGTCTTCTTATTGATCTCCTATAATCCCCTCACAGCAACACTCAGACTGGAAGATGGAGAAACAGCATTCTAAAAAAAAAAAAAAAAAATCACAACTTTATCGCCTTCTATAGTACTCTCGCTGAACAGATAAGGGAAGCATGGAGTGTCCCTGGTCCTTTATTGTTCCAGAACAGGCTGGGGTAGGTCCTTAAAGTGGGGTGACCAGACATCCCCATTTTCTGGGGACAGTCCCTGGATTGAGGACACTGTCCCCGGACCAAGTCTGTCCCCAGTTTTGTCCCCGGATTGGATTTGAACAGGGGCTGGGGCAATTTCAAAGACAGTCAGTGCAGAATTAAAAAACAAAATTCTGAATTACACATACCTGCTCCGCCGCTCCTACTAGCTTAGGGGTGATTTTTTTTCCATTTTCTGTGCCCCTTTCTGATGATCATGTGCTGGTCGGAGCGGAGGGACCATTTCTTTAGTTTTGGGTACATGCCCATTTAGCTCCGCTCGCATTTGCTTCTGCCTTGGCTCAAGTCCCGGCCAGCCTCCTCCCTGCTTATCTTCTTGCCCTCCCTGGCAGAGTGATCTTCCTTCGATTCCCACCCAGTAGTAGCCGGGCCCGGACAGTAAGACTTGGCAGGCTGTGAGGCTGGCGGCGGGCAGAGAGTCGCTGATTGCCGCCATTACTAGTAAAAAAAAAAAATACGTCCCCGGATTTCATTTAAAATATCTGGTCACCTTACCTTAAAGGGGTTGTAAAGGTACAATTTGTTTTCCCCTAAATAGCTTCCTTTACCTTAGTGCAGTCCTCCTTCACTTACCTCATCCTTCCATTTTTCTTTGAAATGTCCTTATTTCTTCTGAGAAATCCTTACTTCCTGTTCTTCTGTCTATAACTCCACACAGTAATGCAAGGCTTTCTCCCTGGTGTGGAGTGTCGTGCTCGCCCCCTCCCTTGGACTACAGGAGAGTCAGGACGCCCACTAACACACAGCTCCTTTCTCTATCTGCAACGGAGAGAGCGCCCTAACTCTCTTGTAGTCCTTTACAACCCCTTTAACAAGACTCTATTGCTTAAAGCAGAACTAAACTGTATCTGCGCACCACAAAATAAAAACACAATTTAAATAATTTTTATTATTCAAAGTAAATTCTCCCAGCTACAGTGATGAAAATAAGTATTTGAACACCCTGCTATTTTGCAAGTTCTCCCACTTGGAAATCATGGAGGGGTCTGAAATTGTTATCGTAGGTGCATGTCCACTGTGAGAGACATAATCAAAAAAAAAAAAATCCAGAAATCACAATGTATGATTTTTGTAACTATTTATTTGTATGATACAGCTGCAAATAAGTACTTGAACACCTGAGAAAATCAATGTTAATATTTGGTACAGTAGCCTTTGTTTGCAATTACAGAGGTCAAACGTTTCTTGTAGTTTTTCAACAGCTTTGCACACACTGGAGGAGGGATTTTGGCCCACTCCTCCACACAGATCTTCTCTAGATCAGTCAGGTTTCTGGGCTGTCGCTGAGAAACACAGAGTTTGAGCTCCCTCCAAAGATTCTCTATTGGGTTTAGGTCTGGAGACTGGCTAGGCCACGCCAGAACCTTGATATGCTTCTTACAGAGCCACTTGGTTATCCTGGCTGTGTGCTTCGGGTCATTGTCATGTTGGAAGACCCAGCCTCGACCCATCTTCAAAGCTCTAACTGAGGGAAGGAGGTTGTTGCCCAAAATCTCGCAATACATGGCCCCGGTCATCCTCTCCTTAATACAGTGCAGTCGCCCTGTCCCATGTGCACCCCCAAAGCATGATGCTACCACCCCTTCACAGTAGGGATGGTGTTCTTGGGATGGTACTCATCATTCTTCTTCCTCTAAACACGGTTAGTGGAATTATGACCAAAAAGTTCTATTTTGGTCTCATCTGACCACATGACTTTCTCCCATGACTCCTCTGGATCATCCAAATGGTCATTGGCAAACTTAAGACGGGCCTTGACATGTGCTGGTTTAAGCAGGGGAACCTTCCGTGCCATGCATGATATCAAACCATGACGTCTTAGTGTATTACCAACAGTAACCTTGGAAACGGTGGTCCCAGCTCTTTTCAGGTCATTGACCAGCTCCTCCCGTGTAGTCCTGGGCTGATTTCTCACCTTTCTTAGGATCATTGAGACCCCACGAGGTGAGATTTTGCATGGAGCCCCAGTCCGAGGGAGATTGACAGTCATGTTTAGCTTCTTCCATTTTCTAATTATTGCTCCAACAGTGGACCTTTTTTCACCAAGCTGCTTGGCAATTTCCCCGTAGCCCTTTCCAGCCTTGTGGAGGTGTACAATTTTGTCTCTAGTGTCTTTGGACAGCTCTTTGGTCTTGGCCATGTTAGTAGTTGGATTCTTACTGATTGTATGGGGTGGACAGGTGTCTTTATGCAGCTAATGACCTCAAACAGGTGCATCTAATTTAGGATAATAAATGGAGTGGAGGTGGACATTTTAAAGGCAGACTAACAGGTCTTTGAGGGTCAGAATTCTAGCTGATAGACAGGTGTTCAAATACTTATTTGCAGCTGTATCATACAAATAAATAGTTAAAAAATCATAAATTGTGATTTCTGGAATTTTTTTTTGATTATGTCTCTCACAGTGGACATGCACCTACGATGACAATTTCAGACCCCTCCATGATTTCCAAGTGGGAGAACTTGCAAAATAGCAGGGTGTTCAAATACTTATTTTCCTCACTGTATGTGTGTCTCCATGTTTTATTTTGCGAGAAATCACTTTAAAAAATGCCCCCTCCAATAATTTCTAGCCATCTTTGATAAGGGCATATGATTGATGTAGCATTTACTCACAATCTATCTGCACTTAGCTCAGGCATGTGGGGAGGAGGGTGTACTAAACTGACAAAGGGACTCCTCCAGGTGAAAGAGAAAAAAATGCCCATGAAGACTCTTGAGATGTATGACATCATTTTGGCCTAGGCTAGAAACCAGAAAGCAACTGACGGAATTATAGGAAACACATTTTAAGCAAGTAAATTGTCAGGAACCATGAAACAGACGGAGACAGAAAATTCAGTAAAAATCACACCTTTTAATAAAATGGTATAACTGGTAAACATAGTCAAACGATAGCCAGAGTCTGGTAGCCAAATCGGGTAGTCAGAACAAGCCAGGAAATCAGAAAGCCAGAGATCAGCGTAGTCAGAGACAGCAGACAGGATCAGGAACCAGAAGGGACGTCAGCCAGGCAAGTCTTCAACAGAAAAACAGCAGAGAGTCTCTAGATATGTTGACCAAGGTGAAGGCATTGAAGAAATGAACCAGGCAGTTTAACTAGCCAGAAGGGGCTGGCTGTGGGCTTGACTGATGAGCAGGAGATGATTAACAGGTGAGCCACTGTGGAATGATGAGTACTGGAAATTAACCAACAGCTGAGCATAAATATTGTATAATAAACCTTTCTATCTATTTACTAATGCTAGCAGTTTATGGATAAAAATATTTAATTTAATTGAGAGAGTTTGTTAGTTACCTCAACATTACAGTTTCCTGATATGTGCCTGCTGTACCATATACTTGTATGACAAAGTCTCCTTGTTCTCTTTGTATCTCTTCCTTTGTGTGAATCCCTGGTGTTCCTGCCAGTTCCTCTGCTTTCCTATTAAATACTGACCACACTAAGACGGAAATGTTTTCTAATGCCTTGTACACACGATTGGAATTTCCGATGGAAAAAGTCAGACCGACTTTTTCCATCGGATAATCCGATCGTGTTTAGCCCCATCTGAGTTTTTTCATCGGAAATTCTGATGAATTCCACTGGAGTTTAGATATAGAACATGTTCTATTTTTCTCCGATGGAAAGCCAGATGGTGTGTACGCGGCATAACTGTGCTGGGAACTCAGCCTACTCTCCAATGATCAGACTTGTCCTGACACTCCCCCCCCCCCTGCAGAGCCTTTCACTAGAAAGCTCAGCGTGCTGCTGCTTCTCCTCCCCCAAGCTCTTATGCAGCTCAGAACAGAAGGAATGTAATCACATTTACAAAAGGGAAAAAGTGTATTTTTAATGTTTTTTTGTAATCATACACAAATGTTTGGCCTTGCATTTCTATTTCAAACTGAATGGGTTGTTTTACAAGGTGATTGTTTACAACCACTTTAAGTGCCTTTATAATTAACTTTTACAGTACAGCTTCAATATTTGGCTGGATCAGACTTTTCATAGCAAAGCATCTTTTTAATATTTTGAATATTTATTTTGTGAGTGAATCAAACACATTGATATAATCAAATTTAGAAAATAAATATATTTTAAAGTTGCATGTGTGCATTTAAATCCTTTGCTTACATGAACACCCCCCCCCCCCCCAAAAAATGTTTTTTGTTTTTAAAACAGTAATAAGATGGCAGCCACCTTTGCCTTCATTAATGGAGAAAGTAGGTAAAGTTCTCAATGGGGGCTAAAGGGCCTGGGTGTTGGTATGGCGTGAAGTTAACACTCACATTCCTCGCACTGGGCATAATAAATTATGGGCTAGATTCAGGTAGCCCTGCGTAATTTAGTGCGGGCGTAACGTATCTCCGATACGAAATTGCTCGAAATTGCGCCGCAAATCGTCATTGCTTTCGATGTGAATGTAAATTACGTCCAGCCCTATTCGCGAACGACTTACGCGAACGACTTAAAAAATTCAAAATTTGACTCGGGAACGACGTCCATACTTAACATTGCGTACGCCTCATAGAAGCAGGAGCAACGTTACGCCGGAAAAGCCTTACGCAAACTGCGTAAAAAATTCCGCCGGGCACACGTACGTTTGTGAATCGGCGTATCTAGGTCATTTGCATATTCTACGCCAAAAACAACGAAAGCGCCACCTAGCGGCCAGCGTAAATATGAGAGACTTACGCCAGTCGGATCTTAGCCTGATTTCGGCGTATCTTGCTTTCTGAATACAGAAAGAAGATACGCCGGCGCAGCTTTGAATTTACGCGGCGTATCTATAGATACGCCGGCGTAAATCCTTGCTGAATCTAGCCCTATGCTTCTATAGGATATTTGCATTTTTTTCTCCTGCCTGTAAAAGCAGCTCAGTGTTATCCTATGGTGGTTATTTACTAAAATAAAATCCACTTTGCACTGAAAGTGCACTTGGAAGAACAGTCACTGGAGATCCGAGGGGGACATGCAAGGAAAATAAAAAACAGCATTTTAGCTTGCACATGATTGATGATAAAATCAGCAGAGCTTCCCCTCATTTCAGATCTACCCCTCAGATTTACAGCGACTGTACTTCCAAGTGCACTTTCAGTGCACTTGTAAATGTTCTGCCTCCAAACGCTGAGCTTAAAATATGCCTCCAAACATCCTAATGTGCATGGACACATAGGGGATTATTTACGAAAGGCAAATCCACTTTGCACTACAAGTGCACTGAAAGTGCACTTGTAGTGCAAAGTGGATTTGCCTTTCGTAAATAATCCCCTATGTGTCCATGCACATTAGGATGTTTGGAGGCATATTTTAAACCCAACGTTTGGAAGCAGAATATTTCTCTTCTACATGTAAAAATCATATTTTTTTGCAAGAAAATTACATAGAACCCCCAAACATTATATATGTTTTTAGCAGAGACCATAGAGAATACAATGGCGTTCATTGCAACTTTTTATGTTGTGCGGTATTTTCACAGCAATTTTTCAAACGTGTTTTTGGGGGTTTCATGCTTTAAAAAAAACTGTAAAATTAGTCCAATTTTTCTACACAATGTGAAAGATGAAATTTCACCGAGTAAATAGATACCTAGCATGTCACGCTTCAAAATTGCACACGCTCGTGGAATGGCACCAAATTTCAGTATTTAAAAATCCCCACAGGCAACGCTTTAATTTTTTCTACTGGTTACATGTTTTGAGTTACAGAGGTCTAGAGCTAGAATTATTGCTCTCGCTCTAACGTTCACAGGGACACTTCACATGTGTGGTTTGAACACCGTTTTTATATGTGGACCGGACTTGCCTTCCTCTGGATCAACTGTGGGTATGGAGTTGGGTGTATGGGATTGTATTGTGTTTTTTTTATTTTGTTTGTTTATTTTTTTGTGGCTGAACTGGATGGGCTTGTGTCTTTTTTCAACCTGACTAACTATGTAACTATGTAACTTGCGTATACGTTCGCTTCTGCGTGCGAACACACGGGTACAGGGGCACTTAAAAAAAAAAAAATATTGTTAATTCTACTTTCTACGTTTTAGTTTGACACTAAAATAAAATGTGATCACTTTTATTCATATTACAAGGAATGTAAACATCCCTTGTAATAGGAATATGGCATGATCGGACCTGTTTACAGTGAGATATGGGGTCAATAAGACCCCACATCTCTCCTCTAGGCTGGGAAACCTGAAATAAAAAAATATAAAAAATGATCACGGCTTCCCAGGCGAGGCGGCGCTGTTTGTTTGAATGCAGAGGCCAGGCGTGACGTCATAACATATTGCCCATCCTCCGACGATTATAGAGACTCTGGGGACCATCTGGTCTGCCATGAATCTCTATGGTGAACATACGGGGTTAGCGGATCCCTTCTTAGACTCACCGATCACATCGGTGAGTCGGTAGAAGCGCCGGAGGGTGGCGGCACACCCCTCTCGCCAATGTAAGAACGATCACACGGCTGACCAGCCGCTATGATTGTTCTTATGGTGTAGGTAATCGCCAGCTGAAAAGCCGATATCTGAATGGGTATATCATTCAGATATACCCCACAAAGCCCAGGACGTCATATGACGGCCAGCCGTCGGCAAGTGGCTAAAGAGGGGTGTCATGGACCTTGGAATGCGGAAGTGTTTCTCCTTGAAATCTGTTACACAGTGGGGGGTCTTCTGCCCTGTCTTAAGTCTAACCCCCCCCCCCTCCAGATGGCTCCATTTTTCTGTGTCTGGCTGTTTGTGTACATTGATTGCCCCCTGGGGCTTCTGTCTCATTACACATAGCAGTCCTTCTATTCAAGCTATCGGACCAATCCCTGCTGACCCTGTTTCAAGCCCTCATTTGCATGGCTAAGAGGACCTAATTGAGAACTACAATGTATTTTACAATTGACCAATAGGAAAGCGGTTGTTGGGGGCGGGGTGTTGGAACTGCTGTATAAAAGTGTGTTGTGTGCATCCATTAAAAAGGAGTTTTCCTGTTTGAACTTACATACAGCCTGCCTGGTGTTTGTTCTGATGGATTTCGAACGGCACATAGCTGTAGTTAGAGTCCCGGAGCCTTGGATGACCGAACCATCAGACATTGTGATCTGCAATCTGATTCAATAGCAGCAGAGGAGTGTCGGGAGAGTGTAACCGAGCGAGCAAGGGTCTTGTTACAAGGGGCAATATACCTGAACAACATGGGAGAAGTCAAAGATCACCAGGCACAGTGTCACCTCCTCACACCTGATTTAAAACCTCTAATTGCCATACTACTGTGTCGCAAACACGTGCATTGCACAACAATCATGGGTTTAAATCAGCTTTATACTGATCTGAAGATCTCTTCTTTTCTGCTGCTAGCACCACTATGGAGACCGCTAGCCGGAATAAGAGATAGAGTGCAGTTGGTATCACTCCGCATGGGACAGGAGCCAGCAATACAGAGAAGGCATTGGCTATTGTGGTTCTTACTTGTTACTACAAGTAATTCATCTGCATTGCACTCTGTTTGATGTTCTGGGATGGCAGGTCAGCAAGCCCAGACTGCGAGTCACCTGGCTGCGATCTACAGGTAGATTGCAATTTACTGGATGCTGATCCCCGACCTACACACTCCCAAATCCTGCTGTACACTAAAGTGGTTGTAAAAGCTCAAGGTTCATACATTCTATGCATGAAGGTAAAAAAACTTCTGTGTGCAGCAGTGCCCCCAGCCCCCCTAAAACTTAACTTATCCCCATCTCGATCCAGCGATGTGCTAAAGAGCCTTGGCTGTCCTGGGTCTCTCCCTCCTCATTGGCTGAGACAGCAGCGGTGACCATTGGCTCCCGCTACTGTCAATCACAGCCAGTGACCCAATGAGGAGAGAGTGGGGTAAGGGCCAAGCCACGCTCTGTGTGTGAATGGAAATAGCATGCTGCTTGCTGAGGGGGCAGAAGGAGGGGCCTGGAGCACCGACGAGGGACCCAAGAAAAGGAGGATAAGTGCTGCTGCTCTAGGTACAAATAACATGTCTGTTATTAAAAAAAAATATGTAAAAAAGGGTAAATATTTGATTATGACTACTCAAAAGCATGAAATATGTTCCCTTTATAATGTCACTACTTGTCGTATTAATAAAAAACATTTAATAAGCAAATCAACCAAAGTTCCTTATTTTTATCAGAATTATTTAACAAAGTAAAGATAAAATACCGCAAACAGAATTGAAGTGTCATTGCTTTAAAGTAAAATGATAATGACATACATTATTTCCTAGGATTGTGGCACTAATTATGGGGCTTGTAATGTATTCCTTTAAGAATCTACTTACTGGAAGTGAAAAAGGTTACAGATAGTTTAATATTTATATTACTTTTATGGTACAAATACTAATACATATGCTGATACAAAGAAATTTGAGGATCAAGAGAAATAAATCATTGTCAATAAAATGAAAAGATAGCTTTTTACCAAAATACTTTTTTTCTCTTTTTTGTACTTCAACACAGATGATATGCGGAGATTGAGCAGATAGATGTTTTCTATAATGAAAGCAATGAAATGACACTGCAATAAAATGTACAAAGACTGTAATTTTAGAATATTTGATCTGATATATTATGGCATGCCTAAAGCAGAGATTTTTGGAAACAGGGAAGGGAACTGTAGAGTGGCGTGTAACCCACTATGGCCCGGATTCAGAAAGACTTACGACGGGCGTATCTGTAGATACGCCGTCGTAAGTCCGAATCCGCGCCGTCGCAACTTTAAGCGTATGCTCAAACTGAGATACGCTTAAATGTTGCTAAGATACGACTGGCGTAAGTCTCCTACCCCGTCGTATCTTAACTGCATATTTATGCTGGCCGCTAGGGGCTTGTACGCTGATTTACGCCTAGAATATGTAAATCAGCTAGATACGACTATTCACGAACGTACGCCTGGCCGTCGCAGTACAGATACGCCATTTACGTAAGGCTTTTTCCGGCGTAAAGTTACCCCTGCTATATGAGGCGCAGCCAATGTTAAGTATGGACGTCGGGCCAGCATTGAATTTTCCGTCGATTACGTTGTTTGTGTAAGTCGTTCGCGAATAGGGCTGTGCGTAATTTCCGTTCACGTCGAAAGCATCGGCTTTTTTGCGGGTCAATTTGGAGCATGCGCTCTGGGATACTTTCACGGACGGCGCATGCGCCATTTGTAAAAAGCGTCATTTACGTGGGGTCACAATAAATTTACATAAAACACACCCACATCTTCCACATTTGAATTAGGCGGGCTTACGCCGGCCTATTTACGCTACGCCACCGCAACTTTGCTTTGTGAATACTGCACTTGCCTGTCAAAGTTGCGGAGGCGTAGCGTAAATAGGATACGTTACGCCCGCACACAAATACGTGCTCCCTACTTGAATCTACCCTATCGTGTGTGTAACACTCATTTCCATGCCCCATTTCTCCAAATGGCCACGTGAAAATCTCAAAATATACCTAGAGGGCGACTGCAGCCTAAACCTAAATCAGATTTACTCCTAGGTTTCTATTACCCTAGTACCCATCATGAGAAAATTGTGGGGGGACATGAGTTAAGGCACTAGTCTAGCAGAGGTTACCACCTCGTGCAGAGAGAACCAGATTTAGATCAGATGGAGTCACAGGAGAACAGACTGGTGAATTTACTTAGGGCACCCACTGTACGAAGGAAAAACCTAACCTAGAAAGTTCTGAGAGCCAGATTCTGGTCCAGACCAACCTGTAGGAAGGAGAGAACCTTTTCACCGAGAAATGTCTGGAGGTGAAAGCCCCAAGACTCACATCAAGTCAAGTATGCCTTTCATGTCTGATGATAGGCCATGCAAAAAGAAGATTTTCTAGTTTTATATGAATCACATACTAATGCCCCGTACACACAATCAGAAATTCCGACACCAAAAGTCTGATATGAGCTTTTGAATGGAAATTCCGACTGTGTCTATGCTCCAACAGACTTTTGCCGTTGGAATTTCCACCAACAAAAGATTGAGAGCTGGTTTTGAAATTTTCAGACGAAAAAAATTCCTATCGGAAAATCCGATTATCTGTAGCAATTCTAACGCATGCTCAGAAACAATTTGACGCATGCTTGGAAGCATTGAACCTAATTTTCTTGGCTCGTCGTAGTGTTGTACGTCACCGCGTTCTTGACAGACAAAAGTTCCGAGATTTTTTGTGTGACTGTGTGTATGCAAGCCAAGCTTGAGCGGAATTTTGTCGGAAAAACCATCCAAGAAAATCTGATCGTGTGTACGTGGCATTAGAGATGCTTCTGCACCTCACAACCTGGTCTTCAACAGCCATACCATTAAAGCTGGCAACAGCATGGCTGCTGGAAACTGATGGCAAATCGGTTCTCGTATCAGAAGATCCTGGTAACCTGGTTGAGTCCATGAAACAAAGGGCCAAATCTTCAAAGGAGATACGCAGGCGGAACTGCTGTTCAGCCTGCGTATCCCTGTGGCTATCTTTGGAAACGATCCTCAGAAGGATTTTTCCAAAGATAGTCAGAAGATCCGACATCTGTAATAGACCAAACACATCGAGTTCCTCGTCGAGTACAGTGTGGAAGCCGCCGATGAACTCGGCGGGCCGACTTTTGCCATTGAACAACGAGGAAATAGAGAACATGTTCTCTATTTCCTCGCCGAGGTCCTCGTCGGCTTCCTCGGCCGAAAGTGTACACACGGCCGGGTTTCTCGGCAGAATTCAGCTCTGAACCGAGTTTTTGGCTGAATTCTGCCGAGAAACTCGGTCGTGTGTACGGGGCCTCACACTGTCAGGTCTTAGGATGCAGTACCGCATCCGCCGCTGGGGGCATTTCGAGTCGAAATGCCGCTTTACGTATGCAAATGAGTACTTAGGCAGATCCGCAAAGCTTTTTAGCTTTGTGTTTTCTGCGTAAGTTACGTTTTGCATGCGTAAAACTAGGGATGCTTTTACAAGGCCTAAACTGTTTAGACCTTGTAAAAACAAACCTTTTTTTCGATCGCCGCGTTTTTTTTTAAATTTCAATTTTTTTTTCCCGGCGCGTATTTTTTTTTTTTACCCGACGTAACTTTATTGTCCCGTCGCGATCCACAAAGCCCGGCGTAAAGTACGTTCGCGCGATGCACGTCGGGAAAAATGACGTCACACGCATGCGCTGAACGTCCGGCGCAGGAGCGCGCCTCATTTGAATAGGAATCGCCCCCTCGATCAGACGACCGCCTTGTGACGGAGGCACTTAGGTTACACGGATTGTAATTTCTAGGTAAGTGCTCTGTGGATCGGGCACTTAGGTAGAAATTTAACGCCTGTGTAACTTAACTGCTGAAAGTTAAGTTAGGCAGGTTTTTTGAGAATTTGGCCCAAAATAAATATTCAGTGCTTAGATGGAATATCATCAAAAGGTCCAAATAGCAACTGGAAATGAAACGCCCTCCAGGCGAATAAATCATGCATAACCAAAGAGCAGTGTTCTATTACAAAAAAAGACCATTGGCACAGTCCCAAAATTGTATCTTCCAATATATTTTAAAGTGTTTAACTCTCACCAGATTGTATGACCCCAAAGAAATATGGGTCAAATAAAGCTTATTCTCCAAAATGATTGTGGTGGCTTCTTGTATATTGGTGTTCTTCTCCTCATTCCAGAGAGTTAAAACCAAAACAAAGAAAATGCATATAGTGTAGTATGCTTAAATCAACACAATAATATAAATCAATGGATTATTGTGTTCACATATATAAATACATGCTATGTGACACCAAGTGATATATATGTTCTACTCTTACCAAATCAAAAAATCTTCCAATCATAAAACACTCCTGTTCTCCTCCATTCCTGTAAATTTCCCCACATCCAAATCCCTTGTGATGTTTTTGGTCCCAAAATAAAAAACAAAGGTTGATAGCTAAGATGAGATAAAAGTTTATAAAATGTTGCTCACTTATCTGTGACTGCAACCAAAATAACCCCATGTGTCAAACTCCTCATGGATCCAATCCCACGTGCCAATATAATCATACCATTGCAATTGCCATCATATCACGGATGAAAGGACTATGAAAACAGCTGTTTATGAAAAGGTCTAATCTCTTATGCCCTGTACACACGATCGATCAATCCGATGAGAACGGTCTGATGTATTTTTCCATCAGATAACCGATGAATCTCACTGATGGTCAGCCGTGCCTACACACCATCAGTTAAAAAAACGATCGTGTCAGAACGCGGTGACGTAAAACACGACGACGTGCTGAAAAAAACGAAGTTCAATGATTCCAAGCATGCGTCTACTTGATTCTGAGCATGCGTGGATTTTTAACCGATGGACGTGCCTACAAACTATCGTTTTTATTCTATCGGTTAGGTATCCATCAGTTAATTTTTAAAACAACGATGGATAAATAACCGATGGGGCCTACACACGATCGGTTTGGTCTGATGAAAACGGTACATCAGACCGTTCTCATCGGATTGACCGATCGTGTGTACGCGGCATAAGATAAGATCTTGTTTGTATATATACTTGTATTCTTTACTTGCATTTTAGTATCTATATCCTCTATATTCTCCTGAAGAAGCGGGCAACCGCAAAACATGTTGAGAAACTTGATGGTCAGTCAAAAAAACTCTTCTATGTGAGGTGACTCCCATGGTTGGTGCGAAGGAATCATCTAGATGAAATTGTTTGTATACCCTTTTGTCTTGTTAGACTATTTTTATACTGTTTTTTATTCCTATGTAAACAAAAATATTGATTTTAAACCTATTTTGTTAATGCCTTGTGATGGTACCGAGAAAATCCTGTAGCCCCACTCTTTCTAAAATTTCTCTTGACTATCACAGGACTAGATATCCCACAATAAGACTTCCTCCTTCTTCTTCTTTGAGAAGGATCCACAGAGAGGAAGATCCAATGGACCTTGTGTTGATTTGTTTCAATCGTTTTTACATATTTTAGTAGAAATATTCAAATAACATAGTAAATGTTGTCATTACATCAGAAAATCCCAAAGCATAGATACAGGTAAGTACAATAAAGGGTATGTAAAACTTTGTCAAATATCTTGAGCTGAGGGGTTAATAATTGAGGGGTTAATAATAACCATTAATTATGGTGCAAAGTGGATGGCCTCCAGAACCTCCCACCGCTCCAACAGAAAGATGTTTGAACCATGAGGAGCACAGAGCACCACACAGATAAACAGTTAAAGTAACAATATGTAATAATGTATCGTACATGACAAGAATTGATATTAAAATTATGAGACCCTTTATGATATAGTGTGAAGGTAAGGTAACTTTTGTCGGACAGCAGGGGTGCAATGGGTTAGGCTTTTTAATGGTCAAGTGACAGTCGCCTGAATGACTACCGACTATAAGTGCCCCCCTGTGTCGCAAACCTTTAGGTGTCAATGGAACTCCTAAGCATACAATACTAATTGACTACAGGTGCGGGGAGAGAAGAGAAGAAGAAGCATCTAGCATAGATGGAGAGAAAATTAAGAGGAGAAAGAAGAGAGGGGAGGGAAGAAAGGTAGGAAGGGTTAGTGACCACCCCAAAAGAACCAGGATAGGGAATAATTAATGGGCACAGAAGAACCCCCCCCCCAAAGAAAGGAAACACCCCTAAGACCTCTTTAATGCTGAGGCATTTTTCAGTCATTAGAGCTAGAAATAGTGCCTGTAAGGTGACTGAAAACTGCCTCCCATGCCACCCAAATGTGAAAGTACTTTCACACTGGGGCGGTGTGCTTGCGGGACGTTAGAGAAAGTCCTGCAAGCAGCATCTTTGGGGCGGTATGGGAGCGCTGTATACAGCACTCCCAAAATGCCCCTGCCCATTGCAATGAATGGGCAACGCTTCTTAAGCATCTGAAAAGCGTTTTAGAAGCGCGGCAACATGGGCAACCTCTTCTTCGGGCCGCTAGCGAAGCGATGCTTAAACAGCAGTAAAGCGCCTGGCGGCCCCAGTGGGAAAGGGGTCTATCTTGTGTTGATTTAAGAATACTACCATGTAGGGTTGATTTACTAAAGGAAAATAGGCTGTGCACTGTGCGATTTGTAGTGGCACTCTGCAAGTGCAGTTACACTTTGCAAAGAATACCAAATTACATGCCAGAATTTTTTTTAATAATTTTCTTTGTTTTTGGTTTTAACTCTCTGGAATGAAGAGAAGGACACCAATATAAAAGAAGACAAACAAGCGTTTTGGAGTATAATCTTTATTTATCTCACATTTCTTTGGGGGTCATACAATCTGGTGAGCGTTTAACACTTTTGAATACATTGGAAGATAAAATTTTGGGACTTTGCCCAGGCCTTTTTTTGTAATAGAGCGCTGCTCTTTGTTTATGCATGAGCCCATAAATGTCTGCTAGGCATTTTACTTTTTGCCTGTGCCAGAAGTTTTCCAACTAGATCAGATTAAAGGTGAAATACCAGATATGACCAGCAAAGGCAATGCAGGCAAAATTTAGACTTTTCACTCTCAATCCCAATTAAATAGGAGTTCCGCCCCCCCCCCCCACAAAAAAAATAGTGTAGCTGCTGACTTTTAATATTGGGACACTTGCCTGTCCAGCAATGTCGTAACCCAGCTGATTTTTCGATTGGCCATCGGGTGCTGCCGCCGCCATTTGTGGAACGGGAAACTGGCAGTGAAGCCTTTCAGTTCCACAGCCGGTTCCCTACTACGCATGCACAAAGCGCGCTGTGCTTTCTAACTGGCCTGGTGGCGGAGGAAGGAGGAGGGGGGTTGAGGTCGCCGAGGTGCAGCCTCTCGGGAGTGGTTACCTGTCAAAAACAGATACCCGCTCCCCCCTAAAAGGTGCCAATTTTTTTTACTGGAGGGGGGCAAGCAGATAGGCGGAGCTTCCACTTTTGGGTGAAAATTTGACTGCTATGGATGATAAGGGACTCTCCACTTTGGTAAAAATACGTTTTAGGATTTTTATTTCAGCAGACATTCTCTTTTATTGAAAAGATAATATTTTACAATACCGTATTTTCCGGCGTATAAGACGACTTTTTGGATGCAAAAAAATGCATCCAAAGTTGGGGGTTGTCTTATACGCCGGTGACAGTCTCCGTGCTGCGAGCGTCCATGATTTAAAAGCCGTTCCTTCTTCTCAGCATGTCCTGTGATAGGCGGAACACAAATCTTCCCAGCAGCGCCTCTGTTCTGTGTTCCTCCTATCACAGATGCCTTCTCATCCTCGGACGAGAGGACGTCCGTGATAGACGGAACACAGAACAGAGGCGCTGCTGGGAAAATTTGTGTTCCGCCTATCGCACGACACGCTGAGAAGAAGGCGCGGTTTTTAAATCATGGACGCTCGCAGCACGGAGACTGTCACCGATGGCACAGTGGAGGCAAGTGATGGCACAGTGTAGGCAAGTGATGGCACAGTGTAGGAAAGTGATGGCACAGTGTAGGAAAGTGATGGCACGTGATGGCACAGTGGGGGCATGTAATGTAATGGCACAGTGAGATTTGAAAGAAGCCTGTTTCTGTCAGCGGTTGCAGCTACCCCTTAGCTTCCAGAAAGACTAGTAGGAAGGGGGTAGTCTTATATGGCGAGTATATCCCAAAACCAAAGTTTTTCCTGGAAAATTAGGGGGTCGTCTTATACGCCGGCAAATATGGTAGTTAACATTTTCCAAACATAATAGTATTTTACATATAGGTATTTTCATTAACATGTACATGTGATACTATTCCTGCCAGTGCCCAAGTACTTTTGTTTCGCTTTACCATCTATAATTTGTAGAGTAAACAATAGCTAGTGAAAGACACACACAATTTCTAATCTGAGCTAAATATACCTTTCGCATATAAAATCTGACATAAAATACACCACATGTTTCAAACATAGACAGCCAAATCAATCTCAGCGGTGTGACATGTATTTCCATGTAAGCATATCTGGCGTGAAATCCTCCGAGAAATGTATGTAAATGTATGTGCAGAAAATCAAAGGCCACATTGTGACTCATTTTCACATATCAGTTCCATAGAAACAAGAACATTTATATTAGATTACATTGTTCTTACTGTCACAGTTTATTGATGCCAGGTATGTTTAGTAACATCTATGATGGAACTTCTAAAGGGGTTTATCCATAAGTAAGGCGTCACAAATATAATTCTTGTGATACACAGTGGAGTTGATTTACTATAGGCAAATAGACTGGGGAAATTTCACATTTTAAAAAGGTAATTTTACCCAGAGCTTACTTAGTAAATTAATTTAATCACTTAACTGGTTAAGACCCGGACCAATATGCAGGTTAAGGACCTTGCCCCGTTTTGCGATTCGGCACTGCGTCGCTTTAACTGACAATTGCGCGGTCGTGCGACGTGGCTCCCAAACAAAATTGGCGTCCTTTTTTTCCCCCCACAAATAGAGCTTTCTTTTGGTGGTATTTGATCACCTCTGTGGTTTTAATTTTTCTGCGCTATAAACAAAAATAGAGCGACAATTTTGAAAAAAATGCAATATTTTTTACTATTTGCTATAATAAATATGTCCAAAAAAGATCTAAAAAAAAAAAAATTCCTCAGTTTAGGCCGATATGTATTGTTCTACCTATTTTTCATAAAAAAAATGGCAATAAGGGTTTATCGATTGGTTTGCGCAAAATTTATAGAGTTTACAAAATAGGGGATAGTTTTATGGCATTTTTATTAATATATTTTTTTTACTACTAATGGCGGTGATCAGTGATTTTTTTCGTGACTACGACATTATGGCGGACACTTTTGACACATTTTTGGGACCATTGTCATTTTTACAGCAATCTGTGCTATACAAATGCACTGATTACTGTGAAAATTACAATTGCAGTGAAGGGGATAACCACTAGGGGGTGCTGTAGGGGTTAAGTGTGACCTCATGTGTGTTTCTAACTGTAGGGGGGTGGGGCTGGACGTGTGACATCAGTGATCATCATTCCCTATATCAGGGAACAGACGATCACTGACATTGCCACAGAGAAGAATGGGGAAGGTTTGTTTTACACACACCTCTCCCCGTTCTTCAGCTCCTGTGACTCAATCGCGGGACACAAACAGTGATCGAGTCCGTGGGTCCCACGGGCGTGGTCACAGAACTTCAGACCGGGTCGTGAGCGCACCACCGGCAGCGTGCTCGTGACCCGCGGCTGGGCTCTTAAAGGGGACGTATATATACGTCCATGTGGCCACGTATATCGTCGTGCAGCGGTCCTTAAGTGGTTAAGGACTGAGCCTATTTTTTAAATGTGGTGTTTACAAGTTAAAAACAAGTTGTTGTTTTTTTTTTTTTGCTACAATATTACTTAGAACCCCCAAACATTATCATTTTTTTTCTAACACCTTAGACAAAAAAAGGAGGTCATTGCAATACTTTTCGTCACACTGTATTTGCGCAGTGGTCTTACAAGCGCACATTGTTTGGAAAATACCCAGCATGAGAGAGGACCCGATCGCCTCCGCTGCTACTGACGGCTCCGGTAATCTGGTAATAACGGTGATCTTGCGGTGAGAAATCAGACCGTCGCCTGAAGATGAGGATATCTGGGTTATGGCAGCTAACTGCTTCCATAACAGAGATATCCCACTTCAAATTGCCGACGTATATAGTTCATAAGACAGAAGAAAAAATTGAATAAATTAACCACTTACCGCAATCCGCTGTAGCTGTACGTCAGTACTTTGACGTAGAATACTGGGGTTAGTTGCCAAAACCCTGGTATTTTCTGCAAGGGCGGGTGGTACTCCTTCAGAAAAAAGTGGTCTCTGCTGCGGATTTGCCGCAAGATCACTTTTAGGTGCCCACCCCATTCCGGTTGTATCTGCCACTTATCTAGAGCCACCGGTAAACGGCAGAGACAATCCGATGCTGTCCCCTCAGTAGCATGGAGCCGAGTGAGGGAAAGACGGCCCCCGCTCAGCTCCATAACATTGGATGACGGAAGCGACGTCAAACATCGCTTCCGCCCAATGGTCTTAAATGGGGGGGGGGAGTTAATTAGTTATGTATTTATTTATTTTTTATTGCATTTAAGTGTAAATGTGAGATCTTTTTGACCCCAGATTTCACATTAAAGAGGTCCTGTCATACTTTTTTCTATTGCAAGGGATGTTTACATTCCTTGTAATAGGAATAAAAGTGACCTATTTTTTTTTTTTTAAAGGACAGTGTAAAAATAAAAAATACAGTAGAATAAATATTAAAACAAAATTTGAAAAAAAAATCTTCTGGGAAGGCTGTGCACAAGGTTTAGGAGTGTGTCTATGGGAATTTTTGACCATTGTTCCAGAAGCGCATTTGTGAGGTCAGGCACGGATGTGGCGAGAAGGCCTGGCTCACAGTCTCCGCTGTAATTTATCCCAAAGGTGTTCTATTGGGTTGAGGTCGGGATTCTGTGCAGGCCAGTCAAGTTCCTCCACCCCAAACTCACTCATCCATGTCTTTATGGACCTTGCTTTGTGCAGCCATAGCTCCCAACTGTCCCTGATTTCGAGGGACTGTCCCCGATTTGGAGTAATGTCACTCTGTCCCTCATTCCTTCTTATTTGTCCCTCATTTTGGTCTGATCTATATGGTTGTATATAAAATGCACTTTTTATCTATCAAGAAGTGTTTTCCAGCCCTAAACCTTTCATATGATTGCTAAATTGTTGCATTTCTGAATTCCAAAAGCCAATATAAAGGAATAGTAGTGGTTAAAAAAAAAAAAGAAAAAACAATTGTGAGTTTAACCAATCTTTGTTTTGTACAATTATCCTTTAACCACTAGCCACTTATACGGCGGCAGGTCGGCTCGGCTGCGCGAAATCACGTAGCTATACGTCATTTCACATTCCAGCCATTAGGGGCGCGTGCCCCTGCTCGCCCCTGGTGCCGACGCGCAATCACCACCGGGCACCCGCGATCGCTCGTTACAGAGCAAGAACCGGGAGCTGTGTGTGTAAACACACAGCTCCCGGTCAAGTCAGGGGGAGAAATGACTGATCGCATGTTCATACAATGTATGAACAGCGATCTGTCATTTCCCCTAGTCAGTCGCATCCCCCCTTCAGTTAGAACACACCTAGGGAACATAATTAACCCCTTTCTCGCCCCCTGGTGTCAACCCCTTCCCTGCCAGTGTCATTTTTACAGTAATCAATGCATTTTTATAGCACTGATCGCTATAAAAATGCCAATGGTACCAAAAATGTGTCAAAAGTGTCCGCCATAATGTCGCAGTACCAATAAAAATAGCTGATCGCCGCCAATACTAGTAAAAAAATAAATATGAATAAAAATGCCATAAAACTATCCCCTGTTTTGTAGACGCTATGGGGCAGATTCACAGACAATTGGACAGGCGCAGCATATCAGAGATACGCTACGCCGCCGTTTCTTACCTGGCGTAAATTCGAATCCAGGAAGAATCCGCACCGTAAGTTATGGCGGCGTAGTGTTTTTCTGGCGGCGTATTTGAAATTGGGCGGGTTGGGGGCGGGTTTCATTTAAATGAAGCGCGTCCCCCACCCCGAATGAAATGCGCATGCATCGTTCCTAAATTTCCCGCCGTGCATTGCGCTAAATGACGTCGCAACAACAAATTTTTTTTAACTTAGACGTGACTTACGTCCATCCCTATTCACGGACGACTTACGCAAAAAAAAAAATTCAAATTTTGACGCGGGAACGACAGCCATTCTTTAACATGGCAAGTCTATCTATACGCCACAAAATAGCAGCTTTAACTATACGCCGGAAAAAGCCGACTACAGACGACGTAAGAGAATGCGACGACCGCGCGTACGTTCGTGGATCGTCGGAAAAAGCTGATCAAATGCCACCAAAAGAAAGCTCTATTTGTGGGAAAAAAGGGATGCCAATTTTGTTTGGGAGCCACGTCGCACGACCGCGCAATTATCAGTTAAAACAACGCAGTGCCGAATCACAAAAAGGGGCCCGTTCATTGACCAGCAAAATGGTCCGGGGCTGAAGTGGTTAAGGGGGCATGGCAAGGGATGTGTCCTATGCCTGCATACATTTGGTGATAGTTGTCCCTCGTTCCCATCGCAAAAAGTTGGTAGGTATGGCTGAAGTCATTCCACCAATAACTTATATTGAACTGACAAACGGCCAAACATTGATCAAAATTCAGTATGGACCGCCGGAATTTCGATCCATCTATGGCAGCATAACACAACACATTGGTGTGAACTGTGTTTATTTAAAGCGGGGGTTCACCCAAAAATCAACTTTCTGCAGTTATATCCAGCATACTGCTGACATCTGCAGTATGCTGGTCTTTTTTTTTTTTTTTATTGGTACTTATCGTTATAGCAGTATTTCTTCTATGGCTCCGAGCGGGGAATCCTGCGGGGAATGGATGTTCTCGAAGGCAAGCAAGTTGATTGACGGCCTTCGATAGCGCGTCACGGCTTCCGAAAATAGCCGAGGTGACACTTGGCTGTTTACGGCGCCTGCCGTGTAGAGCTGACTGCGCAGGCGCCGTAAATTGCCGAGTGTCACTCGTGTGTATTTTCGGAAGCCGTGACGCGCTATCGAAGGCTGTCAATCAACTTGCTTGTCTTCGGGGACGCCTATACCAGGAAGTAATCCCCGCTCGGAGCCATAGAAGAAATACCGCTAAAACGATAAGTACCAAATAAAAACAGTGGGAAAATAGTACATACATAAAGTAACAAAGCGGTCCTGTGCATATAATATATCAGCTAGATTGATGCCTCCCCAGTACTCTGACCCCTCTACACCCCAGAT
The DNA here is from genome assembly GCF_905171775.1 of Rana temporaria. Taxonomy (NCBI): domain Eukaryota; kingdom Metazoa; phylum Chordata; class Amphibia; order Anura; family Ranidae; genus Rana; species Rana temporaria. The sequence continues at coordinate 34,807,429 of NC_053491.1, read as the reverse complement.
ATCCCCCCAGCAATCTGACCCCTCTACACCTTAGATATTCCCCCCAGCACTCTGACCCCTTTACACCCCAGATATCCCCCCCAGCACTCTGACCCCTTTACACCCCAGATATCCCCCCAGCACTCTGACCCCATTACACCCCAGATATCCCCCCCAGCACTCTGACCTGTCTACATCGCTGATGTCCCCTCAGCACACTGACCCCTCTACCATATACTATAAGATACCCCTTGTATTGTGACCCCACTACTGACCTAATACCCCCTACACTGTGGCCTCTCTACAAGTGCAGGGGCCCTCCATGCAGCTGGGGCCCCTGGGCAGTGCCCACGTGTGCCCTCTCATTAAGACAGCCCTGCCCATAAACCCATGCAGTCATAAACAGATAGAATAACCTTATTCAAAGGTACTTACTCCAACGCTGTAAGCCAGACCACTTTAAGAGTTTGCTTGAGCAAATCAAATTCACTAATGAAATGAATTGCTACATGCTGGCAAACCCTGGCTTGAAGGCATCCATCTGGATTAACAGGCTAATGCCAATTAATGCACTAATCCCTGTAGTCCAGCATCACATTTGCATTACTCCTTCTAGCAGTAGTCACTGTACATGTCCTTGGTCTTTTAACCCACTTTTTTAATTGACCTACTAATCCATATGTAGATGCTCTTACTATATGAAGACTGTTTCATATCATTGTCCTTTACTCTATTTACTACACAATACAAAGTATATACTGACATTATAAGACAATAAAAAAGGTGACTTCTTGTTTGATAAAGAGTTTTGTCTGTTTTCTGCTGAACTAATATATCCTACCAGAAGCAGTTGATGAATGATTTAAGCTAGAAGTTGCTATAGTAATCTAATGATGCAATAAAAGAGCTTTTTTTTTCTCCAATGACACGTTCTCTGTGCTGGCTGCCTTTCGTATGTGAGTGAATTCGTTCCCCAGATGTGTCAGTGGTGACTGGACATTGCACGGGGCCATTAAATGCAAAAGGAGATGTGTAGTCTCACTATTGTAAAATATAAAAATACAAAAAGGAGTACTGGAGCAAAATCTCATAAATTAGTCCACAATCATTTTAATTGTTGATAAAAAGTCATACAAAAAGAGCCAACACATTTCAGCGGCAACACAGGGCTTTATCAGGGCTTAATACGGGACAAAACATGGTTGGACTCAGAGGAACCAGTAATTTCACAGATCTGCATTAGAGCCAGTACTGACCTATCAGACCCCTACACTGACCCCCTGACACATACACTGATCCCCCTGACACATACACTCACCCCCCTGACACATAAACTGATCCAGCTGACACCTACACTGACCCCCTGACACATACATTGACCCCCTGGCACTTATATTGACACCCCTAACACATACATTGACCCCCCTGACACATACACTGACCCCCCTGAAACATACACTAACCCCCCCTGACACATACACTGACCCCCTGACACATACACTGAACCCCTGACAACTACACTGACCCCCCTGACACCTACACTGACCCCCCTGACACATACACTGACACCCTGACACCTACACTGACCCCCCTGACACCTACACTTACCCCCCTGACAGATATATTCACCCCCCCCTGTAACAGGTGACCTCTTGACACTCCTGCAGCTCAACCTTACCTGTGTAGTGTAGCCCAGCTCATTCGGACCACTCCACAGCAGGCTGCATGCTCCAGGGAGAGAGAGCCAGGATGGGAGAGAGAGCTAGGAGAGCCACTCCATTGCCCACCTATTTACACAGAGAAAGCAGGGATCTCCCAGTGCCCAGCACGGCCGTCGTGTCATTCCTGCCTTCTCCTGGACTCTGAAGCACCTCTAATGGATGTCACATGTCCCGCAGTCTTGGAATTGGACCAGTGGGGCATCCATTAGTACGTCACTCGGCTGCGCTGCATAAGCAGGAGATTGTTCCGTGTTACTCATGGAAACGGCTCGGGGCTAATAATGATATTAGGACTATCGAGACCCAGGATTTTTTTGGGGGCACACTAAGGGCCCCAGCACCCATCAGCCCCCCCTCCCCGACACCACTGTCTATAACTATATACTGATGTTGGTGATGATCCCTGAGATGTTAAGTACCGTAAAGTCCTACTTTTTCTCTTTTTGATTTTGTGCACTACTTTGTAGAGATATGGTGTCTCATGTACCCACTAATGCCTTCCTTCATTTGACAACACTTGCAAGTCTAAAAGTTTCATGAGTATGTTGTTTTATTGTAGAATATACACTAACAATATCATATAACTTCAAAAGCTTAGACAATGTCACAAAGATGAGTTGTGACAACAGAAATTTCAGCAGGAACAACTTACATACTCTTAAACTTGTGTTTCTTTTGAAAGAAGAAAAACATTATCTTCTGTTCATCCTGAAAGATGGGTAAATGATTGCGGATCCGAAAGGCTTCTCAACTGAAATACTGCTCTTCATATCATATACAAGTAATATTAGAAAATTGGGAATTTCCACTGCAAGCCCCATTAGTCAAAATGGAGTTAAATGTAGTGCTCTCCTCTATGCCTCTATAAGTATATGAAGAAATTATATTTTAATTTGTTGCTTTCCCACCATACTGTATTATGAGCCTAAATTAGAAAGCTTAAGGTCTGCTGTAATTGGTTGTGACATTGGAAACTAGAGCAGATTCTGTGGCTCTTGCTGTGATTTTCTTTTATCTGTCCCTGTAAACGCTTCTCTGCTTTTTACTTTTTTATTGTATCAGGCTGTGCAAACAGAACCCATAGATCTGAGAAAATCTATGAAACAGTGAGCAGATAATTATCTGCTCCAGATCCTGAGAAACTTTAGCTAATGTTGGCGTGATTATGTTTAAGTGCTCCATAGGTAAGATATTAGCAGCTCTGCATGGGCAAGAAGGAAGCTTTGTCAGCATAATCAATGACGAAGAAACTAAAATATAATAATACAAAATTATATATAATGGAGACACTACCAAGGAACCAATAAGATTCCAATGTACAGCCTCCTGCTCTTCTCTTCTGGTGCAATTTACGTAGTTGGTTGTCCTCAGACAACTCTGGGGGCTAGCGCTGACTTTTTACATAGAGTATATGGAGGAGAAAACAGCAATGAAACCAAGGGCCAGATTCAGGTACAAATACGTTACGATGCGGCGGCGTAACGTATCCCATTTACGTTACACCGCCGTAGGTTTACAGCGTAAGTGCCTGATTCACAAAGCTCTTACCTGTAAACTTGCGGCGGTGTAACATAAATCCGCTCGGCGCAAGCCCGCCTAATTGAAATGGGGCGGGCACCATTTAAATTAGGTGCTTATTCTGCGCCGAACGTACTGTGCATGCTCCGTCCGTCAAATTACCCGACGTGCATTGCGCTAAATGACGGCGCAAGGACGTCATTGGTTTCAACATTAACGTAAATGGCGTCCAGCGCCATTCATGGACGACTTACGCAAACGACGTAAATTTAGAGCGACGGGTAAATCGTACGTTCGTGAATCGCCGTAACTAGTCATTTGCATATTCTACGCCGACCGCAATGGAATCGCCACCTAGCGGCCGGCCTAGAATTGCATCCTAAGATCCGACGGTGTAAGTCAATTACACCTGTCGGATCTTAGGGCTATCTATGCGTAACTGATTCTATGAATCAGCCGCATAGTTACGACGGGCGGGTCACAGAGATACGACGGCGTATCAGGAGATACGCCGTCGTATCTCTTTTGTGAATCTGGCCCCAGATACCTAAGACATACCTCTCTTAAGAGTCACACAAAGCTTAAACAAAGTACAGACTTTACAGTGTATTAAAATGTAGACAGATTCAGCTACTGATTTACCTACAACAACAGTCCAACAAATGCAATAATTGTTATTGGATTGTTTTAATGTCTATTAAGGAAAGGGTCATATCTCTTTTTGAGGTGTTGGGCTAAAGGTTAATGTATGCTCCAGTGATTACCTCTGTGTGACTTTTAAGAGGGTCATATTTATTTTTGAAGTATTGGACTACACATCATTGTGTAACAGGCACCGTTGCGCCACTGGTCCTCTCTCTCTCTATGGGCACTTCAGCGCCGTAATGCGTTCCATGTTGGAACACATACGGCGCTCATCCGATGACGTCATCGCCTGGCGCCATGATGCGTTCCAGCTTGGAAACGCAGAAGTGCGTCTTATACGGCGCTCTATTCGAATCTCACAGCAATGCACTACACCTGATCTCCTGCCTATAAAGGCATGCATAGGAGGCATGTTCTCTATTTCCTCGTTGTTCTATGGGAGCTCTCTCCCCGCCGAGCTCCTCGGCGGCTTCAGTGCTGAACTGGCCGAGGAACTCGATGTGTTTGGCACGTCGAGTTCCTCGGCCGTGTGTACGAGGCTTTAGCCTGTCAGCTCAGCCATGCTGCTGTCCTTGCTCCCTTTGCCGGAACACCGCTCCAGGAAACAACTACTACTTTGCTGCTAAGACTTCCTAAAACAACTGCATTGCTGAGAACTACCTTCATGCCATGAACATCTTGCACTATGGACTTTCCATCTCCTGCATAGATATCTACAAACAGATAAGTAGACATTCCTTCACTTGTAGTTCTATTGGAAGATCTAATGCTTATGATTCATCTATTACAATTTTACTATTACAAATACCGTGGGGATATTACTATATCTTCTGGGAGATACTAATGTGCTAAAGCTTATTGGAAAGAAGTACCTAAAAGGGACAGCTACCTCTAAATCATTATAGCAATAATTTCCTGATGTAAGCTACTCTAATTACCTGAGCTATATAGCCTCTCATATGTGTGCATTGCAACATCTATAATTACAGCTCATGTCTACAACTATATTCACCTGAGCTATAGTGCCTCTCATATTATTCCACAAATAAATACCTCAAGTATGCTACTATAATTACCTGAGCTATACTGCCTCTCATAAGCAATAATATTACCTTGTCCTAATTATTGTCCTAATTCTTTGAACTTGTTCACTCTAACTTTTCTATGCTAGAGGTTGATGTTATTCCATAGCATTTCCCCTGGTGGCCTTAATACATCTCTACATGTCAAAGGTGATATGATGTAGAGAACCCCCAAACTCCTGTTACGAGGAGAGCCGCCTGGGGTCCCTTACTGATAATCACCTGCGTATAGTGGTGTATTGGGATATTGTCCTTGAACTAATTTTAAATGCTAAGCTCTGGTTAAATTAACCCGCACCAAGTTTAGTAGCTCAATGCCTTTCTTTATGTGACAGAGAGATGATGTACTGTATAGATCCCCCAAACTCCTGTTGCGAGGAGTGATGCCTGGGGCCTAATACTGAGTTGTCACATAGAGAATCTCATTGAAGTCCTTGCTAACCGCAGTTGTGGTTCACTCTGTTCACCCGCGCTGTTACACATTGTTTGCTCCAGTGATATCCACCATGTGACTTTTTGGAGGGTCATGTCTCTTATTGACATATTGGGCTACAGGTCATAGCATCCTCCAGTCCTCTAGTGGGATGACAGCAGCCTGGATACTTAGCATCTGCATAGGATTCTCTTGTAACCACTTCTACTGAAAAAAAGAAAACATAGTTATCATGGAGAGGGATGAGCAATAATGAAGACAGAGTCTTATTAATTACTGGTCTAAGTATAGCCATAGATGGAGACATCATTATCTGGGGTTACCAAGATCACTACATAGCATAATCCATCACAACTTTCCTTTGTGACTCAGACAACATTTAAATTGTAGTATTTAAGAAAACAGTGGAGGGATTTTTTATTTTATTTTTTTGGGCTAAAGAAGTTAAAGTTGGCAAGGGCATACTTAAACCATGCTGTTATTGTCTGTACACATAGGTTGATCTACCAAAGACAAATAGGCTGTTTACTTTTCAAAGAAATGTTCACTTTCGTTTTAAGGGCGTCCTAAAAACAGATAGAGTTTTTGAATAGCTGGGGCTGTTTTAGGGTAATTTGACTATTTTCTTACTTTATTTTATGTCTATGTATTAGTACCCCTGTAGGGGCTGCTGGATATTGTGTTCAGTTGGAACCTCTATTTACACTTCTAGAGATACAGACTCCTTCAGCACAACCATTATGTGTAGACTGATTCTCTCTCTCTCCTGTACAATACTTGGTTCCAGGCACAGCTAGCCCATGGCAGGCCAAACTCTGACTCTGTCAGGCCTTAGCAACCGCCATTTTCAGGCAGGGACAGCTTGCCCCTTTAGTGTAGCAACAAGATAGTGAAAGAAAATTCCTTTAGTGCTAGCTGTCCTATGGTGAACTTCTGCTCCCAGTCAATCCTCTTCAGGCCCTGCCAGCCCTCCTGACTGCAGCTTCCCGACTTCACTGCCTGTGACATCACAGTATTTCCTGCTGGCTCTACATCCATTTGACTGCACACTCTAGTCCATGCCTCCCCAGCTCTCCCAACTGCGCCTGTCACTCACCAGCCCTCCTGGCTGCACTCCGGCAGATCCCTCCTGGAGACTTGCCTGGTAACACTAGCTCCTGTTATCTTTATTGGTTCCTCTCTGTGCCTCCTGTCCAGATCCTCCTATGTTTCTCAGCAAGGCTTCGACTTGCAACTAAACCCATTAGGCCCAAGGTCACCCCCCAGACTGGGGAGTGCCTCAAAGGCCCCGACAACCTAGTGCTCCATCTCCAGCATCTTCCACCCGACAACTCCTGACTCTGGGTATATCAAGGAGGCCTGCCCCCTGCCAATCCTAGTTGGGGATTGGTCAGGGCTCTCTGAGACACCCCACACAGATCCACCTCTCTTCTCCTACTTCCTTCTAGAATCCTCTAGAAGCAGAAGGGTGGGGGTAACCGAAAGATGATGCTATCTGTCACCAGCCTACTCTGAGCCACTCCCAGCCCATGGCTAGGCCTGATTAAATTAACCCACACTTACAAAAATCCTACTTCTAGCACCTACCTAAAGTAGAAGGTGCTACATATAAATCAAACCTGTAATAAGGAAAGCATTGTAAGCATGGACAAGCCCCATTAGGTTTTGGTACATACATTTCATCTTTAATTTTAGCCCTTTTACACCACTGGAATTCTTTATGCAGATTCCAACTCTATATACCATAATAAAACAATATAATCTTCTATCACCCTGCAGCCCAAAGTTTCAAGCCAGTCACTTACTACAAGTCACCAAAGATTTGACATTGCATTAACATTCAGAAAGCTGGCATTTGTATAAGGAGTTTGGGTGCTCTGGAGATATTAATAACCTGAGACAAGTGCTGAGCAAGAAATTATAAAGTTGCACACCAATGATGTCAGATCACATCTAACTTTTTTAAAGTCAGACAAATAACACTGCCACCATGCCTAGGACCATCACTTTCCAATGTTTCTCCCAGCAAGCCCTGTGTTAGAAGAAATGTTGGGTGAGATGTTGGAGAGGAATAGTCCTAGGTGGGATTGCAGTGTGCTTTTCCTGGCTTTAATAAAGTTAGATGCATTCTGACTTCTTCAGTGTGTGTCTTCCTACCTTCCTGTTGAGTTCATAGAGTATGGCTGGGATGCCCTTTCCAAAGTTAAATAATGCACCTATGGAAATAAGTGTGGGGCTGACCGACCGATGAGGATGCGGTGGCGGCAGGAAGTCTTGTTTTCCGCCACCCCCCCCCCCAAAATAAATAAATAAATACAGCACCAGCCACCACCGATGACAGAGGAAAAAGATTTGGGGGTACTTATTTCAGATGATAGCAAAATGAGCAAACAGTGTAAGCAGGCAGTGGGAAAAGCAAATAGAATTCTAGGAGGCATCACTAGAGTAGTCACCAGCAAGAGGAAGGAGGTTCTGATTGTCCCTGTGTCCAGTTCTGCAGACCTCACCTACAAAAAGATATTGATGAGATAGTAGAGACTGGTAACAAAGACGCTGAAAGGTCTGAGGGATAAAAAAAAATTGAGAGCGACTTCAGGAACTTAATATGTACAGTCTGGAGGAAAGAAGGGAAAGAGGAGATATTATTGAAACCTTTAAATACATCAAGGGCAATTTTATAATTATAAAATCAATAACACGGGAGACATGACCTCAAAATAAATGGAGGAAAGTTAAAAAATTATTAAAAAAAAATATTATTTATATATTTATGATATGTGATGCAATGCGTAGGGCAGAGCATGTAGGAGCGAGAGCCGGAAGTGATGTCATGCCAGGAAGAACGGCACCCCATTAATGCTTGATGTTTTTTTATTAATATAAACAGTATTTTACTGTGAAATTAAGCAATTTTATACATATTACACTATTGGGCCATCCTCTTTGTCCCCACATAATATATGAGCATCCAACAGTGCATGGACAAAATACTCTTAAGGGGACCACAACCCCATTACAGAGGAGGAACATCTGAGTGCATAAGAGTACCCTAGTGATTTGGAGGCCATGTTTCAGATATACCAGGGATCCTGGAATGAAACTCTGATGTGAGAGAAGCAAGCTGGATATTATTACACATGCGTGTAAATGACACTATTTAGGTGAGGGCACTGAGAGCACTGTGGTAATTGGAAAGAAATGCTTTTGAAGATTTCTTGAAGATCACAATTATTCAGTTTTTATGAATTGTAACTACATCGATATGCTTTAATAATCTTGGACTATTTTTTTATTTGTTACACTTATTTTATATATTTAATAGTCCTGATACACTGTATAATATGTGATAGCATACTTATATGAATTGGTAAGGTAGCATTTATGCATTTTTTTATATAATCTTTATTTTTATTTTTAAATTTTGCAGTAAAACATGAAAAAAATCACATCGTTTGAGTAGAAGTAAAACAAAAAAGACAGCATAACTGAGAAAGCATGGGAAAGGGAATGGGAAGTGGGGGGGGGGACAACAAATTCCATTGCAATGTCATGCCGGTGACCCCAACATTGGGCCCGTGCCTCATTATGGCTCTCAACCAAAGCGTTAGGGCATAACTCCGCGCCTAGGCCAGCAGGATCTCGAAAGGCATTTCCCTCCCAGGAGGGGGGCCACAAGACCTCCTTCATACCTCTAGGGGGTACACCTCCTGGGCTCAACCTGCAGCCTGCTTGGGCGTAGGTCCCACCAGGGCACCCGGGTTTCAAGATGAGTTCTCTACCAAGTGTTACCCCAAAAAATAAATAAAATAAAAATAAAATTGAACAAGAATTAGTCAACTAAAGGGAAACAAAACAACAGGTTGCAAAGAACAAATATTGGCCATATAGACCGTGGAGGGGAGCATTTATGCATTTGATGCATGCAGCAACCTATTGATTTTTTTTTTACACAGTCACTTTTTACGTACTATTGTTTGTGATCCACACTATTTTATTAGAACACGTTTGGAAAGCAAGACTTATACACATGTCTCTTCATGTCCATTTTGAGGCAAGCACTGCCAATCTTCAGTACACCTGTCAATAATCAACACTTTTTAAATTAGCTATGGGATTAAAATACAAGCATCTAGAGGTCTTCTAAAGCATTCTAGGATGACTGAAGTCTTTGATGCTCTAATATAAAAATTCTCATATTTGACATGTGTAGTAAAATGATTCCTATATAATCCAAGATTGTCATTCATTGCGATGGGCCAATAAGAAAGTGTAGTAGATCTAGGGACTGGTGGACTGTTCTTATTATGGCACACTGGGTTGTGGGGCTTTTAAAGAAACATTTATAAATAGGTCTGTAAATTGGAGTGGCATAAGTGTAATTATGCACACTACAATAATCTCTGTTTATCCATCCATGGTTCTTCATCTGTAAAATTTGAAACTGGTCAACATCCCTATAGATTTCTATGGGGCCAAAAACAAAGTTTGCATACTATACAATGATGCACTAGGTCCAGAAGAATGCCAACCTTTTTTGCATAACAAATTCTGAGTTGGAAAAATAAAGTGTTACTAAACCCACACTATTGGTGGTGACTGAATCCTCTTCCATAGGCCCCAGAACTTAAAGGGGCAGTAAGGGAATGAGTGCCCAAGCAGAAAGCAGATAATGAGCAAGAAAAAAATGCCTGTTCCCCACTGGTCATGGCAGGATATTAGCTTAGCCCATAGAGGCAACTGTGACTTTCATTTAGTAAACTGCAGGATGGCTTAGAAAGAGATGCTTGCCATCAAGGCTGAGGATGAAAAAGCTGGCCATAGATGGATCAAAATTTGACTGGTTCAGCAGGGACAGACCAAATTTCGATCCACGTGTGGCCACTCTGGCTAGACAAAAATCGATCTAACGATTCAATTCTGTCAAAAGGGCTTGTTGGAAATACTTTTTTTGATCAGCGTCTGCAGTTACTGATCAGTATATTCTGACAGCAGAGATGTCCTGTTGTTGGGAGGACTCTTCCATCCACCTCGCTTGTGTGCATAGGGCATCCACTCATTATTAAAATCAGCTGGCTGATTAAAAAACAAAACAAAAAAAAAGTTATCTGTGGCCAGCCTAAGATAATTGATCAAAGATAAAAATATGTTTAGTGAGCTCTCTAAATAAATAAAAAGATGCTAGCACAAAAAGTGATCATGCAAATCTTGTATAAAGCAAAACGGTACAAGTGCAGCATTATAAGATAAACAAACTGAAAAGGAGAATTAGCAAATTATCCGCCATGTGGTCAAGCTTCTATCCAGTGTAAAATTATGCACTCACCAATAGGCGGATCCCTTGATAACATCCTTGTTCACGAAACGCGTCAGTAGAGGTCTACGTGCTGACGTCACTCACGCAGCGTCCACTTGTTCGGAGCAGCAGCCATTGTTGTAAATTTGGCCAGCTTGTTTCTCCCTGTGATGCTATAACTCACTATTCGTATTTTAAATAAATACTACACAATATAAGCACTTTTGTGGGCTCCTGGTAGTGAGCTTCTTTCGTAGCCTTAGGCCCCGTACACATGAGGGGATCTCCGCTGGAAACGGTCCGCCGGACCGCTTCCAGCGGAGATTCCTCCTCCGGATTTGGATCCGATGGCTTGTACTCACCATCGGATCAAAATCTACGCGGAATTCATCCGCGGTGACGTGTCGCGTCGTCACCGCGATGATGAAGTGGCGACGTGCGCGACGCTGGAAGGTAAGTACTTCCACACATGCGTCGAATCATTACGACGCATGCGAGGGAGGGGGAGCGGATGGATTGATCCGGTGAGTCTGTACAGACTCAATCCGCTGGTCCCGATTCAAGCAGATACATTTCTTAGCATGCTAAGAAATTTCTATCCGCTTGAAATGGTCCGGCCCGAGGAATCTCCGCGGATAAATATCCGCTAGGCCCTACAGACGACCGGATTTGTCCGCTGGAACTGATCCGCGGATCAATTCCAGCGGATAGATCCGGTCGTGTGTACGAGGCCTTAAGGTTTTCTCAGAAGATCGACTCATTTGATTAACCAGAGGAGATGGGAAGGATTATGCTCTAATATTGAGGCTTATATTTATTCTACCTCCGGTAAGTGCATAAGTTGGTGAAGGCTCCCATGCGGTGAACCTGTCTGTTACACCTGGGCATGTGCATTGGCAGTCATTTGCTGTTTATTTGCATGTTTTTGGTGAGTGCATAATTGAGCAGAATTTCACACTGGATGGAAGCTTGAACCTATGGCGGATATTTGCATTTGACCAAAGACTGTTTTCTACTAATATCGGGGCAATATTGGGACTCACATTTATCATTAAAATTGTAATATGTTTGTTTTTTTATTTTTCAGTTTGTTTATCACCAGGGATGGGCGAGCGGTTCGGGCCCAGCATAAGTTTGGCCCGAACATTGCCCATTTGGGTATTTTGTCTAACAGCCACTGGTGGGCGAGCGTGCGCCACCGGAACCACGATCACACGCTGATTGGCCACAGGGGGAGCGATCTCCCCGCAGAGACAGAACCGCGGTCTGCCGATGTAAACAAGCAGACCGCCGTGCTGTCAGGCATGGACACTCTGATCTAGGAACACAAATCAGAGTGTCCATGCAGTGAGCCCATTCCCCCACACAGTTAGAAACACACTGAACAAACACACTCAACCCTTTGATTGTCCCCAATGTTAACCTCTTCCCTACCAGTGTAATCTATACAGTGTCAATGCATATTTTTAGCACTGATCGCTGTAATAATGTCACTGGTTCCAAAAAAAGTGTTAAAAGTGTCAGCTAGGTGTCCAATCTGTCCGCCACAATGTCACAGTCCTGCTAAAAATTACTGATCACAGCCATTAAAAGTAGAAAAAAATAAAAATGCCATAAATATATCCCCTATTTTGTAGACGCTATAACTTTTGCACAAACCAATCAATATACGCCTATTGGGGTTTTCCTTTAACAAAAATATGTAGCAGAATACATATTGAACTAAATTGAGGAAGAAATTCGATTTTTTTAATTGTTTTATTGGATATGTTTTATATCAGAAAGTAAAAAATATTGCTTTTTTTTTTAAAGTAGGCGTTCTTGCTTTGTTTATAGCGCAAAAAAAAAAAACACAGAGGTGATCAAATACCACCAAAAGAAAGCTCCATTTGTGGGAAAAAGGACATCAATTTTATTTAGGTACAGAGCCGCAGGACTGCGCAATTGTCAGTTCAAGTGACGCAGTGGCGTATCACAAAACATGGCTTGGTCATTAAGGGGGTAAAACCTTCTGGGGCTGAAGTGGTTAATAGAGTTCGCAGCTCGGGTCCTAACTTGTTCGGGAGTTCTGGTGCGAACCAAACCGAGGGGTGTTGGGCCCATCACTATTTATCACATAGCGCTGCACTTCTACAGGTTTGCTAAGATAATTGCACAAGTCAAGACCTTGAATTCAATTGCATTTTTTCCTGCAGTTAGACTTTAAAGCGGAGTTCCACCCAAAAATTTAATTTTCGCTTTTTGGAAGACACCCAACCCCCCCCCCCCCCTCCGGTGTCACATTTGGCACCTTTCAGGGGGGAGGAGGGAGCAGATACCTGTATAATACAGGTATTTGCTCCCACTTCCGGACATAGATCACAGAGGTGATCTACGCCACATCCGGCGCCTACTCTGTGGTCCCCCGCTGTCCTCTGGGAGACACACGGGTCCCAGAAGACAGCAGAAACCAGTGGGATCGAACAGCGTGACTTGCGCATGGGCAGTAGGGAACCAGGAAATGAAGCCGCAAGGCTTCACTTCCTGATTCCCTTACCAAAGATGGCGGTGACAGCACTCGAGAGCCGATGGACAGATCGGTTTCAGGACCCAACATTGGGGGCGTCCAGGACAGGTAAGTGTCCATATATTAACCTCCCTGGCGGTATGATTCTATCTGGAATTACGTACCAAAAGCGGTACAATTATTTTGCAAGGAAATTTGGCGTTTTATACTGTAGGCTTGCAATTCTTAGGAATAACTCATTTAAATCTGACCAAACAAGAGTCTAGTAGGCATCCCGGGTATGAATTTTTTTAAAAAACAAAATTATAAATTATAATATAATAAATAATTATAAATAATTATAACAAATAATAATATAATTATAATAAAAATTATTCAATAATGTAATCAACTCAAAATCACTGAAATTTGCTCAGTTGCAGAATTGTCGCTGTCATTACTTTTATTTTTTTTATGACGAATTTCCCCACAAATCGCTATCGCACAATTCTGCAAGTGATTATAATTTATAATCGCTGTTTTCTAGCTGCTCTAAAACCATTTTTGACATAAAGGGACACTTTTGGTTGCTATGGACAATCTACAGTTTGCAGGCAGAAAGAACAGTTTTTATTATATAAAAGAACATGTAGGGCACTGGGCAGACCACTAGGGACAAGGGGGTGTGTATTTTTTACATACAGTACTGTAATCTATAAGATTACAGTATACTGTATGTAATGTGTTTGTTTATTTTTTTGAATTTGGCGCCGATCTCCGCCCCCGTGCGCCGTAACGTCGCAGGGAACGGAGATCGGCAGCACACGGGGACACTGTGAATCGAGCGAGGTCCCGCTCGCTCACACAGCGGGGATGCATTGCAGGATCCAGGGACAAGGTAAGTAATTCCCTGTCTGTGGATGCTGCGAAAGGTAAGCCACGCCGCTGCACGCTCTGCACATCTACCCCGAGCATGACTCGGGGATACCGATCCTAACATGGAAAAACCACCCCGAGTCACGCTCGGGGATACCGCTAAGGGGGTTAAAAGTCAGCAGCTGCAGTATTTGTAGCTGCTAACTACTAATATTTTTTTTTCAGCGGGACTCCGCTTTAAGTATACAATCCACTTTGCTTTTAAATATCATAGAAATTTACATTGTACTATTCACTGCCTTCAGATTCAGAATACTTTAATAATCCCAAAGGGGATCAATACAAGGCATTAATAGGTTAAACAAGCATAACTGTTAAGGGCCGTGAGTCATTCGGTTTGCCTTTTATCTGGCTGCAAGTACAGATCAGGTCCATTGCAGAGAAGGTTTATATGGCTTATGGTCAAACCATAGGTCTGAAATGCTGATGTAGTGACCTAGTTCTGATAAACATTCTCTCAGAGCGGTAAGCGCTGTCACATATTCAGATATTAGTGTAATGCTAATCATAAAACAGGCTTCTAATGGTTTAGAGTGAGTTTGCAATGATTGATGCAGGAAGACTTTGCCAAGCCACAAAATCCTTAAAACATTTCACAGCATCCCAGAAGTCATGTTGCAGAACATCAACCCTAGACACATTGAACCAAAGCTCATCGACTACTGTTACATAAAACCCAGAGGATGCCTTACTGGATAATAACTGCTACAGTTTTGATTTCTTTTTAGATTTTTGCTTTTGTAAAAAAAATGACTACTTGTACTAAATCCAGTTATTATGAGCAAGCAGACTGTAAATGTTTGTAACTGAAGCTATGGAAACTGAAATGGAATTTTAACTTGTATGCTTCATTTTAAATATACTCACTTTGGAAACATTTCTTGTAAAGATTTTTTGTAAATGTACCAGTATATTTGGTCAATGCTGAAACGCTTGGATATTGTAACACAGCATACATCCAAAATTATTTGTCAAATTTCCACCAAACCAAAAAAAAAAAATGTAGGGCTGTTACTGATTAAAATTTTTGTGTTTGATTAATCGTTTTTTTTTTATCGATTAATCAACTAATTTTGATTAATTATAACGCACATACAGATCCAACTACTTTTAGCTGATCTCCTTGCAGGCTGATTCCCAGTGCAGCTACCAACCAATGGAAACATGGATAGCAGGATACCAAAAACACAAAGGCAGCACGCGATTGGGAATAGCATTGAAACTATACGTCCCCTTTAAGATACCAACCGTGGGTCACGAGCGCGCCACCGGCGACAGGCTCGTGCCTCGGTCCTCTTCTCCATGACCAGCTCCCTCATCAGCTCTGAGCATCCTCCTCCTTGATGGCCTTCCGTAAAGGCTTGAAAACACTTCTTTTTTCACAAGCCTACGGATAAACACTTGGCCATCCAAGCTCTTAGCAGGACGCTGCCTTAATCTCAGGCTGCGGTCCATGGTCAGGGAGTAGGGATAGGCTCCTTGTGTCCTGCCCTCCCTTCCCCACCCTTCTTTTTATATTTCTGTTTACTTCTTGCTTGTTCCCCTCTTTTACTTAGATATCCTACTCTCTTCTCTTTGCTCCTGGGAACTGGATACCCCCAGCTTGTTGGTAAGCGCTTAGACACGGGTTTCACAACTCGCATTCGGCGCTCTATAAGCATTTATTCCAATCCAATCCAATGACCGTCCCTGCGGGAACAGCGGACCCGATCGCCGCTGGTGTCCCGCAATCGGTCACAGAGCTGAAGAACGGGAAGAGGTAAGTGTAAACAAACCTCTCCCCGTGCTTCCTAGTAAGCCTGTCACTGATCTTCTGTTCCCTGCCATAGGGAACGATGATCAGTGACATCACACGCTCAGCCACGCCCCCCTGCAGCAAGAAACACACATTAGGGAACACTTAACCCCTTTAGCGCTACAGGTTAACCCCCTCACTGCCAGTGTCATTTTTACAGTAACCAGTGCATTTTTATAGCACTGTTTGTTGTAAATGGTCCCAAAATAGTGTCAAAAGTGTCCGATGTGTCTGCCATAATGTCACAGTCATGATAAAAATCGCTGATCGCCGCCATTACTAGAAAAAAAAATATTAATAAAAATGCAATAAAACTATCCTCTATTTGGTAGACGCTATAAATTTTGCGCAAACCAATCAAAAAATGCTGATTGCAATTTTTTTTTACCATAAATATGTAGAAGAATACGTATCGGTCTAAACTGAGGGAAAAAAATGTTTTTTATATCTTTTTTGGGGATATTTATTATAGCAAAAAGTAAAAAATATTGTTTTTTTTTTCAAAATTGTCGCTCATTTTTTGTTTATAGCGCAAAAAATAAAAACCACAGAGGTGATCAAATACCACCAAAAGAAAGCTCTATTTGTGGGGAAAAAAAGCTCACCAATTTTGTTTGGGAGCCACGTCGCACGACCGCGCAATTGTCAGTTAAATCAACGCAGTGCCGAATTGCAAAAAGGGGCCAGGTCCTTTAGCTGCATAATGGTCCGGAAATAATATAAAAAGTGTAGCGCTGTGAATAAAAAGATGGGATCAACCATCAAATAAAAGTGACATAAATGTGAACGTGATAACCTTAATATGTGCATGAAATCATTAGTGAACCCTTCATATACGTAAAAACGAGGTGAATTGAGTGCAACACCAATGCGCTGTGTCCACAAAAACGGAAAATAGAAGTTAGCAGCAAAGTTAGTGCATATAAACATCAGTGATAACAAAAGCAACTGTGAAAAATGAAATCAGCAAGTTATAAAAATATGAAAAAGCTTGTAAGCTTCCGAAACAGTTTGTCTGATAGATTTCCAAGTGGAAGGGATCTTGTGCACACTGTACCCTGTACTTCCAAACGTTCTCTATACACTTGGGGCTAGATTCAGGTAGGGGCGCGCAATGTTACGGCGGCGTAGCGTATTGTATTTACGCTACGCCACCGTAAATCAGAGAGGCAAGTGCTGTATTCACAAAGCACTTGCCTCCTAAGTTACGGCGGCGTAGCATAAATGGGGCCGGCGTAAGCATGCCTAATTCAAATGAGTATGAGGGGGCGTGTTTTATGTAAATGGGTGGTGACCTGACGTGATTGCCGTTTTTTACGAACGCTGCATGCGCCGTCCGTGTACATATCCCAGTGTGCATTGCTCCAAAGTACGCCGCAAGGACGTATTGATTTCGACGTGAACGTAAATTACGTCCAGCCCTATTCACGAACGACTTACGAAAACAACGTAAAAAATTCAAAATTCGACGCGGGAACGACGTCCATACTTAACATTGCGTACGCCTCATAGAAGCAGGAGCAACGTTACACCGGAAAAGCCTTACGCAAACGACATAAAAAAATTCCGCCGGGCGCACGTACGTTTGTGAATCAGCGTATCAAGGTCATTTGCATATTCTACGCTGAAATCTTTATACGCCGGCGTATTCAAGTTACGTCGGCGGAGGAAACCTATTTTTTAAATCTATCTACCTTTGAGAATCGGCGTAAAGATACGACGGCGCAGATTTGAAATTACGGCGGTGTATCTTGAGATACGCCGCCGTATCTTGTTGCTGAATCTAGCCCAAGGTGTGCTATAGAAGATATCACCCAGGAGTGCCTTCACCAGTGGGCAGGGGGAGAAATGAATACTCTTACCCTCCAAAGTGGACCCAGCTCACCGTACGACAGTGAATCGCTTGCGCCTAAGCCACACCAAGGACAATACGAACTGGATCTATAGGACACCTCCTTTTCTCCGCTGGAAGACGAGCTTCTGTATCAGACCAACTGTTGCAGCATCAAATCCGGTATATTGGCTTTAGAGATGTATCAGATTAAGCCGAACTTGGAAGGTATGTGGAAAAAGCAAAAAAACTCCACATAGTGTAAATCCAAAAAGCTGACAAGCTTTATTCAAATTTGTCAAACAAAAAATTCCAAATGCAAAAACGATAAAACTGCAAAAATATAAAATGTATAAAAAATTACATCCAAAATAGAAAACAGAGAGGGGGTATGTACTGCGTGGTATAGACAGCGAATACTGGAATGCGGATCCGACGCGTTTCGTCTACACAGACATCAACTGGGGTGCATGCCAGTCAGTTGTCTCCACGCTTAAATCGGGGGACTTCTAAATCATGTGTGCCCCACCTTCTATCTCACTTCCGGGATCACTTCCGGGATAGTCACATGACCTGACCATGTGAGCCCAGTCACCTATGCATGGTCATTATCAGTGTCTGCAACACGGCCCTCTTGCTCAGCATGTGTCGGGCCCCCTTTTGAATTGATGGGGCCTGGGCCTAGTACAGGAGGGCCGTATCAGCAGCGCTGGTTACGGCCGATATTGTTTGTGTAACTCTGTACTCTTTAAACCCCAATAAAAAACTAAAATATATTTTTTTAATGCATTACTCATGCATTTTATGGTTTAATTTTTTAATTTGCATGCTACATCGTTTTTTGTGATCCAGACTTCCCCTTATTTATATATAGATCAGGTGGAGGGCAGTGCTCAAAAAGCCCAGGAAACTGGAGGACCCAAAACGTAACCCTTCCTTAGCCTGGGCAGCTTAACCTCACTCACTATCAGCTCACTCGCCGAGTAGGCACCTGCCTACAAGCTGTCATCTTATACACTGTTTGATCTGCAGTTGCCATGGTGATGCACATATGATCAATTATGAAACCAGCTATTTGATGACATGACACTTCAGTTGAGAACAAAAGCAACTATGACAGTTATTAAGATTTATGGCTTGTCTTGAATGTAACTCTTTGGGAAACTTATATCAGTAGTTCAGTTCTACTTTGAGGCCTTGTACACACGGCCGAGTTTCTCGGCAAAAACCAGCAAGAAGCTTGCTGGGTTGTTTTTTTCGCCGAGGAAACCGGTCGTGTGTACACTTTTAGACGAGGAAACCGTCGAGGATCTCGTCGGGCCAAAAAGAGAACATGTTCTTTATTTCCTTGATGGCAATGGGAAAATTTTGCTCGCCGAGATCCTCGGCGGCTTCACAAGGAACTTGACTAGCAAAACTATGTGTTTTGCCCGTCGAGTTTCTCGGCCGTGTGTACGCGGCCTGAGGTGTAGGGCATGTTCCCTTTCAAAGATAATTTCACTTAGCTTAGACTCTGAACTAAAGCTAAATATGGACATATACGGTGCATTTAGAAAGTATTCACAGCGCTTCACTTTTTCCACGTTTTGTTATGTAACAGTCTTATTGAAAAATGGATTAAATTCATAATTTCCCTCAAAATTCTACAAACTAATACCCCATAATGACAACGTGAAAGACGTTTGTTTGAAATCTTTGCAAATGTATTTAAAATAAAAAAACAAAAAATCTCATTATGTACATAATTATCATTGGCTTTGCTCAATACTTGTGGTAAAGCACCTTTGGCACCAATTACAGCCTCAAGTCTTTTTGAGTATGATGCAACAAGCTTGGCACACCTTTTTCTGGGCAGTTTCTCCCATTCTGCTTTGCAGGACCTCTCAATCTCCATCGTTGGTGCACAGCCATTTTCAGATCTCTCCAAAGATGTTTAATTGGGTTCAAGTTTGGGCTCTGGCTGGGCCACACGAGGACATTCACAGAGTTGTCCCATAGCCAGTCCTTTGCTATCTTTGCTGTGTGCTTGTCCTGTTGGAAGATGAACCTTTCCCCCAGTCTGAGGTCCAGAGCTCTCTGAAACAGCATGGTTTTCATCAACAATGTCTCTGTTCATTGCTACATTCATCTTTCCCTTGACCCTGACTAGTTTCCCAGTTCCTGCCACTGAAAAACATCCCCACAGCATGATGCTGCCACCACTATGCTTCACTGTAGGGATGGTAGTGTCCAGCTTTTGAGGGGTGCCTGTTTTCCTCCAAACATGATGCTTGCCATTCAGGCCAAAGAGTTCAATCTTTGTTTCATCAGACCAGAGAATTTTGTTTCTCTGAGAGTCCTTCAGGTACCTTTTGGTAAACTCCAGACGGGCTTCCGTCTGGCCACTCTACTGTACAGGCCTGATTGGTGGAGTGCTGCAGAGATGGTTGTTCTTCTGGATGGTTCTCCTCTCTCCACAGAGAAATGCTGGAGCTCTGTCAGACCATTGGGTTCTTTGTCACATCCCTGACTAAGGTCATTCTCCCCAATTGCTCAGTTTGGACAGGCGGCCCACTCTAGGGCCTCGTACACACGACCAAACATGTCTGCTGAAACTGGTCCGCGGGCCAGTTTCAGCAGACATGTTCGGTCGTGTGTAGTTACGAGCGTACAGAATTTCACCGTACATTTGCCCGCCGGGCCGTTTTTCAGCAGACATTTATTTCCAAACTTGTTTTAAAACCGTCCGCTGAAATCCTGTCCGAACGGACATGTTTGGTAGTTAGTACACAAAAGCAACGTACAAAAACCCCACGCATGCTTAGACTAAATGAGGCCACGGGAGCGCTCGTTCAGGTAAAACTCACGTTTGTTTGGGATATGGCACATTTGTCAATAGAAAGATTAATTCTAGCAATAGAACACTGAAGAAAACGACACAATAAACAACAGTTGATGCCGTTGTTTTATTCATTCTTCTCTTGCTAGAAATAACCGCTTATTTTGCTCATGTTATTTCAACTGAGTTGTTCCATACTGAAAAGTGACATTTGTTGCCTGGGATGTAGTAAGATTTTAGCAATCTTTTATAGGCCCGACGTATCATATTTTTTTTGGTCCTCCACATGTATATATTTTTTTTTTTTTGTTTAATGTTTATCTTTGCCACTTTTTTTATGTGTTTCTAGTTATGTCACCATTTAGATTTTTGTGTTACCTAATTTTGTAGATTTAGCTTTTGTTTGTATTTTTTCCTTGCTTATTTTTAAGGTTGTTTCAATTGTCTACCATGTTGGCACACCAAATGCACCCCCCCCACATGACTTTGTGAATTTTTTATATGAAACATTGGATTTGTTTGGAATGTTTGATGCCTAAAATAATCCCCACAGTATTACAAACAATAGGCACGTTTTTAAATTAAACAAAAAGCCTTTTATTTGGGCAAATCTTAAAAAGGAAATAAAACAGAATGGCAGCACTTGAACAGCTAGCAAAATACATGCAGACTTGCATTTCAAACATGGTGAAGGATAAACTAGCAAACCTCAGGAGGCACACAAACAAAAATTAGAAGCAGCAGCACATAACCAAAGGAACCCAAGCTGTGGTAGTCCAAACAAGATACCATTTGTGGGGGATCAAATGGAAGGCAGGGAATCAACGTCTCCTCTTCCTTGCAACCTTCCTTCCAGGCTGCCTTCCAGCGGGTCTTCCCTGGCCCCTTGCAGGTGGGGATGATGTGGCAGCAGGAGGATGGTGTTCAGCAAGCCGGGCCGGGTCACATAGCCCAGTGTCTCTGGTCAGCAGCTCCCTCTCCATCCACCAAAGGGCCTGGTTGATCACGCCCTTTGCCAGTTGCTTCTGCTCCTCCGTCCCTTTGTTCAGATCGTGTGCCAGGAAGGCACTGTAGGCCTCAGTGGGGTTGAGGGGGGCCCTCATGATGGCACTCGCCTCCTTAATCATTTTGAGGCTGGCTTCCTCCACTGGCCCCAATTTCTTCTGTCTGCCTGGTGGCCTAATCTGGAGGGGAGGAGCCTGGCTGGTGGTGGTTGTCCTGGGGAGCTGCTGAACGCCACTGGGCCAGGCCTCCTCCTGGCTGCCACTGACCCCTTCGGCCTGGCTGTCAGTGAGGAGAGGATCTGCCACCTCCTGGCTGGTCTCTTCTTCCTGTGTAATATATTTATAAATCTAATCACTCACATTTTCATGCTTGAATGTCCTTTTTTGGGGCTAATTGAAACTTGAACAGACTCTCCCTCTGACCCCTGCAGTTGTCATCCCTGACACCTATTTTTTTGCCCACGACTTTTGAATTATTTTTCCCAGCTTGTCTTTTATTTAACAATATCAAGTCAATAATCCAACAATAATTTATATTATTCCATAAATAGTTATGAAACTACTATACCTCATCATCGTAGAGGCGCATATCTGCCTCTCTGTCAGCCAGGCCCTCTTCATCCGACTCTGCAGGGCTGTTGTGATCTGGGGAAGTCCCGCTGGAAGGTATCGTGGAGGGAAGGCTGGGAGTCAGACTTGACATTGATGGCCTGCCCTCCAGTTGATCCCGCAAAAAAGACATCTGGTTGAAATACCATAGCTTGGGTTCCTTTGGTGGTCTTGCTGCTGCTCCAGATCTTAGCTGCTTTTGGTGAGCTTTGTACGCTCTCCTATATGTGCCCCTGAGGTTGGCAAGTTTATCCTTCACCATGTTGGCACTGCATTCTGGCACCCATGTTCTCATGTATGCTGCTAGCTGCTCAAGTGCTGCCGCTCGTAGGTCCTTGTTGTGATAAGTGGGCTGCTTGGAATCCCACAGGATGGGCATTTCTCGGAATTTATCCAGCAAGTGCTGGATAATGTCTTGGGTCTGCAGTAGATCCATTTATAATTTTTTTTAGGTGTAATTTTAGTCTAGATTACAAACAGAAAAAGAAACCAAAAACACGATTTAAAAAAGGCTCAGCATTTACATTGATAGAATATGTGGCGAAAAATTTAGGACCTATATAGAAATACAAACACAGTGTCTCTTGTTTACAAAATGCTGGCCAGCTCTGCCCCTTGGTTGTAGCTAACATTGTTTTTATACATGCCGCCCCTTTGGTTCCATTGCAGGAAATAATTGAAATCTAGAACCATACCCAATTCTTACAAATGACAGCATTCATCAAGGCACTATTGCATGTGTAGATATCCTGCCCCTCAGCATTGATTACATGAAAGACACTTCCTAATGACCTCTGTCCAACCAACACAGAACAATACTTGGCCTGATCTGAATACACCCTACATAAATTGTAATGAGGTACAGCATTTTTCACATCTATATTTTGTGATGTCTACAAAAGCATTTGGCTACTACAATCTCATTCTGGGATCCAAGAGACATAATAGCTTAATAAAACTGTGCAACCAACAGACCAAACCCCCATCCCATGGCTCTCCATTTTATAGCCCGCTGCTGATCCCATGTTTAAATTTCTTACCTTCCTCTCTCAAATTCTTCGTTTGTCACGCTCGATTAATTACCGCGTAACCTACGTAATCACGTCGTGCGCCTTTTATACACTCCGTGTATGTATGAAACGCCGCCCTCGTCACCTTTGCCATGCCCCTAATCAATTGGAAATGTAAATATGGCGTTAACTGTGTAGGTTCTGGAATCGCGCGAATATTCTCCGCGTAACCTACGTCAACACGTTGTTTGCATTCGCGACACTCCGCATATGCATGAATCCCCACCCTCATATCCGCCCATGACGGGACATTTCCTCGTTTCCACGCCCCTAATCTCTGTGGGAAGGAAAGATGGCGATGTCACACGAGCGGGCACGGAGCTCTCATGGCGCAAGTGAAGGGACAGAGGCAGGACCGTCCCGATCCAGGCCCAAAAGATATAAAGCCACTAATATGACTTTCGAAGAAATGGTGGAGTTAGTTTACATCATGAGGAGGAAGGACTATGATGGTGAATTTGGGCCCTACAAAACACCTAACCGCAGAAAGTCACACATTATGGACAAGGTGGCGAGGAGAATGAGGAAGATGTTTGGTGTCACCAGGTCCAAGGAGCAACTCAGGAAGCGTTGGTCCGACTTGAAATTGAGGGAGCCACATCACATGAAGAAGATCCTAAAAATTCTGTGTAAAAGTAAGTCCATATTATTTAAGGGGGGGGGGGAAATGTCTGCAAGAATGTGTTGACATGTAGTTTTTGACATCTGCCTCCTTGGCCTGCTTGTACTTTTGAACACGTGTAGATACTGTATTGGGTTTATGTAAAATAACAACCTTTACTAAATATTGAGAAATAGTAACACGCGTAATATGACATCGTTTCGCAGAAATGCAAGGTTAGTCCAGGAACAACACACCTGGATATGGCTGACTGGCTCCAAACTTTGTTTGCAAACATTGTTGAAAAGCTAAATCCCAGAAATTAAATTGAGTGAATGTGACAGCCAAACAAGATTCATTCTCAACAATGCGAATAAAGCAGATGTTTTAACATCTGGAAATGCAAAGCACCTGTGTCTCAACAATCAAAGTTGATTTTTTTGGAGGGTCTACGAGAATTAATGTTTTGGGGGGACATCCATGTGTGTCACTTCTTAGCAAAAAAGGGGCAGGATCAGAGCTTGGCCTAGAACTCCGCCAAAAATGTAGGATTGCTGAAAGAAGAAACGAACAAAAAAGTTTAAAAATGTCTTGTCTAAGCAATGTGTGCGATTTCTGCTATACAATATCTGTGTGCTGATGAGTATACCTTTTGTTTTTTCTTATTTCTTATAGGGGAAAGAAGACGCCAGCAATTGGAGGAGGCAGAGAGGGCCAGACACCCCCAAAATCACACACCTCCGCATGTGGAGGAGGATGTGGAAGGAAGAGAGGAGGATGTGGAAGGAAGAGAGGAGGATGTGGAAGGAAGAGAGGAGGAAGGAAGAGAGGAGGAAGACTTAAATTTGGAGTTAGAATTCAGGGAAGATGAGGCGGAACTGGACGAAGCAGAATTGAGTGATTTTGAAGGGGTATTGATGGATAAAGAAGGAGTTCTGGAAGAAGATGGAGGAGTCGTGGAAGATGAGGGGGAGGTGGTGGAAGAAGGAGGAGTCGTGGATGATGAGGCTGAAGTGGTGGAAGAAGGAGGAGTGATAGAAGATGGCGAAATTGTGGATGTTGAACTTAGCAGGCCATCAGGTCAGTGTCACCCCAACTTTAATAGGGCCAAAGATATGCAGATAGGCCGGAAACTCTTTACATATTTTGAATGCCAATTTGTTTGTTTTTAGGGGATGAAGATGGTGTAGCACATTTTTCACGTGCAAGTGCTTCAATAATTGTACAGCAGGTAATGGAGTGCAGCACGGAAATGGACAATATGCGGGAAAGGATGGTCGTCATGGAGCAGAATGTTCGAAATGTAATTTCGGAGTGCAGCACGGAAATGGACAACATGCGCCAAAGGATGATAGTCATCGAACAGAATTTCAAAAATATCATTGACATGATGGGCCGTGTCAAAGACTGAAACACCCCCCGCCCATCCCCCGCCCCCCCAACCATTTTACATTTTTGTACTTATCAATACGCCAAAATTTCAAGATGCACACACAGTGTGCCAATATGTGCTATCTGCCATCACAGAATATCTAGTGTCTGTGCTTTGTGGGTACAAACCCCTCCTCAATCCTCAAGTATTTGAGAGGAAGAAGGCTTTGCTCCCACAAAACACAGACATTGATCACCCATGATGTCAGATAGCACATGTGGCCATTTGTCTGTTTAACCAATGACATTTGGCGAATTCACCCTGAATGTGTGCATCTTGAAATTTTGGCGTGTTCCAGTGTGAAAGCACACCATCCATGACTGACTGCTGTTTTGAAAAGCTAATTCTTTTTGGTGGTGATCTTGTTTTGGTTGTAAATGTTTACAGTTTCAGATCCCAAATGTAACAATAAATATACAAAACAAAAAAAAAGGGAAATAAATGTCAGAAAATATAATAATTATTTAGCTAAAAAAATAGAAATAAGGACCCCCAAAAATCTATGTAAATAGCTATATTTTTCTAAAAAATAAATCTCACATTTTCGTTTGGTTAAAAAAAAAAATTAAATCTAAAAAAATTATATAAATCCTAACCAAAAAATATTTTTGGAGAAAAACACAACCAAAAAATTTGAAAATGTTCAAAAAATGTTTTGAAATACCAAAAAAATACTATTATACAAATCATTTTTGGAATAGTTTTAGAAAAACACCCCAAAAATATGAGCAAACTAATACATCTTGGTTACAGAAAACCAACCAAAATAAAACCTTAATTTTGATGCTACAAATAAATTTGTGTACGTTTTGAAGTGTATATATATATATATATATATATATATATATATATATATATATATATATATATATATATATATATATATATATATATATATAGATAGAGACAAGCCAGCAAATTATTATGTAGATTTGCCAAAAAATAATTAGGACATTGTGTTTCTATCAGTATTCTTGCTAATCACTGTAAAAAAAAAAAAATTACAAATAAAAAAATTTTACAAAAAAATTTACACCACAAAATTCCTAAAAAATGTTGGAATCCAAAAATGCATCATTTTTTTTGGAGTAAGGAATAAAATAATAAAAAAATTGGTGACATCAAAAGCTGAAAAATGAGTGGCTTCTTATTTCTAGACTCAATACCCAGTTTGTAGATGAGTGAATAATGTGCAATTGTGGTTATTTACTAAATCTGACTAACTAAAATTGGCACTAGAAGTGCAGAAGTTAGTTTGAGAACAAGGAAGACAGAAAAAAATAGAAAAAGCAGTAATGACAAACAACTGTATAAAGTCCAATGGTCTAATTATTTATTAGTTCTGAGAATATTCCTTTCTTTTGGGGGCCGAATTAGAAAGAAATATGATCTGGCATAGCAATGGCCCCCCCGCCCATGAAGTACTCAACATATTTGTCGCGTACCTCACGAGCTGATTGGGGGGCCAAGCCAGCGCGACCAGTGTCCAGCCCAGGAATGTTATCTGAGGGTAGTCCTGCCTCAGAGCCCATGGGGGGTAGGTACGACTGGGAGTGCCTGCGTAAAAAGTTGTGCAAAATGCAGCAGGCAAATACAATGGTGTTCAATTTATATTCCGCCAAGTGTATCGATGTCAGGAAAAGGCGGAACCGGTTGGTGAGGATCCCAAAGGCATTCTCGACTACCCTCCGAGCCCTGGACAACCGATAATTGAACACCTTCCTCTCTAAGGTGAGGGTCCTCTGGGGAAAAGGCCGCATTAGGTGAGGTCCAAGCCCGAAAGCCTCGTCCGCTAGGAACACAAACGGAAGTCCTTCCACATTATCTTCATCTGGTGGCAATGCCAGACCACCAGTTTGGAGACGATCATAGAATTCAGTCCGTGAGAACACTCCCCCATCTGACATCCGGCCGTTCTTCCCCACGTCCACATATAGAAACTCATACTGTGCCGACACCACCGCCATCAACACAATACTATGATAACCCTTGTAGTTATAATAGAAGGACCCCGAGTGGGGTGGGGGCACAATGCGGACGTGTTTCCCATCTATTGCTCCACCACAGTTAGGAAAATCCCACCGCTGGGCAAATTGGGAAGCCACAGACTGCCATTCCTGTGGTGTGGAGGGTAGCTGTGGGGACAAACAAAAAAAGAGATTTAGTACTTTGGCACATAAACATTGCAAACATAATCCTACAAGCATCCTTGTGCAACTTCACAGTTTTCAAATAGCATTTTCAAATTGTGAAGGGGGAATTTCGGGGCACAAATAGATAGGCCCACTTAATTAATAAGAGACTCCACAGCCCTCTGATGGGGACAAAAACACTTTTAAGGGGGTGTGGGGGGTGTTTAAACTGTTTAAAAAACACAAATATTAAATTAAAAGAGGCAAGGTGGGGGTTGGCCCTAAGATAGCATGCTGGACAGGTTAATATTGGGTAAGGTCCAAATATGCAGGTAGGCCAAAAAACAAATTACATGGAAAGCTGATATCAACATGCATAGAGAGAAAAGGGAACGTTAGTTAAAAACACAGCATATCTGGGAAAAAAAAAAATTAGTTGCCCACATTATTAAAGACACATTGTGAGGTTAAAATGAGGGAACTTACCTTAATATACTCCTCCTGCAGAACTTTGATGATGGCAGCACACGTGTCCGGTATGATGACCCCAAGCGCCTGCGGAGAGATGCCTGTCGAGAACTTGAGGTCCTGCAGGCTCCTCCCAGTCGCCAGGTACCGCAACGTGGCAATAAGCCTCTGCTCGGCCGTGATGGCTTGGCGCATCACAGTGTCCTGCCTCGTGATATAGGGGGACAGAAGATCCAGCAGACTGTTGAATACGGGGTCCGTCATGCGGAGAAAGTTCCTATAGTCATTAGGATTATTCTCCTGGATTTCCCTAAGCAGAGGCATATGTGAGAACTGGTCACGCTGGCGCAACCAATTCTTGGTCCAGGAACGCCTCCTCCCCCTGTTCCTGGCCAAAGTACTGGAATGATGAACATATCCAGCAGCCATCCCATAAACAGCACCAACTCGCGAAAATTGACGCTGCTGCTCCATCATGGCTTCAAACCGGCCGGCTGGTCAGTCAAGAACACACTCCAACAGAAAGCACAATCAAATCCAGCGGTACCTGCAAAGAACGCACGACACACAGATACGATCGCACAGTACGAAACTGCAAAGCAGAACGAACTGCACGCCTGTACCCGAATGCCAACTACGTACCCACAAGCACACGCACTGAACCAGAAAATACGACCTGCTAAAGCACGGAGACCGAGAAGCGCGAATCAGCTCTAACCAAACCTTCACTAACACGAGCAAAGCCGTAACTAGCAAAAGCGGAACAGAGGGCGTCGCCATTGACTTTGGGCTTTCCCTTTATAGTGACGTCAAACGTGGTTTATGTGCACGCGTTCTGGTCCGCCGGGAAATATGGTCCGCTGGTGTGTACAAGCCAGCGGGCCAAAAGACAAAACAGCCTTGTACGCCGGAAACAGCCCGTCGGACACTTTCCAGTGAACATGTTTGGTCGTGAGTACCCGGCCTAGGAAGAGTCCTGATGGTTCCAAACTTCTTCCATTTACGGATGATGGAGGCCACTGTGCTCATTGGGACCTTCAATGCTGCAGAAATGTTTCTGTACCTTTCCTCAGATCTGTGCATTGATACAATCCTGTCTTGGAGGTCTACAAACAATTCCTTGCACTTCATGGCTGGTTTGTGCTCTGACATGCACTGTTAACTGTGGGACCTTATATAGACAGGGGTGTGCCTTTCCAAATCATGTCCAATCAACTGAATTTACCACAGGTGGACTCCAATCAAGTTGTAGAAACATCTCAAGGATATTCAGTGGAAACAGGATGTACCTGAGCTCAATTTTGAGTGTCACGCCAAAGGCTGTGAATACTTATGTACATTGGATTTTTTCATTTTTTATTTTTAATAAATTTGCAAAGATTTCAAACAAATTACTTTCATGTTGTCATTATGGGGTATTGTTTGTACAATTCTGAGAAAAATAATCAATTTAATAAATTTTGGAATAAAGCTGCAACAACACAATGTGGAAAACGTGAAGCACTGTAAATAGTTTTCGGATGCACTGTACATATCAATTTTTCTTTGATTCTAACAGATTCCTCTATTTATACTACCAAGTGTGGATTGACGAAATTCCCACTGTGGCTATTGCATTTTGACAGCTGGCCCAAGGACATGCCATTGGAATACTAGCTTGTGCTGAACCAAGGAACTTTACACAATCTACTGTATGACAAACTGAGAGTCTGGAAGGACAAGTCATTAGAGGACTCTACTATATGCTGAGGGTCATTCCTTTAGGAATGGTTTAATTATGTTAGTGTATACTATTTTATTATGACATTTTAACTATTTCTGTAATCAATATAAATTGTATAACTAAATATAAATATAATTAAATATAATTGTATAAGTAAATACAAAACTGTTCTTTAGGTTTTGGATAGAGGGGAGCAGGATTAGAACCCGTCAGTTTTTATTGCTGTCTGTGCCCCAGTTAGGGAAATTCATCCTCTATATTTGTCCTGTTTACCTGACTTCCAATGGGGACACTACTTCAGTTGACCTGGGGGTCCCCAAGGAATTCCCTTAATTTGCAGGGATTTCCTCACACTTCCTGTTTTCCTATAGGACAGGAAGTGAAGGGAAATCTCCACAATAGGACACAGATGGCAAAAAAAAAAAAAAAAAAAAACTGACAGGGGTTATAACCCTCACTTACAGTATGCAAAATAAAACAAAAAAAAGGTTTTGCTAGTTTCTGATGGCAACACGAAAGTCCCATTTTAAAGGGGTTGTAAATTCTCAAGGTTTTTCACCTTAATGCACTAAGCATTAAAGCGGAGGTGCACCCTATTTTTTTTAAAAGCCAGCAGCTACTAATAGTGCAGCTGCTGTTTTTTAAAAAATGGACACTTACCTATCCAGCGCACCCCCGATGTCAGCAGCTGAGGCCGAGCAATCGCTCATCACTCGGATGCTGCCACCGCCATCCTTAGTGAGGGAGTCAGGAAGTGAAGCGTTGTGACTTCACTGCCCGGTTCCCTACTGTGCATGTGCGATTTGCACGGCGCATCGTAACTGGTCCCCGCTCTCTCCTGGGAACAGTGTGTTTTCCAGAAGACAGCGCGGGGGGGGGGAGTGGCATGACTCCCACGCGAGTCTATGCCTGAAAGTGGCTGCAAATACCTGTCTTAGACAGGTATCTGCACCTCCCTCCCCTCTGAAAGGTGCCAAATGTGACACCGGAGGGGGGGAGGGTTCCAAAAATCAGAAGTTCAATTTTTGGGTGGAACTCCGCTTTAAGGTGAAAAATCTTCTGTGCTGCAGCAGCAGCCCCCCAGAGTCCCCCTTTCACTTACCTTAACCCATTTGTTTCAGCTTCGAGGAAGAGCCCAGCAGCTCCAGCCTCTGTCTTGGGTCCTCATTGGATAGATTGATAGCAGCAGGAACCATTGGCTCCCACTGCTATCAATCAAATCCAGTGACACGGGAGCCGGGGGCCGAGTCCTGCTGTCTGTGTCAATGTCTGTCTGTGTCAATGGACGCAGCAGCAGGACTCGGAAGAACGCCCGCAAGAGTTCCCCCATGGAATGTGGCTCTGTAGGGGGGCTCTCGATGAGGAGGAAGAGGCAGGAGTGCCGCCCGGGCGCCCCAGAAAAGGAGGATCGGGGCTGCTCTATGCAAAACCCTTGCACAGAGGAGGTAAGTATGACATGTTTGTTATTAACCACTTGCCGACCGCCGCATGTATATGTACGTCCACAGAATGGCACGTACAGGCATATAGACGTACATGTACGTCCCCACCTTTCCGCGGGTCGGGGGTCCGATCGGGACCCCCCCGCTACATGCGGCGGTCGGATACCCGCGGGGAGCGATCCGGGACGACGGCGCGGCTATTCGTTTAGAGCCGCTCCGTCGCGATCGCTCCCCGGAGCTGAAGAACGGGGAGAGCCGTATGTAAACACGGATTCCCCGTGCTTCACTGTGGCGGCTGCATCGATCGAGTGATCCCTTTTATAGGGAGACTCGATCGATGACGTCAGTCCTACAGCCACACACCCCTACAGTAGTAAACACACTTCAGGGAACACATAACCCCTTCAGCGCCCCCTGTGGTTAACTCCCAAACTGCAACTGTCATTTTCACAATAAACAATGCAATTTAAATGCATTTTTTGCTGTGAAAATGACAATGGTCCCAAAAATGTGTAAAAATTGTCCGAAGGGTCCGCCATAATGTCGCAGTCACGAAAAAAATCGCTGATCGCCGCCATTAGTAGTAAAAAAAAAATAATTAATAAAAATGCAATAAAACTATCCCCTATTTTGTAAACGCTATACATTTTGCGCAAACCAATCGATAAACGCTTATTGCGATTTTTTTTACCAAAAATAGGTAGAAGAATACTTATCGGCCTAAACTGAGGAAAAAAAATGTTTTATATATGTTTTTGGGGGATATTTATTATAGCAAAAAGTAAAAAAATATTGAATATTTTTCAAAATTGTCGCTCTATTTTTGTTTATAGCGCAAAAAATAAAAACCGCAGAGGTGATCAAATACCACCAAAAGAAAGCTCTATGTGTGGGGAAAAAAGTACGCCGATTTTATTTGGGAGCCACGTCGCACGACCGCGCAATTATCTGTTAAAGCGACGCAGTGCCGAATCGCAAAACCTGGCCTGGGCATTTAGCAACAAAATGGTCCGGGGCTTAAGTGGTTAAAATAAAAATAAAACTAACCTTTACAATCACTATAATTCTATATTTGGTTTCTACTGCATGACGGGATGAGGTGCCATCACTTACACATCAAGATACTGTTATGAACATTCAAATATTAGATATTATATTAGCCTACCATTAACTATAATGATATATACTGTTTTTCTGGTTGGTTCTTCTTTGCTTATTTTCTTTCTAAAAGACAAGCAAACCAGAACAGAGGGAATGAGCCCTTGTTTAATAAGCATTATTGCGAAAATGGGGCTTTTAGTATACAGTATGTTCCTGCAATGTGTCAAACACCTAACATTACTCGCTGTTTACAGTTGTATTCATATTGCTTGATAGAAATGAGTTCACAATGAAGTTAGAATGAAGTGGTATAGAAAAGCATAAATTCACACAGAAAAAGAGAGATCCATAGACTAATGTATGTCTTTCATGAGCTCCAAATGGATGTTCTCCAGATATCCGATGAACGTCAGCTTCATCGGATATCTGATGAAAAAATCCATTGGTCCGTTTTCATCGGATGAACTGATTGTGTGTACAGGGCATTACTGTTTATTTTTACTCACCAGGTGCAAAAAAAAAAAGAGAAAAAAAGGAAAAATAATGCAGCCACCACATCAAAGCATTGGTAAACTGCAATATATTACATTTTTGATTTTGGGTTTAGTGCGAATTTAATAATCTTTATGTTTACTCTTAAGTAGTATACACAGGAACCAGTCAATAATGCTCACCAGTCTGAAAACCTAAAGGGCTAGATTCTGCATTGATTTACGCCGGCGTATCTATAGATACGCCGCGTAAATTCAAAGCTGCGCCGGCGTATCTTCTTTCTGTATTCATAAAGCAAGATACGCCGACATTAGCCTAAGATGCGACTGGCGTAAGTCTCTTACACCGTTGTATCTTAGGGTGCATATTTACGCTGGCCGCTAGGTGGCGCTTCCGTCGTTTTCGGCGTAGAATATGCAAATGACCTAGATACGCCGATTCCCAAATTTACGTACGCCCGGCACTATTTTTTTTACGTCGTTTACGTTAGGCTTTTTCGGCGTAAGGTTGCTCCTGCTATTATGAAGCGTACGCAATGTTAAGTATGGACGTTGTTGCCGCGTCAAATTTTGAATTTTTTACGTCGTTTGCGTAAGTCGTTCGCGAATAGGGCAGAACGTAATTTATGTTCACGTCGAAAACCAATGACGTCCTTGCGGCGTACTTTGGAGCAATGCACACTGGGAAATTCCACGGATGGCGCATGCGCCGTTCGGGAAAAACGTCAATCACGTCGGGTCACCAAGAATTAACATAAAACACGCCCCTTCATCCTCATTTAAATTACGTGCGCTTACGCCGGCCCCATTTACGCCGTAACTTAGAAGGCAAGTGCTTTGTGAATACAGCACTTGCCTCTCTAACTTACGCCGGCGTAGCGTAAATACGATATGCTGCGCCGCCGTAACAATGCGCGCCCCTACCTGAATCTAGCCCATTGTATATCCACTTAAGGACAGAAGGTGTTTTTCAGATTCGGTGTTTACAAGACTAAAACAGTTTTTTTTGCTAGAAAATTACTTAAAACCCCCAAACATTATATATATTTTTTTCTAACACCCTAGAGAATAAAATGACGGTCATCGCAATACATTTTGTAACACCGTATTTGCGCAGCGGTCTTACAAGCGCACTTTTTTTGGCAAAAATTCACTTTTTTGAATTAAAAAATAAGACAACAATAAATTTGGCCCAATTTTTTTATATATTGTAAAAGATAATGTTACGCCAAGTAAAATGATACCCAACATGTCTCGCTTTAAAATTGCGCCCGCTCGTGGCATGGCGTCAAACTTTTACCCTTAAAAATCTTGATAGGCGACGTTTAAAAAATTCTATAGGTTGCATTTTTTGAGCTACAGAGTAGCTCTAGGGCTAGAATTATTGCTCTCGCTGTAACGATCGCGGCGATACCTCACTTGTGTGGTTTGAACACCGTTTTCATATGCGGGCGCTACTCGCGTATGCGTTCGCTTCTGTGCGCGAGCTCGTCGGGACGGGGCGCTTTAAAAAAAAAATTGGGGTTTTATTATTTATTTTTATTGATTTTATTATTTTTTACACTGAAATAATAAAAAAAAAATATCACTTTTATTCCTATTACAAGGAATGTAAACATCCCTTGTAATAGAAAAAAGCATGACAGGTCCTCTTAAATATGAGATCTGGGGTCAAAAAGACCTCAGATCTTATATTTAGACTTCAATGCAAGAAAAAAAAAAAATAAGAAAATTTGTCATTTAAAAAAATGACAACAAAAAAATTGTCTCTTTAAGACGCTGGGCGGGACTGACGTTTTGAAGTCACTTCCGCGCAGCAAAGCTATGAGGACGGGTGGGGGCCATCTTGTCCTCACTCAAGTCCTCACACACCAGGCGGCAGCATCCGATCTCCTCCGCCGCTACCGACAGCTCCGGTATGCGGCGGAGGGCGCGGAAGAGCGGCGGGAGGGGGGGCCCTCTCCTGCCACCGATAACGGCGATCGCACGGTGAATCCGCCGCGGAGACCGCCATTATCGTTTACATGCCCGCCCACAGAAGAGATGGATACCTCGGTTGTGGCAGCAGCTTCTGCCGTTACCGAGATATCCATCTTTAAAAAGAGGACGTATATATACAGTGGGCGGGCGTTAAGTGGATATAGTAAAGTATAGTATAGTATAGTATAAAGTACTTGACTAACCATGCTGTAAATAACACATGCTAGTTTGAACTAAAATAACAATCGTAATCTATTCCTCCCTCTATCCAGAAATGGAAGATGACTGACCTCTTCTAAACTTGGCACGGAACTGAATTCCTTTTATAGTGCATGTGGCCTGTATTCCTGCTATCCTTCTCTTAGTGGTCCCATCTGTAGGAAGCAGTTAGATCAGTGGTTCTCAACCTTATTGGTGCCGTGACCCCTTTATAAAATTCCCCAAGTTGCGGGGACCCCTAACGGTAAAATTATTTTCGTAGCGTGGGTTGTCAGCACCTAAGGAAAGTAATTTGTGACCCTAACCCACGGACATTTAGAGCTCCCTGAGTCCCTTCCACTCATACAGTATTAAAACCCCTTATTGTACATTTGAGGATGTACCACTCTTTCTATTTGTTCTCCTTTCTTTCCCCTTTTTTCCCCCCATCCCTCTCTCTAGCTCTTTTTCTTTGTTCCTTCCCCTCTTTTTCTCTCCCTTACATGTGGTCTCTATTTTTATTCCTTCTCATATTTCTTGGTGGGGGGTGGGGTTAATAGGATGAGTGGCAATGCTGGGGAGAGTTCTGATCAGTCAACATAGGTGCTCTTGATGAAGGTCATCTGCTGATCTGAGAACTGTAGTGGGGACTTTTAATGGCAACTCTAATCACAAGTAGTTTTACTCACTTTGTCTCTAGCTCTGTGGTGTCTCGTAGCAGTGACACCTATGCTGAAATCAGGAGATAGGGTCTCCTCCAGCCCCTCCCACTTCACATTCCTCACGTCAGCTTACTTCTAGTCTCTGACCCCTAGCCATGCCGTGAACTGAATGGGCGGCTGCGGGCTCCAGGAACAGCCCAGGATTTGGTGACCCCCTGGCAAATCATCATTTGACCCCCAGGTTGAGAACCACTGAGTTAGATGGTAAGAAGTAAGGTGAGGTTCTGTATAATAGCCCAAGTGCGGTGCCTTCTATACATTCAAAATAGATATGGCCTTGATTAAAGTTGACTTGTCACTGAAGGAGTGAATAAATGGAAAACTATTACAGTAAGTTGTATTTCCATTAGTGTAATTACACATAGCAAGAGAAACATTTAAACTCCATTTAGCAATGCTGTATGGCAGGCTTTATATTTAAGTGTACCTTTCACCTTGGATTGAATAACATTAGTTTCAATCCAATAACTCACGAAACACATGAGAAATCCAGATGTAGGAGTGTTTATATTGGGAAAAGGGCAGAAGATTCCATTGAATTCATTTTAAGCATTTAACTTCTCTATGAGCATAAAATAAACAAAGGCCCTCTGTTACCAGGCACAGACCAGGGATGCCTTCTTGGTACATCTTTAATATTAAAGTTTACTGATACTCTATAAGAGCCACTTGGTAATTTGGGCTCTCTATTCTGCACATCGACTTCAAGAACAACCTCGGCTCCTACTTAGTTAAATGAAAATCACTGCAAGCGCATATAAGAACACGGGCGTGGATACCTTTAACTTGGCTGTGAGTTAGTACCAGGGATTAGAAACAAGACAATTTATTGATAAATAAAACTCAATGTATTGGTACAAGTTAGGCCCCATGCACACGGGACGCCGTTGCAAACTCTGCTAAACACACGTTTTTAAAGGCTAAAACCGGCATTTAAAACGCCCGTTTTGCCGCAAATTTTGTGGCGTTTTACGGCGTTTGCGTTTACAAGCGTTTAGTTAAGAAACATCATAAGACCCTCCCTAAGCTCAAAAGTATTTAACCATTTCAGCCATTTTGTGAGACCAGAGTGAGTAGCAGCTGAGAGAGCAGCTGTGTACTTGAATTTAGCTTGTCACTTGCCACATCACCTGCCACAAGCTGCGGATTGTACACTTGCCACGTCACCTGCCACAAGTTGTGAATTGTCCACTTGCCACGTCACCTGGCCACGCCACCTGCCACAAGTTGTGAATTGTCCACTTGCCACGTCACCTGGCCACTCCACATGCCACAAGTTGTGGATTGTCCACTGGCCACGTCACCTACCATGTCACCTGGCCACGTCACCTGCCACAAGTTGTGGATTGTCCACTTGCCATGTCACCTGGCCACGTCACCTGCCACAAGTTGTGTATTGTCCACTTGCCATGTCACCTGGCCACGTCACCTGCCTCGTCACCTGCCACAAGTTGTGGATTGTCCACTTGCCACGTCACCTGCCACAAGTTGCGGATTGTCCACTTCCCACGTCACAGGGCCATGTCACCTGGCCACGTCACCTGCCACGTCACCTGTTCACATTACCTGGCACAAGGTACCTGAGCACAAGTTGTGGATTGTCCACTGGCCACATCACCTGCCACCTGTTCACATCACCTGGCACGTCACCTGGCCTAAAGTTGTGGATTGTTCACTTGCCACGTCACCTGGCCACGTTACTTGCCATGTCACCAGCCACAAGTTGTGGATTGTCCACCTGCCACGTCACCAGGCCACGTCAGCTGGCAATGTCACCTGCTACGTCACCTGGCCACATCACCTGCCACAAGTTGTGGATTGTCCACTTGCCACATGACCTAGCCACGTCACCTGGCCATGTCACCTGCCGCAAGTTGTGGATTGTCCACTGGCCACGTCACCTGGCCACGTCACCTGACCATGTCACCTGCCACGTCACCTGGCCATGTCACCTGCCATAAGTTGTGGATTGTCCATTTGCCACGTCACCTGCCACTTCACCTGCCACAAGTTGTGGACTGTCCACAATGCAATGCAAGAAATTACATTTTTTTTTATGTTTTTTTAATGGTTTTTCATTTGCTATAATTTTTGAGATTTCTAAATAGGTCATCTTTAAAAAAACGGCAATAAACGAGACTGTGTGCATGGACACATAGGATAACATTGAATGTGTTCAGGTGCAGTTGAAAAAGCTGTCCAACTGCCTCTGAACACACGTTTACCAGCGTTTACCAGCGTCTCGTGTGCATGGGGCCTTAGAATACATGGTGGTTTGAGCATAAATGAGCGCACAGAAGGTAGGTAATCACTATGCCAAGGAAACTTAGAATAGAGATCTGTACCAGTAGACTGGACTTAACTCATGAATAAGCAAAGTCAACAATAAACAGTGCATATAAGCATTAACTTTAATGTAAATAATAGCAATATAACTAATTTAGAGTGCACTCTAGGAGAAAGGCTAGGATATAAAGCATTGTCCCCTGAGAGATATCTTTTAGCGTAAGCAATAAGTAAAGATCTCTGTGTAGCAGCTGCAAGGGGACAGTCTTTAGGCCTAACTCTTCAGTCAGCCAGCATTGGGCCCGAGTTGTATAGTTGGTGCACTTGAGAATAGTCACACCTGCAGGCAGCAACTAAGGCTCAGTCTCTTTTCTCTAGCAGCAGATAGAGAATCCCCACAGCAGCAGCTCACCCACCCGAGTGATATTGTAGTTCATTTGTTAGGTCAGGCACTGATGTTGGACTAGAAGGCCTGGCTTGCAATCTCTGCTCTAATTCATCCCACTATCGGAAAGCTTCAGATTATTAGCAGTTGCAATTGTTTCAGAAAAAAACTAAAATAATACACTCAACTACCATGACCAATTATTTCTGTAAAACGCTTGGGACCAGACTGCAAATGTCATGAGTGAATATTTCCTCAATGAGAGTAACAGTCTTGGAATTTCAAAATACACCAGAGCCAATAAATAATGTTAACCAATTTATTAAAGCCTCTGAGTCATTTTTGACTCTGACATAACAATGGATGCTCAAATAGGATCAGTAGTTACTGGATCTCACCATTTTCTACGTCTTCTACGAAGAGTTGTTCCCTTCATCCCGAAAGAAGACATAGCAGTAGTGGTAGGAACAATTATTAACTCCAGGTTAGATTATGCAAATTCCCTCTACCTCGGACTGCCAAAATACCAGATTGCCCGTCTCCAAGTCGTCCAAAACACGGCGGCACGACTGGTAACAGGGAAAAGCCCCCAATCAGCCTGAGATCCCTCCATTGGCCGGCCGTAAAGGACCGAGTCACATTCAAGGCCCTATGCCTGACGCACAAATTTGTACATGGAACTGCCCCCCAATATTTAAGTGAGAAAATAAAACACCAAAACCCCAATCGCGTTCTTCGATCAACTACTCAAAAACGACTACAAATCCCCAAAGCCCATTACAAGACCAAAGGAGAATGACGATTTGCAGTCCAAGGACCTCGATTGTGGAATGCATTACCGACTAACATCCGAACGAAAATTCATCACCAGGCCTTCAGAAAAAAACTCAAGACCCACCTATTCTGAAGGATAAACAGAATGAAAATGGATGCCAAGCACCTTGAGGCGATTCAGTTCGCATTAGTAGCACTAAATAAGTTATTCACTCACTCACTATTGAGCCATAAAAACAATGGGGTAATACAATTGAAAGTGATTGCTAAAAAGGCCTGACTGGACCCCTCTGTCCATTTTTGGCCTCTTTCTCTTAAATATCTCTTATTGGTCTACCACATCACAAGACTTGATAAGGCGCAGGAGCACGAAACATGTCATAGTAACGGGACCAAAACCAATGGCTTGCGTTCCAGGATTCCACAATCCCCAGTGGCTCCCTATCTGTCTTTTTGTTCCTGCGCGACTTGGTGATGACTTCACCAGCTGCCTCAGCCGGGCGCAGTGTCTCCATGGAGATAACACTGCAGTTTCCTCTGTCTTCCCTCACCATTGGTGCCGTGAGTGCCAAGCCAGGGCAGACTAGCATTTCCCCACATGCAGTTTTGAAGTGAGTCCAGATCAGTGTCTCCACAGTGTTCCTGCTACATCTCCACATGTGGGCAAGTAGGCTGACTCAGCCACTGGTTGTTTACATCTGACATTGGTGGATCTGGTCCAGTCAGGCCTTTTTAGCAATCACTTTTAAAAGTATTACTTCATTGTGTTTATGGCTGTTCCAGGTGTCTTATAGGCACAGTAAACTGGTTAACATTATTTATTGGCTCTAATGTATTTTGACATTCCGTGACTGTTACTCTCATTGAAGTAATATACACCCATGACATTTGCAGCCTGGTTCCAAGCACTTCACGGAGATAATTGGTTGTTGTTTTTTAGAGTTACTCCCCCCAGGGGTTGTCTCCAGCTGCTATAAACAACAGTGCTGTTACAAAACTTCTTCCCAGTAAATAATCTCCAAGTGGTGCCTGATCATCTTGTGATATTTACTCAGCCGCCATGGCCTGTATGCACTCTCATCACGCAAGACTCCATTGCGTAAAAAAAAAAGCATGCTGAAGCTTGTTTAAAGTTTGCTACTCAACATTTAGACAAGACTGTGAAATACGGGGAGAATATAGTCTGGTCAGATGAGACCAACATTGAACTCTTTGGATGTCATAATACACACCATGTCACCGTGTTTGGAGGTTAACCCACATCACCCTAAAAACACCCCCATACAAACCGTGAAGTTTGGAGGTGGGAACATCATGGTGTGGGGCTGGTTTTTAGCATACGTTACTGGCAAAATTAATTTCATTGAAGGAAGGATGACTGGAAAAATTTACCAAGACATACTTGATAAAACTTTGTAGCCATCTACCAGGATGATGAAGATGAAACAAGGGAGGACATTTCAGCAAAGCCAAGGAAACGCAAAGCCAAGGAAACTCTCTATTGGTTTCAAAGAAAGAAAATAAAGCTGCTAGAATGGCCCAGCCAATCACCTGACTTGAATCCAATAAAAAATCTGTTGAAATCAAGATCATAGTTCAGAGATCAGAGGCTCACGGAACCTTTAAGATTTGAAAACTGTTTGTGTGGAAGAATGTTGAAGCTGTCATTACAAACAAAGGATTTTGTACAAAGTATTAAATACATTTCAGTGACAGCTGAGCCACCAGGCTTGTTTTTGCAATCAAATCTATGTATTTACTATGATTGTCCCACACTTTGATCACATGATTGAGAACAAGTGCGGTTCATGATGTTTAAAGTGATAACATTTTTTTTTGTTTGTTTTTTAAATAACAAACCTGTCATACTTACCGGCTCTGTGCAATGGTTTTGCACAGAGCAGTCCTGATCCTCTTCTTTTTAGGTCGCCAACTGGCACTCCTGGCTCCTCCCCCTTGACCAGTGCCCCCAATAGCAAGCTGCTTGCTATGGGGGGAACTGGTGTGTGCTAGCGCCCAAGTCCTGATCTATGCATCCATAAGACACTTAGGGCTGGATTCACGTAGAGTGGCGCATTGTTATACCGGCGTAGCACATCTCATATGCGCTACGCCGACGTAAATCAGTGAGGCAAGAACAGTATTTACAAAGCACTCGGCTCCCAACATTGCGCCGGCGTAACGTAAATTGGCCGGCGTAAGCCTGCCTAATTCAAAGTAGGAAGGAAGTGGGCGTGATCCATTTAAATGAACCGTGACCCCATGCAAATGATGGGCCGAACGAAACGGCGCATGCGCCGTACCGTGGATGCATCCCAGTGCGCATGCTCAGAATCACGTATAAAATACTCCATAAGATACATCGAATCACTGCCTACGACGTGACGTAATCTACGCCCAGCCCTATTCACGTAGTACTACGTAAACAACGTAAAATCCGACGGCTGTTCCCTGGTCCATACCTTAACATGACTTACCCCTGCTTTATGAGGCTTAACTTTACGCCGGACGTACGACTTACCTAAATTGCGTATAAGAATGCGCAGAGCGCAAGTACATTCATGAATCGGCGTATCTCCCTAATTTGCATATTCGATTTGTAAATCAATGGAAGCGCCCCTTGCGGCCAGCATAAATATGCGCCCACGATACGACAGCGTAGGAAACTTACGTCAGTCGGATGAAGCCTAATTTCAGGCGTATCTAGTTCTATGGGTACGGCGCATAGATACGACGGCGCACATTGACACTTACGTGGCGTATCTCGAGATACGCCAGCGTAAGTGCTACGTGAATCCAGCCCTTAGAGTTCTGGCTTAGTCCTGCCACCCCCACTCTCCTCATTGGCTCACTGACTGTGATTGACAGCATGTGTCATTGACAGCCAAGGGCTCCTGCTGCTGTGTCAGCCAATGAGGAAAGAGAGAGACCCAGGACAGCTGAGGCTCATGTGCACATCGTTGGATCGAGAGGGGACACAGGTGAGTATTAGGGGGGGCTGTGGTGGGAGCAGCGCACTGAAGGTTTTTTACTTTTATAACACAGTAGCGGCTGGTGGTATATTTTTTTTGGGGGGTAGTGGGGCAGCACACAATGAACCTACAGCCCCCTGTCAGTCGGTTCACCTGCATACATTACCTCCCACCGTGAGTCAGGCGGGTCTGCCACACTCATCACCCACACCCCCGCCGTGGGTCATTCAGGTCGGGTCACCAGCACAACCCCAGTCAATTGGTCAATCGATGAGCCCTGCACTTACCCATGGGCAGTGCTTCTCTCCAGGTGATGGCTTTGTCTCCTTCATCTCCTCCGGTGGCCTCCACGTCTGCTACCTCGTCCTCTCTCCTCATTGTGGCCCAATAGAATCACTTCTCCTTTTGGCCAATTGGGAAATGGGTCTCAGGACCCGCTTCCTGATTGGCCGGGAGGAGAATCATTGTTACAGTAATGCATGGATAGGGGGCAGCGCCCCTAGTGGATGGATTGCTACTGTTGAACATCATTATTATCATATGGCTAAAATTTTGCCTGCATCAAGTCACATTTTTGATTTAATACAACAAAATTGAATCTCTGAAATGTTTCTGGTTCAAGCAACTGATGAAAATGTAGCACCATTTTTATTTTCCTGTAGTGCACATGTGCTCCTAATTATTCTTTTTTTATATATATACTGAGATTGTGACATGCCTTAAGGGGCTTGGATGTGTTGATAGAAATGTCATTATAAGTGTTGGATTTCAATTTGTTTGATTGATTCCATACATGATAACACTCCCTTATCACTTCTTTACTTTTATGAAACATACGTCTTGACATTATCCTGGAGATGATATCACTGAAAAATGGTTATATGCATCTTAAGTGTCTGAAATATAACAAACCTGGATACATATTTATATAATTTTTAACCATCTCTTAAAGTATCTGGTTAACTACTATTCTTTGCATAATCTAAAGAGAAAGCACAAATCATATGTAGCCGTGCTTGAGCAAACCTGGAGAGTTTAGTGAATATTTAATTGATCCTTTAATCTACTAGAAATTGAGATGTTTAAGGGTTTGAAGCTCATTAAGAGCTTGTTCACACCTTGGCGTTTTAGAGGGTTATCAAAATTACATATTGTCTGCAAAATTCATATTCAGTTCTGTACTACTGTTTTTATTCATAGAGCTTATGTGTGGATTCATGCAGTGCTTTCTGACTTGCATGCAACTCGGTAAGCCTCTGTAACTGCACACCATTTTGTCAACTGATCAAGATGGCCAGAGATGCCGAACCCTGACAAAAAATGAGTACACATATCCATGGAGATGACAGAGCAATAGAATGTCCAAAGAAGCCAAACCCTGATGAAGACTGGGTTAAGATAATAA
Source organism: Rana temporaria (assembly GCF_905171775.1). Classification (NCBI taxonomy): domain Eukaryota; kingdom Metazoa; phylum Chordata; class Amphibia; order Anura; family Ranidae; genus Rana; species Rana temporaria. Next base: position 34,764,098 of record NC_053491.1, on the reverse strand, counting down.
TGGTAGTGATAGAGCAATAGGATGCCCAAAGATGCCAAACCCTACTGAAGACTGGGTGATGATAATTATACCCCTTTTACACGAGGCGCTTTGTGGGCACTATAATGCTAAAAGTAGGGCTTTCACACTGGAGCAGTGCACTGGCAGGACGGTAAAAACAGTCCTGCTAGCTGCATCTTTGAGTCACCCTTGCCCATTGAAATCAATTGGCAGCACCGCCGAATAGCATTGCGAAAACTACTGGGAAAACACTGCTAAAAATATCGGCACTTTACTGCTGATGTCCCCATCGCCCTAATGTGAAAGGGCTCTAATGATAGTGACAGAGAAATATGATGTCCAAAGATGCCAAACGCTGATGAAGACTGGGTGACGATAATAATGGTAGTGACAGAGCAATAGAATGCCCAAAGATGCTAAGCCCTGATGAAGATTGGGTGGCGATAATAATGGTAGTGACAGAGCAATAGGATGTCCAAAGATGCCAAACCCTGATGAAGACTGGGAAAAGATAATATTGGTAGTGACAGAGTAATAGGATGTCCAAAGATGCCAAACCCTGATGAAGACTGGGTGACGATAATAATGGTAGTGACAGAGCAATAGAATGCCCAAAGATGCTAAGCCCTGATGAAGATTGGGTGGCGATAATAATGGTAGTGACAGACCAATAGGATGTCCAAAGATGCCAAACCCTGATGAAGACTGGGTGACGATAATAATGGTAGTGACAGAGCAATAGGATGTCCAAAGATGCCAAACCCTGATGAAGACTGGGTGACGATAATAATGGTAGTGACAGAGCAATAGGATGTCCAAAGATGCCAAACCCTGATGAAGACTGGGCAAAGATAATAATGGTAGTGACAGAGCAATAGAATGCCCAAAGATGCTAAGCCCTGATGAAGATTGGGTGGCGATAATAATGGTAGTGACAGACCAATAGGATGTCCAAAGATGCCAAACCCTGATGAAGACTGGGCAAAGATAATATTGGTAGTGACAGAGTAATAGGATGTCCAAAGATGCCAAACCCTGATGAAGACTGGGTGACGATAATAATGGTAGTGACAGAGCAATAGAATGCCCAAAGATGCTAAGCCCTGATGAAGATTGGGTGGCGATAATAATGGTAGTGACAGACCAATAGGATGTCCAAAGATGCCAAACCCTGATGAAGACTGGGTGACGATAATAATGGTAGTGACAGAGTAATAGGATGTCCAAAGATGCCAAACCCTGATGAAGACTGGGTGACGATAATAATGGTAGTGACAGAGCAATAGAATGCCCAAAGATGCTAAGCCCTGATGAAGATTGGGTGGCGATAATAATGGTAGTGACAGACCAATAGGATGTCCAAAGATGCCAAACCCTGATGAAGACTGGGTGACGATAATAATGGTAGTGACAGAGCAATAGGATGTCCAAAGATGCCAAACCCTGATGAAGACTGGGTGACGATAATAATGGTAGTGACAGAGCAATAGGATGTCCAAAGATGCCAAACCCTGATGAAGACTGGGCAAAGATAATAATGGTAGTGACAGAGCAATAGGATGTCCAAAGATGCCAAACCCTGATGAAGACTAGGTGACGATAATAATGGTAGTGATAGAGCAATAGGATGTCCAAAGATGCCAAACCCTGATGAAGACTGGGTGGCGATAATAATGGTAGTGACAGACCAATGGGATGTCCAAAGATGCCAAACCCAGATGAAGATATCAATGGTTTCAACAGAGCAACAAGGGAAATTGCAGCCACTGCAATCCAGGAAGGAAGTGATTTGACTGGTAAGTGTGCAAATATGCGTGCTTACTTGCCACATTATGGCAAAGCCACCCGGTGGAGTTTAATTCCACTTTAAAACTGCAAAAGCATGCAAAAGTACCCTCTCACTGAAAATCACTTTAACTATTTAAAAAAATGCATGATATAAACAAAAAATGCATGATATAAACATAAAAGAATGCATGCACTTTGAAACACAAAGTAGCCTTAAAGCAGAGCTCCACCCCCCCCCCCCTCACCAAAACATTAAAAGTCAGCAGCTATAAATACTGTAGCTGCTGACTTTTAGTATTAGTATTACTTACCTGTCCAGGGATCCCGCAATGTTGGCACCCTGGTCGATTTTTCCTTAGGCTCTCGGGTGCTGCCGTCGCCATTCCTTCTAAGGGAAACCGGCAGTGAAGCCTCGTGGCTTCACAGCCGGTTCCCTACCACACATGCGTGAAGGGCGTTGCGCTTTGTGAAGGGCCCGACAGCAGGGAAAGGAGGAGGGGGCTGAATTTCCAGGGGACATCGCCACAGCAAGGTTACCCAGAAGTGAGGACTGGGTACCTGTCAAAAACAGCGCTTTGAGTACTGTAAGAAGAGTGTATACATATCGGGTCGTCTGTTTATTTTAATCGGTCTTGGAGACCCTGTGGTTGATTCCGGTATTGCAGCTTAAGATCTGTGACTGGATGTCCACGCCATTGCTGGGCTATTCCGGGCGATTCATCTATGCTGTGGCTGTACAGTGTCTCCTACTGAGCTGCAGCTGTGCAATACTCCGCAGCGTGGGAGCTCGTGAGGTAGAGATGAGTGGCTGCGCACTGCGGCCGTGTGACCCATATCCAGGAAGTGCTCCTTCTTGTAGAGACATTGCTTGCCTTTCCCCCTACCCAACATTTACCAGGAACCAAGTGTTAGATGATTAATTCAGCAATTAAAAAGAAAAGCTGACTTATTGTTAAAGAGGAACTGCAGTCTGCTCACATAATTTGTAATAAAAACATATTTGCCATTCTTAAGCTTCCCTCCAACCACTTTGCATATTATTTTATATATACTGTGATTCTGTACTTGCCAAATATGCTGCAGAAATCTCCCTCCACTGAGTCTGGCTGCAGCCATTTTAACTGTGGGCAGCTGAAGCTGCTGCCTGTTCACTTCCTGGATTTACACAGACACACACAGAGGCATACCTCCAGCTCTCATTGGCCCTCTTATGACTCACCCCCTCCCCTCCTGACAAACTCTCACGAGAGTGAGAGAGAGAGCTGTGTATGATGTCATAAGCCTAGGCTAATGACCAGACAAGAAACAGGAAGTGGGCTGTATAAGGTATTTACTGGCAGAAAAAAAATGTTTTACTATCCAAAGTTAAAACAACAAGAGCAGAAGATTTAATAGATGGAAAGTTGAAAATATTCGCTTTAAGGATTCTAGCACTATTTCCTACAGACTCTCAAGATGGTAGATGTAAGTAATCCTTGCAGAGTATTTATCCAGCAAGCCTAGGTCAGGACATTGCATGCATGTATTATTGTACAGAACAAAAATTAATACTCTTACCGTTTCATTAAAATGGATTATTATTTTCAACACTTTACTTGTAAAAAGCCTAACACAGCAGATGGAACATATGAAGCCATTAGAGAAACTTTGAAGGGAGAAAACTCTGCAATATAAGTATATGCTACAATTGTTTCAGCCCAAAATATTCAAATAAAGAGAAATAACACCTTTTGTGTTCTTAAAAAAATAAAAAAATGGTCTAAAAGTATGAAAAACCACAATAAAAATGTATTCCAAATAAAGGGAAAATGATTGGGTATACATTCATACATAATGTTGTAGAAATAATGGTGTATAAGTACGTATTTGGGCTTTTTGAAAAAGAAGTGAAGGGAGGGGAACGCAAGAAAGGCAAATGAACATATGGTTGGCCAGCTTACAGATCAGAGGAATTTGTTTCTCTAGATTCTGTGGCTATGGTGGGCTAAGGAAAGAAAACTTTTGATACTGGAGAACTAGAATCTAGACATGTGCACTGCACAAAAATGTGTTTATTTTTCGTTTTATTCATTTTTTTTTTGTTAGTTTTTTCGGATCATTCGTTATGATCGATATTCGTTATTTCAAATACATTTGTAACGTTGGGGAAATTTGAGTTACTTATGTTCCATTCGTATTGATGCAATATTAGTTGTGTCGATAATTCGTAAGTTTCGATACATTTTAATTTGTTATGTTCTATTAGTTCAGATGCGGTATTCTTTATTTCGATAATTCGAAAGAACGAAAATCCGAAATTTGAAAATCTGAAAATTCGAAAGAACAAAAATCCAAAAATAAGAACAAAAATTGTAAAAAAATTAAAATTCAAAAGAACAAAAAAAAACATTAATTTCTCAGAAGAAACGGCACGGGCACCTGTTCCTTCAGAGCGCATGCGCCTACGATGTCATCAGCGGCATATACAGTAAATATCTCCTAAACGGTGCAAAGTTATGCAATATTTACAGTACCTACAGGTAAGACTTAGAAATATGCTTTCCTCATATTTCATGTCGGAGGTGAACAACCACTTTAAGTGTAATCTCTTTGTTATTTATATTCGTTTCTTCACCTTCCATCTTCCTGTTTGAAAATATCTCAATTTTCATGAGAATTATATTAGCTATAAAATGCTTCTTTTTAACTGAAAATTCTGATTTAAACTGTTCTGCCTGTTGAATGAGAGCAGAACATGCTGGTAAAATGCTGGCCGTATAATGCTCCCGAAATTAGAAAAGTTTCCAAGAGCTCTCTTTTTTTCCGAAGCAAGCGTAGATTTTAAAACACTGTGTTCCCATCCTTCTGGTCTTTCTAATTTATATATAGAAAGTATTACACTTGAGTATGATTTCATTTAGTACTGAAAGACAGCGAGCTGAAGACATAACTCTAGAATAGTCAGTTTTAATATCCTGGGATAATGTATTTAACGACGGTAAGAAAAAAATAATCGGGAGTAGAATTTTTTTTAAAAAAAACATCAACTTCAACCTGTTTACAAAAATTGTAAAAAAAAAAATATATATTTTGTATAAACAGATCAAGCAAAAAAAAAAACATATGCAGTACATCTCTTTAGGCAGCTAAAGGACCCGGTCAGGTTTTGCGATTCGACACTGCGTAGTTTTAACAGACAATTGCGCGGTCGCGCGACGTGGCTCCCAAACAAAATTGGCGTCCTTTTTTCCCCACAAATAGAGCTTTCTTTTGGTTGTATTTGATCACCTCAGCGGTTTTAATTTTTTGCGCTATAAACAAAAATAGAGGGAGAATTTTGAAAAAAATGCAATATTTTTTACATTTTGCTATAATACATATCCCCCAAAAATATATAAAAAACATTTTTTTTCCCTTAGTTTAGGCCGATACGTATTCTTCTACCTATTTTTGGTAAAAAAAAAAACAATAAGCGTTTATCGGTTGGTTTGCGCAAAATTTATAGCGTTTACAAAATAGGGGAAGGTTTTATTGCATTTTTATTAATTTTTTTTTTCTACTAATGGCGGCGATTAGAATTTTTTTTCGTGACTGCGACATTATGGCGGACACTTCGGACAATTTTGACACATTTTTGGGACCATTGTCATTTTCACAGCAAAAAATGCATTTAAAATGCATTGTTTACTGTGAAAATGACAATTGCAGTTTAGGAGTTAACCACAAGGGGGCGCTTAAGGGGTTATGTATGACCTAATATGAGTTTCTAACTGTAGGGGGGTGTGGCTGTAGGTGTGACGTCATCGATTGTGTATCCCTATAAAAGGAATCACACGATCGATGACGCCGCCTCAGTGAAGAACGGGGAAGCTGTGTTTACACACAGCTCTCCCCGTTCTTCAGCTCCGGGGACCGATCACGGGACTCCAGCGGCGTTCGGGTCCGCAGGTCACGCGGTCCCGTTCACGGAGCTTCGGATCGGATCGCGGGCGTGCGCCCACGACCCACGGCTGGGTACTAGCACAGGACGTATCTGTACGTGCATGTGCCCAGCCGTGCCATTCTGCCGACGTAAATGTGCAGGAGGCGGTCCTTAAGTGGTTAACCACTTCAATACCGGGCACTTACATCCCCTTCCTGCCCAAGCCAATTTTCAGCTTTCAGTGTTGTCGCTGTTTGAATGACAATTGCGCGGTCATGCTACACTGTACCCAAACGGAATTTTATAATTTTGTTCCCACAAATAGAGCTTTCTTTTGGTGGTATTTATCACCTCTGCAGTTTTTATTTTTTGCTAAACATATAAAAAAAGACAGAAAATTTGGAAAAAAAATACAGTTTTTTTTTTTGTTTCTGTATAAATAAGTATGTTTTCTCCTTCACTGATGGGCACTGATAAGACGGCACTGATGGGCACTAATAAGGCGGCACCGATGATGTGGAACCAATGAGGTGGCACTAATCGGCACTGACAGGCACTGACGATGGACACTGATAGGCACTGGTAGGCGGCACTGATGGGTGGCACTGATATGCAGCACTGATAGGCATTGATAGGTTGCACTGATGGGCATTCATGGGTGCCACTGGTGGACACTGAAAGGCTGCACTGATGGGTACTTATGAGTGCCACCGATAGGCGGCACTGCTGGGGACTGATAGGCGGCACTGATACATGGCACTGATGGGCACTGATATGCGGCACTGATAGATGGCACTGATTGCACTGGCGTTGGCAGGCATTGGGCATGGGCACTGATTGGCATTTCCCTGGTGGTCTAGGGTGGCATACCTGGTGGTCTAGTGTGATGGCCACCCCTGGTGGTCCAGTGTGATGGCCACCCCTGGTGGTCCTGGGTGGTCATCCGAGGGGGGTCTGCACTGATAAACAATCAGCACAGACCCCCCCTGTCAGGAGAGCCGCCGATCGGCTCTTCTCCACCCGCGTCTTTCAGACGCGTGTGAGGAAAAGCCAATCAATGGCTCTTCCTGTTTACATCATGATCAGCCGTGATTGGACACAGCTGATCACATAGTAACTAGCCTCTCAGCTCTTTACCGAGATCGGTGTAGCGGTGTGTCAGACTGACCCTCCACACCACCGATCGCCATGATGCGCCATATATTTATATATATATATATTTTAATATTTAAAAAAATATTTATTTAATAGAAAAATTGTATTATGTTTTACATAAGTATAACGATAATATCAATATTCACTGAAGTAGAAAAAAAACAACAATAAAAAAACTCTAGTAAAAGAACATTTATGAATAAAATAGTCAGGAAACATTTAAAATAATGTGGTACCGAAGTGGAATTCCCCAAACCAAGATTAACATATACATTTTATATACTGTACATATACATTCTGGATGCTTACTACCTCTACCCCCCCCCCCCCTTTTTCTTTTACTTTTATGATAACTGCGTTTAATTTATATGATAAAATGAAATATTGTTATATTTTTTTGCAATATATTTATGAAATGATGATCCTGCCAAGAGGTAGGGGAACCAATTACAACATTTTCCTTCATCATGTAGTAAAATTGGCATATTTATGAAATGTTGTTTGACCATTTAAGTGTGTTCAGAATGGTGCCTCCATGGGCTGCTAAAGTTGAGCCCTGTGGGGCAGATCCACATAGCGAGTACGCCGGCGTATCTACTGATACGCCGGCGTACTTTCAAATTTCCTGCGTCATATCTTTAGTTTGAATCCTCAAACCAAGATACAACGGCATCTGGGTTAGATCCGACAGGCATACGGCTTTGTACGCCTTCGGATCATAGATGCAATAATTTGGCGTCCGCTGGGTGGAGTTTGCGTTGTTTTCCGCGTCGGGTATGCAAATTAGCTATTTCCGACGATCCACGAAAATACGCGCGGCCGTCGCATTCTCTTACGTCGTCTCTAGTCGGCTTTTTCCGGCGTATAGTAAAAGCTGGTATTTTGCAGCGTATAGTTAGACTTGCCATGTTAAGTATGGCCGTCGTTCCCGCGTCGAAATTTGAATTATTTTTTTTGCGTAAGTCGTCCGTGAATCGGGATGGACGTAATTCACGTCTAAGTTAAAAAAAATTACGTTGTTGCGACGTCATTTAGCGCAATGCACGGCGGGAAATTTAGAAACGAAGCATGCGCAGTTCATTCGGCGCGGGGACGCGCTTCATTTAAATGAAACACGCCCCCTAATCGCCGATTTGAATTCCGCCGCCAGAGATAGACTACGCCGCTGTAAATTACGGCGCAAAATCTTTAAGGATTCAAAATAACGCCAGGTAAGTTACGGCGGCTAAGCGTATCTCTGATACGCTGCGCGGGTGCAGATCTCTGTGGATCTGCCCCAGAGTTTTCATAGGCATTTTTATATGTCTGTGTATCAGCAGACAGCCTTTTCATTGAAAGGATGGGTCATATTGTGCATGATACCCCATTACTGTTTTAGAAAACAATGGTAATTTGAGGTTTCATCATTTTTCATGTGAGCTAGATAACACATCACAAACACAGATAACCCATTATATCGCCTCAAACACGATGATGGTCATTTATGGTCTTGGTGGCCATCCTTTGCACGTTCCAACTTCTTGCTCGGTGCCTTATGGCACATTCTTCTGTGTTTAGATTAAAATTAATGAGCTGTTCTTTCCCATGTAGACGTCTGAGTGGGTTTTGTATGGTGTAATGGAGGAGGGGGTTGATGGAATGGAATGCCCTTTAGCACACATCATATACTAATGTCTCATCATTGTGGCACCGACGAATCTGCTTGGTCCTAGCTGCAGGAATTCTAAAAAAATAAATGACGAAGCCCCTTGTATTTCACACCGACTGACAAATATGTGGGATTTTTTAGCCTACTGCAAAATCTGTTTTCAGCATGTAATAGATGCTTCAAAGCGAAAAACACATTGCATATGTAATTAAGTCAGGCTATTGACATGGAAATCCACATGGATCATGCACTGAAAAGCAACCATCCCTAATACTCTCATTTATGAGATTATTTTAGTCAGCTTAATAAGCTTTTCAGTCTTCAAAAGACTTTTCAACAGCCTACTAGCAAAAGTGGGCAATTTATTAAACAAGCAGATTGGTGCTATTGATTTTTATTATGTTTATTGTGTACATGTTTTTTTTTGTCTTTATTGCTCCAAAACCAGGAGAAAAACTGTTATGTTGAATACAAGAGCTTTATTGTTATGGCCCTACCCTGATTCAAAACAATTACCTGCTGACATTTCTCTATTGTACTTATAGGATGAGCCATAATCCATTGTTGCAAAAATCAAAACCCACTAGCTCTGCGATTTCTCCATAGCAAAAGTTAATTCAGATTCTTGTTAATGCTCCCAAACTTTGACATCAGGGGGGTTATTTACGAAAGGCAAATCCACTTTGCACTACAAGTGCACTTGAAAGTGCAGTCGCTGTAGATCTGTGAGGCCTCGTACACACGACCGAGTTTCTCGGCAAAAAACAGCAAGAACCTTTCTTAGGAAATATTGTTTTGCCGAGGAAACCGGTCGTGTGTACATTTTCGTAGAGGAAACTGTCGAGAACCCCGACGAGCCAAAAAGAGAGCAAGTTCTCTATTTCCTCGACGGGAGTCTGATTTGGCTAGTCGAGTTCCTGATCGGGCTGGTTTTCGATGAGAAACTCGAACGTCTGTATGCTAAGAAACCCGCGCTTGCTCAGGTTAAAGTATGAGACAGGAGTAAAAGTAGCATTTGTAATGGAGATAACACATTTTTAAAGCTGTAACAGACTGAAAAGTGCAAATCGTCTCTTACCAAACTTTTATTTAACATGAAATTAGCAAAACCAGCCCCAAGAGTTTAGCCAGTGGAATCAAACTTCCCCTGCCGTTGTATGTGTTGTATGTCACCGCGTTTGAGAACGAGGAGATTTTGGCTTGACTGTGTGTACGCAAAGCAAGCTTGTCGAGTTCCTCGACAAGCCTAACAAGGAACTCGACAAGGAACTTAATGTGTTTCGCCCGTCAAGTTTCTCGGTCGTGTGTACGAGACCTGAGGGGCAGGCAAGGAGATTTTTTTTTTTAGCCTGCACATGATTGGATGATAAAATCAGCAAAGCTTCCCCTCATTTCAGATCTTCCCCTCAGATCTACAGCGACTGCACTTACAAGTGCACTTGTAGTGCTAAGTGGATTTGCCTTTTGTAAATAACCCCCCATGTTTGTAAAGGTAAAGCTAGCATTTTGGGAGCCATTGCAGGGCCACTGTCATTATTTTCACTGAATGGGACATTAGCATGTAAAGCTCTCAACTTTTTGGCTAAGAACTGGCGTAGTATCTGTTCTTATTAGTGTCCAGTAGGGGTGCTACACCGCTATTCTGGTCTAGGGTAGGAATGGCTGGCTGTATTGTACCTCTGTGGGTATGATGGGGGCTCTGAAGGTTTGATCCACTGTAACAGAAACCAGGGCGTCCATGGGATGTGGGGCAGGGGAGTAACTCCCCAGGAAGAACTGGAGGGGCCCAGTGCCTCCTGATTTGAATGGGTCTGCCTGGTCTGGCCATGGGTTGGAAAAGTAGAGAGTCTGTGGTGTCAGTTCCCCTGGGAGTTTGTCATCCCAGAGGTGCTCATAAAATCACTTGGGGATGGAAAACCCACTGTGAGAATGGGCACAAGGACACAGCACTTACCATATATACTCGAGTATAAGCCGACCCGAATATAAGCCGAGGCACCTAATTTTACCACAAAAAGGGTGTCCATCTGCATGCCTCACTGTGCCTCACTTTGCCTCACTGTGTCCATGTGCATGCCTCACTGTGCCCATGCCTCACTGTGCCCTTGCCTCACTGTGTCCATGCCTCACTGTGTCCATGCCTCACTGTGTTCATGACTAGACTGACGTTTAACATGGGAGTCTATGGAAGGGGTGCCTGGGTTTGAAAAATAGGTGCTCCCCAGCCGTAGGTCCCCCAGACAACAACCTTTTGCACACTTGTAGAGGAAGAGTGGGGCTACATGTGTGCCAAGTTTGGGGTCCAGTGGACCTACGAACTGCTGGTACCAGGTCCCCATATACACTGGAGAAATGACCGTTTAACATTGTAGTCTATGTAAGGGATGCCCGGCTTTGAAAAATCTTTGCTCCCCGGCCGTAGGTCCCCCGGACAACAAACTTTGCACACTTGTAGAGGAAGAGTGGGGCTACATGTGGGCCGATACTGGGTCCCAAAGTCTGGGAGATCAGGTGCAAAAAGGTGACTCGAGGGGGACATTTTCAGCACAAAAAAAGTGCTGAAAAACTCGGCTTATACTTGAGTATATACGGTGAGCTTTTTTCTCCACAGTGCCTTTATGGGCTAGACCTTTTGGCTATGTCCTGGGCAATTTTTGCTACCAGTTCGCAAAGCCTAGCCAATGCACCTGCACCGACATTATTATATATTTTTCTTCTCACAGTTTTGTCACTTGCACTTTTGTCTGTGTTTCTTTTTCTCACTAGGTTGGAGGGTGTGGGTCATCGAGCCTACCCTGAAGTCTAGGGGGAGGATGTGTGACCATCATGTGTGTCTTTTTCATTTCAATGTGACCATCAGCTTCCTTCCTCCCCTGGTGGGGCGGTGGGGTAGTCTCTCTTCGGGAGAGCCTCTCACCTAGTACTCAGGGGTCACTTTCGCTGACCATGAGGAGAGGGGTCTGCCATTCCGTTTGGCTAGGTGGACCATGTTAAGCCTTGTCCCTGTCAGGAGCCTTGCGATCTGGAGAGTCAGGGTAGAGTCCTACTTCTTTGGGAGGTGGACTAGAGTCACACCCTAAAGTGCACTTTTTTGTACACTTAGGTGGTTAGTTATTGCGCACCACCAAAAAAGGCAGAGAAAAAAAAGCAACTTGGTAGACAAATGTTATGAACAAAACTGTAGCAGGTAGTACATGTATATTTATTTTGTTTGTGACTTTTCATTTACAGCACCAGGTTCTTTTTGGGGTTGTTTTTGAAGGACACCAAAAGCGTTACATACTAATGTCCTATTCAATTTACCTTAAAAGTTAGGGCCTCCTTTTTCATTGTTTCTTTTTGTTTATCTTTGCTTTGGCTTTCCCAACCAAAGAGAAGGTTTCTCATTGAGTCATTCATTCCTTCATTCTATGCCATCATTATTTTTATCTCACTACATTTCTTACATTTCTTAACCTTTTTTCAGTCCTGCATCTTTTAAAAGTATACAAAGTCTGTTTCATTGTTCTTTATTTCTCTCATACCTAGGCATTTCACCCCACCCTCCAAATGACTGGCTTTGCTCACTGGGTAAAAAGCCCCAGTCACTGCTAAAATGTATTCCCAAACATTTAACAGAAATCAATCTCATACAGAATATACCATATTTATCGGGCTATAACGCGTCCCGGCGTATAGCGTGCACCCCCGAACTTGAAGAAAAATTCCTGGAAAAAAAAATACTTACAGTTTGGATGCCCCTCTTTGGTGTCTTGCCCGTCGTCCATCGCGTCTTGCCCATCGTCCATCGCCTCGTCCGGTCCGGCGTCCTTCTGCGGCCATCGTGGTGTCCTCCCCGCTCGATCTCCGCTTCCCGCGCTGAGTTTGAACCACTGCGCCGGCATATACCAAGCGCAGTACACTCGGGTATAGTCGGGCAGGCTCGGCTCCTCTTGCGTAAAGGACGTACAGGACGCACAGGATGTGACCGCGAGAGGAGCCAAGCCTGCCCGACTTTACCTGAGTGTACTGTGCTCGGTATATGCCGGCGCAGTGGTTCAAACTCAGCGCGGGAAGTGGGTATCGGCGTATATCGCGCACCCACGATTTTGCCCTGATTTTAAGGGCAAAAAAGCGTGCGGTATACGCTGATAAATACGGTATACCTTAAAGTGGAAGTCCATGCTAAAACTAAAATCCCTGCATCTATAGCCACCAATACTCTATCCTATCTAGTCCTGTAAAAAAATATGAGTATACATACCTTTTCTGCATGTGATCCAAACCGATATCTCCAGCGGCGGAAGCTCTGCTGAGTACGCAACCCTACAACGGCTGTGAAATTAACGTCACCCATAGACTTACTGTGGGGCTTGCATTGTCGGACGTGTCCTCTGAACCCGCCCACCAGGGGTCAAGTCCTGGGGAAAAAAGTGTGGGAACTCCCGCCCAAGATCCACTCCCCCACCAAAAAAAAAAAAAAAAATGATACGCTCATATGCATAATTACTGAACCGCATGTTTTTTTTCCGATCCACTGTACCTTAGTAATCCTTTATGTTACTGGCCGCAAGTTCTTTCTAAATCCTGTGATAACTCACGGCAGACCTCCGCAATGTCTCCTGGGAACAATGACAAAAGCTCCCAGGAGACATTGCGGTATCGAGAAAGTGACAGAATACCTGCACACTACCCGATGAATCCATGTACAGGAAGCGACCAGTAACATAAAGGATTACTAAGGTTCGCCTGCCCCTGACAGTGACTCGAGCTGGGCATCGCCGCTTAGTGAAGAATTGGCTCGGGCGGCTCGACTGCTCTAATCCTGCAAAGGGAACTGCGTTCCTACTGTGAAAAAAGTGCAGGAACTCCATTCCCACGCGTTCCCGCAAGACTTTAGCCCTGCCGCCCACACAGCGAAGCCGCTGCTGACAGCTCAGCGTGGGATCAGAGCTTCCGGTCGGATCGCCTGCAGAAAAGGTATATATACAGATTTATTCTTTACAGGACTAGATAGGATAGGGTTAGAATGTTGATGGCTGTAGATGCAGGGATTTTAGTTTTAGCATGGACTTACACTTTAAACAAAATATTTGGATGATGTTTAAATAGGGTTTCAATAAACAATAATTTAAACTATGAATTCATCTTAACTTAACTGCAAAATATTCTGTGCCAACATAAAGAGCTCCTTTATTGTGCCTATTCACTATTTTCTGTATCTACTTCAGATTAATCTTAAATCTTAAATCTTAATCTTAAAATCTTGAGGCATTCTAGCCTAAACTATAAAAAACTATAAATGTTACCTGAGGTAGGTAAAACACTTACGGTAAATGGGAAACCACGAACAATGCACAGAAACTGCCTTGAAATTTACTTCACATACCCCCCCCCCTTCACATCAAAGGTCTCCTCATCAGGTCAGAAGTCCCCAATAACTTAAGAGACCTACCTATATGTCAGAGTCCTCTCTATACATCAGAATCCCCCCTATATGTCACAGTCCCCCTATATGTTAAAATCTCCCCATCCCTGAGTCTTCCCATCACATCAGAGTCCCCCCATCAGAAAGCCCCCCAAATCAAAGAGTGCCCTATCATGCTGTTCCCTTATCACAGAGCCCCCCGATCATAGTTCCCTTTTCACATCAGAACCCTACCTTTTGGCTCCAGCAAAGTGACAGAAGACAAGAGTTGAAGTAGGTTTGGAGAAGCCGGACCTCCATCCTATTCTTAATGCTGGAGTCAGTGGCTTTGCATACCACCTGCCCTGGATCAGCGCATTGAGTTCCAATGGTGTAACAAAGAAAATGCAGTGCATAATACCCTAGAGCAGGGGTAGGCAACTTTGGCCTTCCAGCTGGTGTGAAACTACAAATCCCATCATGCCTCTGCCTCTAGGAGTCATGTCTGTGATTGTCAGGGTCTTGCAATGTCTCATGGGACTTGTAGTTTCAAAACAGGAGGGTTGAGGTTGCTTACCCCTGCTGATTGGTATGATGATAGAGACCGACCCACCGGCACCACGGCAACTCATGGCACTATGGTACCTGTGTTTTCAGTTCCCCAGGAAACCCAAACAGCCCCCCCCCCTGGTTGAGAAACACTGCTTTAGACTTCTATACCTTCTCCATTTGAGTTTTAACACTTGACTGTTTAATCTGGTATTGATGAGACTCATCTTGAATCGTCTTTTATGATAAATGACCTTGTTTTCATATAGGACATTGTTTCACCAAGATTTCAGTCTGTGCAGCATGGATTGATTTCAGCCTGTTTCAAGGTTTCATTTAAGCTCACACTACCAACTGTAGTCTCACCTTGTTTAATGAACCTTAAAATTAAGTTGTCTACCTCTTCAGTTGACTGTAAGACATCACCCTGGTATTCTTTTTCAAGTGTGACCTGTTGTGGATGTCTAATGAGAATATCCTTGCTTGGATAAATGCATGAAACACTTTAAGAACAGAACTAATTGTACTCGAAGAACACAGGATACCCACACATATGCAAAAGGCACACATGCACTAAAGAAGTGCAGTTAACGAATTAGGTCAGAAATCCCAAAATCATGTTGCCTAGTAACTTCCTCTCTCCTATATACAGCAATGCTTCTGATGACTAATCCCTTTTTTCTGTTATAGTTCTAAAACTTAGCCCTCACAAACACGTTCTTCACATTGGGTTCACCTTTGGATACATTCTGCAGGGTAGTGTCACAGAAGAATTATTTGCATTGCATCAGGATGCATAAATACAACATATTCTCATCATAGGTATCCAGTATAGATGGGCTCTATACAATCAGACGTGACCTTTTCTTAAATCCTATTACAGTATGTACATACATATATACAGTACATGCATAATGGTTAAAACTCATATTTTACTGTTTTACCAGACAAATATTTTGTAATTCTGTTAAGCGAGTTTTCCAATCCAGACACTGACTGGGGATGAGGTTGGGTTGGGTTTAGTTTGAAGTCAGAAGTCAATTGTCATTGCTGGGCCAATGATCTATAGAGTAATATAAGGAAAAACGGGCACTCAAGTATGTCAGCATAAACAGACTTCCTTTAACCACTTCATTACTGGGCACTTAAACCCCCTTCGTGTCCAGACCAATTTTCAGCTTTCAGCGCTGACGCATTTTGAATGACAATTGCGCGGTCATACAACACTGTACCCAAATTATATTTTTTTCATTTTTTTCCCACAAATAGAGCTTTCTTTTGGTGGTATTTGATCATCTCTGCGATTTTTATTTTTTGCGCTATAAACAAAAAAAGACAGAAAATTTGGGAAAAAAACACAATATTTTTTACTTTTTGTTATAATAATACCCCATTTTTTAAAAAAAAAAAATATTTTTTTCCTCGGTTTAGGCCGATACGTATTCTTCTACATATTTTTGTTAAAAAAAAATCGCAATAGGCGCATTTGATCGGTTTTCTCAAAAGTTATAACACCTACAAAATAGGGGATAGATTTATGATTTTTTTTTTTTTTTTACTAGTAATGGCGGTGATCTGCGATTTATTTATTTTTTGTCAGGCCTGCGATATTGCGACGGACATATCGGACACTTTTGACACAAATTTGGGACCATTCAAATTTATACAGCAATCAGTGCTATAAAAATGCACTAATTACTGTATAAATGTGTCTGGCAGGGAAGGGGTTAACCACTAGGGGGTGAGGAAGGGGTTAAATGTATTTCCTGGGTGTGTTCTAACTGTGTGGGGGGAGGGGACTGACTGGGGGAGGTGACCGATGCTGTGTCCCTATGTACAAGAGACACAGATCGGTCTCCTCTCTCCCTGACAGGACGTGGAGCTCTGTGTTTACACACAGAGCTCCACGTCCCTGCTGTCACCGACGATCGCGTGTACCCGGCGGACATCGCGGCCACCATGTACACGCATCAGCTTCCCAGCGATGCGCCGGCACAGTGTTTACCCGCTGCGCACCCCCCAGTGGCGCGCACGGGTAATGCACAGAAAAAGACGTCCAAAGAAGTCCACTCGGCACTTGAGAGCCACGCTGTAGACGTCTTTTGTCTATAGCGCGGATCTCAAGTGGTTAAAGCAAAAGGGTAAAATACAACTGAGTAAATACCCAATGCATTTCAGCCGGCAGGCCTTAATTATGGCCTAATGCCGCGTACACACGATCCAATGGACCGTTTTCATCGGACGAACCGATCGTGTGTGGGCCCTATCGTTTTTTTTTCCCATTGGTGAAAAAACTCTAGAACCTGTTTTAAAACTATCTGATGGTTAAAAAAACGATAGAAAAAAACATTGTCTGTGGGCAAGTCCATCGGTTAAAAATCCACGCATGTTCAGAATCAAGTCAACGCATGCTCAGGAGCATTGAACTTCATTTTTCTCAGCACGTAGTGTTTACGTCACCGCGTTCTGACACAAACTTTTTTTAACTGATGGTGTGTAGGCAAGACTGATGAAAGTCAGCTTCATCAGATATCTGATGAAAAAATTCATCGGTCTGTTTTCATCGGATGAACCGATCATGTGTACAGGGCATTACAGGTGAAATGCATTGGTTGTTTACTCAGTTGTATTTTACCCTTTTTCATTAAAGGAAGTCAGTTTATGCTTACATACTGGAGTGCCGGCTTTTTCTTGCATTGATTCAGCATTGGAGGCTGATGGAAGCCTTTCAGCCTGAGCACCAAGCCCCGACCTTTGGATTTTAGTGGAGGATGTATTGCAGTCTCCCCTGTTGCTGCCAATCAGCCATGGACAGGAGATTGCAATTATAAAAAGGGGTGGGGATGCATGTGACATAATTGATCTAATATTGTCACATGGCTATGAGGGGAATCTCTCACCCACAAATCGTTAGCTCAGCAATGACAGCTGATTTCTATGTTCAGAAGAACCCAAGCCAAAACCAAAGCTCATCACTAGCCCTAACCATTTACTTTTCCACATTGCTTTCAAAGCAATTCTACTTGGTCTAGACTAAAATGAATAATGAAGCAGCCCAGTGATGAGGACATTTCTACTTCAATCAGCAAGCTTGGTTTCTTATATTCACAGCATTGCGTAATGAAGTAAAGCCTGATTAACTTATTGCCGCCCCTTCCTCTTCCAATCTGAATACTGATTTCCACAGTATTAACAGGATTCATTTAAAGACTGATTGAAATACTATTAATTAAAAAAATGTTATATACTTAGAAACTTTTGATTTGAATTATGTATATATATATATATATATATATATATATATATATATATATATATATATATGTGTGTGTGTGTGTGTGTGTGTATCTGTCATGCCACAGTTAGCTCTATATTTGTCATTCCTGGGCCAATGAGCTGTAGTGGAATACAAGGAAAAGCCGGCACTCAGCATAAACTGACTTCCTTTAAATGCAAAAGGGTAAAATACAAGTGAGTAAACACCCAATGCATTTCAGCCGTTAGGCCTCAATCAAGTCCGTTTATGCTTACATACTGGAGTGACAGCTTTTCCTTGAATTGATTCAGCATTGGATGTTGCACTTATAAAAAGGGGAGGTAATGCATGTGACATTATTGATCTAATATTGTCACATGACTATGAGGGTTATCTCTAACTTGCAGATCGTTGTCTCAGCACTGATAGCTAACTTCAGGGGTTCAGAAGAAACAAGCCAAAACCCAAGCTCATCACTAGCCAAAACCATTTACTTTTCTACATTACATTCAAAGTAATTCTGCTTGGTCTAGACTCTGAATGGATAATGAGGCAGCCTATTGATGAGGACATCTTTAAATTCTCTACTTAAATCAACAAGCTTGGTTTCTTATATTCATAGCATTGTGTAATGCAGTAAAGCCTGATTGACTTATTAATACGTTGGAAAGTAGGGATGGTGGCGCTGCCTGTATAGACACTATTAAAGGAGCTAGATCAGGGACAATATCATATCCCCCAGATAGAGCGCTGAGTGTGCAGTCTACTCTGGTAAAACTCCTCGAATACCTCTGATCACTATGGTCCGCAGCTCATAGGGTTATTGTTTAATACAATGTCCTCTGTGATGTAAACAATGTGCTCTAATTGGCTCAATATATGCTATTCAGTAAGCTGTGTGTATAATCTGGTATACCATAGGTAACAGATATGAGGTTTCTACAAAGTAAATAAAAGATTACAAAGTATATAACCTATTCCTGGTCAGTAACCCTCACGGGGAAATACCAAGTAAATGCAGCAGGTATCTGGCTCATATAACCGCGTGCATGAATCAAAATGTGTGATGCAAATCAGAAATTAGGGATAGCAATAAATCATACACGACTGTCCATATGATAAAGTGAGAAATGTCCAGATATAGTAATAATTAGATGGGCTCCTGCCCCCTGTGGGAAAGAAGAGGTATCTCTGTAGTCCAGCACCAAATGGTGCAATGAGTGAACTGGTAAGTACACACTATATATATATAAATATTGTCCGTCCTAGAGGAGGAAGCAGTGTACAAAATCTCATATGCATATACAGTTCATCATTATTCCTTATATTAACGGGACCATGGGACAATATGCAGGATATCTTGATAGATTGGTGAAAGTCCAGCAAGCAAGTGGGTGTGAAAGTAGTGCCTCTGTCACACAACTCCGAGTGCTCCCGGTGCTACCCTCAGGGTTCCCCACTCACCAGATGCCCTAGCTTAAAGGGATCACTTAGAATCAGATTGGTGCAGTATATGACCCCCACGGACTCTCTCTTTTGGCACAAATCTTCCTTATTATGACCCCCTTTCACACATCGGACCTATGTATTGGTGTACCATGCAGACCCTATAAGGCTTAGGTTCCTATGAACACTTACCTATAGCCTACACCTTTTGTGGATAACACATGTATTATATTTTTTCATTTATATATTCATATATCTTATCTGTTTATATTTTTTATTGTTTATTGTTTATTTTTATATGGGCATGATATGTCAAGGTCTATATATACATATATACATTTATCTGTTTTCTGATTTGGTTAACATAGCTTCCGTCTATACGTATGGGAAGTACAATATACAGTTATACCAGCCATTTATCCTGATATATGGGCGAGACGCAGAGCTGCGGCGATACTTCCCGGGGTGTAATTTTGAGCTTCCACCAGAACACTCCCATTGGGCATAAGTCCGGGGATGGGATATAGTGATTGGAGACTTCCCGGGGGAGGGCTAACCAGCACCGCTCGGCGACTCCCATAAATATCAGCAGCTGACGCCACGCTGACAAGCCTCAGAAGACGAATCACAAATTCGAAACGTACGTCAGGCCTGTACGTGTGACGTCACTTCCGGGTGTACGATAGGTGGTTTTGGCTGGAACGCACACCACTACCTAGGACACACACGCTATCACCTAGTGTAGCCAGGCTGAGCTGTCACATAGGGCGGACCTAAGCCAGCAATCTGCAGCTACCAGTGATTTTTTCTTTCTTTTATCTTATTTTTGTTTTTGCTTAGACTTTTATGGTACAATTGTTTTACTGGCACCTAGCCCGTACACCTCCCTCTCAGGAAGCAGGTGCGGACACTGCCATTTTTATTTTTTATTTTTTATTTTATCAGTCATTTTTTATTTTCTGTTACTGGCCTGTATCAGACATGCATTTTTGAATAAATAACTATTTTATAAGATTAAGGTGTCAGACCTTATTACACTATCGGAGCCCCCCGTATGTGTTTTTTTCCTATCTGAGGGACCGAGGGAGTTGCACTATCCGGATTGTTAGCAGTAACATACCTGTCTGGAGGAAGGACCCAGCAGCAGACTGGAGCAGTGGTTGCCTGAACCCCCGATACATGCGGATCACCCCAAGAGGGGACTTCTATCTGGTGAGTGGGGAACCCTGAGGGGAGCACCGGGAGCACTCGGAGTTGTGTGACAGAGGCACTACTTTCACACCCACTTGCTTGCTGGACCTTCACCAATCTATCAAGATATCCTGCATATTGTCCCATGGTCCCGTTAATATAAGGAATAATGATGAACTGTATATGCATATGAGATTTTGTACACTGCTTCCTCCTCTAGGACGGACAATATTTATATATATATAGTGTGTACTTACCAGTTCACTCATTGCACCATTTGGTGCTGGACTACAGAGATACCTCTTCTTTCCCACAGGGGGCAGGAGCCCATCTCATTATTACTATATCTGGACATTTCTCACTTTATCATATGGACAGTCGTGTATGATTTATTGCTATCTCTAATTTCTGATTTGCATCACACATTTTGATTCATGCACGCGGTTATATGAGCCAGATACCTGCTGCATTTACTTGGTATTTCCCCGTGAGGGTTACTGACCAGGAATAGGTTATATACTTTGTAATCTTTTATTTACTTTGTAGAAACCTCATATCTGTTACCTATGGTATACCAGATTATACACACAGCTTACTGAATAGCATATATTGAGCCAATTAGAGCACATTGTTTACATCAAAGAGGACATTGTATTAAACAATAACCCTATGAGCTGCGGACCATAGTGATCAGAGGTATTTGAGGAGTTTTACCAGAGTAGACTGCACACTCAGCGCTCTATCTGGGGGATATGATATTGTCCCTGATCTAGTTCCTTTAATAGTGTCTATACAGGCAGCGCCACCATCCCTACTTTCCAACTTATTATTTACTTCTGCCCCTTAGGGGACAGTTTTTAGGGAGGCAGCAGCCTTATACCTTAGATATTCTAGCGCAGGTTCTATACATTTTCTGATTGACTTATTGCTGCCCCTTCCTCTTCCAAACGGGATTCGTATAAAGACTGATTAAGCTACTACTATTTAAAAATGTTTATTCACTTTTAAACTTTTGAATTGTATCTCTTACATCTATATATATATATATATATATATATATATATATATATATGTATGTATATATATATATATATATATATATATATATATATATATATATATATATGTGTGTGTATCTGCCATGCCAAAGTTAGCTCTGTGTGGCACAAAGCTTCTCCCTTAAACAACTATCGTATTTGACCAGTTTGCTTCAGTAGAGAGGTCACTATGAAATAGAGTTCCTGTCTGTATCTCCTTAGTTTTGACATCCCTCTACCATAAAAAAAATCTGTATTTGAAGTTCAGTGACTTGTCTGCTGAAGACTAGATGTGTGGTATTAAGTCAACTGAAGGAATGAGAGGCCATAATACTGTGGCCTGTTTTTTTTAGGGTTGAAAATATATGTATTGGTAGTGTAACAAACAATACAAAAAACAACGTCCAGTGTTACATACTAGTGACAATCGCAAGTGAACATGTGTAGTGTGTCAGCCCAATGGCTATCGCCCACAGCATAACTCCTGTCGTCATACAGTAAATACGTAATTTACATCGACGACTGTCCCTTGGGGTAAAGAACGACTCCGGTCAGGGGAGCCCCGTTGTTCACAATAAGTAGTATACCAAAAATTTTGATAAAGTAAAAAGGGAACAAAGAAGGGGGGAGTGACCCAAGGATGGGCGTGAGTTGAAGAGAAAGGGAAAAAAGAAGGAAAAAGAAAAAACAGGAGAGAAATGAAAGAAATATAGTTGAAGGAGAGAGTAAGAGCTGCTGTGAAGACATTCGTAGAGAGGAGTTACCAACAGACAGCAAAGGGGGACACCCATAGGTACATGTCCTGTCCATTCCACTGTCAGGTTTGTTTGTTAGGGTGATCGTGCTGGGGTTGACAGCATGTTGGTGAGAGTATCAGAGGCGGAGATGTGGAGCCAAATGGACCACAATACCTTGTATTTTTTGAAGGTGTCGTTGTCAAGGGTCAGCATCTCCTCCATTCTCATGGTATCGTTCATAATCGAGACCCATAGTGACAAGGGAGGAGTGTCGGTTGTCTTCCAAAATGATGGGATGAGCTGTTGCTGAGGACATAAAAAAACGGAGGAGACTCTGTGATGTTATCGACCCAGGGAGTATTGAAAGAAGGGCAATCTTATGGGAAGGTGTCAGCGTTTCATCATAAATGTTATTATAACAATCAAATACCTGAATCCAAAAGGGGCGGATCCTCTCACATTCCCACCAGACATGTAGATAGGTCCCTGTAGAGGAAGTACATCGCCAACAAGTGGCTGAAGTAGATGGAAACATTTTGTGTAATGTGGAGGGGTCCCTGTACCATCGTGACAGAACCTTGTAGTTATTTTTCTGAGAGTAGCAGAATATTGTTGATTTGTGGGTAAACTTAAACGAGGTCTGCCAATATGGCTGGGGTATGTCCTCTCCCAAGTCTGTAGACCACATCCTGTTGTAAGGAGGCAAGTCATCATGTGTAAGAGCTTGTAAGAGAGACCTGTTATTTTTACCCCACCATGAATGTGTGAGTAAATGGAGACCTGGATGGATAGAGAGATGAGTAGAATTATTAATTCAGCAGAAGGCTCTGCCAAGCAATTTCCTGTGTGTGTCTAGTAAGCACCTCCTGGAGTGGGCATCTTTGGAGAGCCAAACAAATGGACTATACATGTATGTATATTCTGCATCTCAACTCCAAGAACAACCTCAGCCCCTCTGACATACCTGGTTGAATGAAAGTTACTGCAAGCACTTAAGAACAGGAGTATAGATACCTTGAAATTGGCTGTGAATTGTCACCAGGAAATAGACACAAGACCGTTTAGCGGTAAATTAACTCAATGCATTGATACAGTTTAGAATAAATGGTGATTTGAGCATAAATGAGCATACAGCAGGTAAGTACTGACACAGTCTGCTAGACAGTATAATCACTATGCTAAGGCTACTTAGATTAAAGTTATGTACTACTAGACTAGGATTAACTCTTGAATCAGCAAAGTCAGCTATTAACAGTGAATATAAGCCTTAAATGGAATGTGAATAATAATTCTAGAACTAGTCTAGAGAATGGCTAGGGTATGGTGCAATGTCCCTTGGGAGGTACCTCTTACATAAGCAATAGGTGAAGGTCTTTAAGTTTTTAGTCCTAGCTCTTCAGTCGGCTAGCATTGGGGCCCAGTTGTACTTCTGGTGTATGTGAGAATAGTCCCAGTCAAGCCTTCAGGCAGTAATCAGACTACTAGATGGCTGTATGGTCAGTTTTGTAAAGGGCTCAGTCTCACTAACAGCAGATATTAAATCCCTACAGCAGCAGCTCACCAGTCCCAGTGGTATTGTAGCACACCATCCGGTCACACACCGCGATTAGTCCACTTTCTGCTCTGCATACAGGTGATTCTGGTTGTCGGTACCTTAAAAACTCAGCACTATGGATACCACTGAGACTGCTGATATGCATCAGTGATGGTGCACACTGCACAGTAAAGCCATGAGCACTTTTCAGTCTCCCTCACAGCAAGAGGAAGTTGTGTCCTGTACAACCTGAAAAAATGCAGCCCTTTTCCTTCCTCCTGGCAATTTCCCTTTCTGGCTTGAATTGCCTATTTCCTATATATTAGTTCCTGTTTGCATGAGAGTGAGGCATAGATGTGACACATCCCTCCTTTCCTATATATTGCGATAGCAGGAAATGATGTTCATGCCCCAGAAGAAGTCCTCTTAGCGTCAAAACGGGTAAAAGAGCTGTTTCCTGCAATCGCGTTCCTGTTTACAGTATCTAGATGTTTTTATGGCGGCCGCCTATGTTGTATACAATGCTGTTTTTTATCTGAACAAATGTAAGTGCAATACCTTTTATTAAATGAGCCTTTTGGGATTTTTACACTATCTGGCGTCTTCTTCATTTGCATGGTTAAATCTGGTCATGGGGTAAATGGAGCCTGGTCCGATTATCCAGTGAAAGTTCTGTTCTGAGGACACAGCTGTTTTTCAACTGGACTATTTTCTATCAACACCTTATGAACAATTGTGTGTTTAATGCAACACTGTTTTTGTATATGCAGCAGTTACAGGGAGCAGCTGCAGCCAGTGTTTCTTTCACTTTCCATTCTTAGCCAAGCACCCGTCTACATGTAATACATTACAAAAAAATCACCAGAGCACATCGTTGCCACTGTTGCACTAATGATTCTATGACATAGTGTATGACAGTGTAATTGTAGACAATCTATATGCATCTAGAGCCTATTCACTTTGGGCCAGATTCACGTAGAAGTGCGGCGGTGTAACGTATCGTAAATACGTTACACCGCCGCAAGTTTTCATCGCAAGTGCCTGATTCACAAAGCACTTGCAATGAAAACCTACGCTGGCGGCATCCGGCGTAAGCCTGCGTAATTTAAAGTGGCGTGTGCCATTTAAATTAGGCACGCTCTTTACACAGCACATACGTGTGCTGTGTAAAGTTAGGGCACCCAAAACGACGACTAAATTTGCGATGGGAAATTAGACTAGCAGCGACGTAGCGAACGCGAAAAACCGTCATGGATCGCCGTAACTCCTAATTTGCATACCCGACGCTGGTTTACGAAGCGAACTCCCCCCAGCGGTGGCCGCGGTACTGCATCCTAAGATCCGACAGTGTAAAACAATTACACCTGTCGGATCTTATGGATATCTATGCGTAACTGATTCTATGAATCAGTCGCATAGATACTCTGAGAGATATGACAGAGTGTCTGAGATACTCCATCGTATCTCCTTTGTGAATCTGGGCCTTTGTTCTTGTGTCTAAAAAGGCCTTGATGATTCCTGCTCAGTAAGATGGTACAGCAATACCACATGGAAGCACCCAAACTCCCTTAGCTGCACATTTATTTTCTCAAATCTTAGGCTTCATCTAGGGGTTAAATACAGAATTACCTCCTGTGACCACAATGATTACGACATTGATTTCCATTAATAGACAAATACCCAGAATGGTACAGCCCTAAAGAGTTATCTAGGCTGGTTTTATGGTAAATACAATTTAGCTCAATTCACAATACCCAATACCAATGTAGTATCCCCTCTGTCATGCAAAGAAGTTGAAAATCGCACTTTCATGGTTGGAGCTTCACTTTATTCACAAATCTGCAGAAGAAATGCCAGCTGGAGGATTGTACTGAAACAATCCATTTATAATACACACTTGCCTCAAGCTAATATTTACTGATTCATCTTTGTGGGTTTTATTCTTTGGGCTGTCATGGCAGTTCAGCTCTGCAGCTTAGTGTGAAAACCAATGCCTGTAACTTGTATTGTACGCAGGGTCTTTTGCTCTATGAAAGTGGTACACATGTGTCAGATCTGCAGTGATGAGGAAATTACATGCGAGTCAGGCTTAAGTGTTACCCATGAATGGGTTATTGTAAGAGCTGAGATATGTGGAGGGACAAGGGAGTGAAAGCCTTCAAAGAAACAAAGAATTCTAAAGTAAAATCAGTGGAGAATGTTTGGGAAAACCAAGTCAAATGTTGAAGGTTATGGAAAAATAGACCTTTAATTTACACGATAAAGCACAATTCACATGTACATTCTTGCTACTTGTTACTATAGAAATATAACAAAACTGTACAGATTTCAGTGGCGATTATATATATATATATATACACTGCTCAAAAAAGGAACACTTTTGAACTCCTGGGATATTGATCTGGTCAGTTAAGTAGCAGAGAGGGGGAGGGGTGTATACAGAGGGGGTTGTTAATCAGTTTCAGCTGCATTGCTGTTAATTGAAATTAACAACTGGTGCACTACAGTAAATGGGCAACAATGAGACAACCTCCAAAACAGGAATGGTTTTTCAGGTGGAGGTGTCTGACATTTTTTTTCCCTACTCATCCTTTCTGACTGTTTTTCACTAGTTTTGCATTTGGCTAGGGTCAGTGTCACTACTGGTAGCACGAGGCAATACTTGGACCCTATAAAGGTTGCACAGGCAGTCCAACTCCTCCTGGATGGCACATCAATACGTGTCATTGCCAGAAGTTTTGCCGTGTCTCCCAGCACAGTCTCAAGAGCATGGAGGAGATTCCAGGAGACAGGCAGCTACTCTAGGATAGCTGGACAGAGCCGTAGAAGGTCCTTAACTCATCAGCAGGACTGGTATCTGCTCATTTGTGCAAGGAGGAACAGGATGAGCACTGCCAGAGCCCTACAAAATGACCTCCAGCAGGCCACTGGTGTGAATGTCTCTGACCAAACAATCAGAAACAGACTTCATGGGGGTGGGCTGAGGGCCCGACATCCTCTACTGTTTTCTGTGCTCACTGCCGGACACTGTGGAGCTCGATTGGCATTTTCCATTGAACACCAGAATTGTCAGGTCTGCCACTGGTGCCCCATGCTTTTCACAGATGAGAGCATGTTCACCCTGAGTATATGTGACAGACGTGAAAGGGTCTGGAGAAGCCGCAGAGAACTTTATGCTGCCTGTAACATCGTTCAGCATGACCGGTTTGGTGGTGGATCAGTGATGGTCTGGGGAGGCATATCCATGGAGGGACGCACAGACCTCTACAGGCTACACAATGGCACCCTGACTGCCATTAGGTATCAGGATAAAATCCTTGGACCCATTGTGAGACCCTACGCTGGTGCAGTGGGTCCTGGGTTCCTCCTGGTGCACGACAATGCCCAGCCTCATGTGGTGAGAGCATGCAGCCAGTTCCTGGAGGATGAAGAAAATGATACCATTGAATGGCCCCCACGCTCACCTGACCGAAATCCAAAAGAACACCTCTGGGACATTATGTTTCGGTCCATCCGGTGCCACCAGGTTGCACCTCAGTCTGTTCAGGAGCTCAGTGATGCTCTGGTCCAGATCTGGGAGGAAATACCCCAGGACACCATCCGCCGTCTCATTAGGATCATGCCCTGATGTTGTCAGGCATGCATATAAGCACTTGGGGGCCATACAAACTACTGAGTACCATTTTGAGTTGTTGCAATGAAATTTCAGCAAAATGGACCAGCTTGCTGCATATTTTTTTCACTTTCACTTCTCTTTGAATTCAGCCCTCTGTAGGTGGATAATTTAAATTTCCATCAAATTAAGTGCCATCCTTTCATTCCTAACACATTAACCGGTATATATATATATATATATATATACACACACACACACTATTGTCAAAAGTATTAGGACGCCTGCCTTTACACACACAGGTAAACTTCTGTTTTACGCATTGCAGTTCTAAGTGCACAAAATTATGGATTCTTGAAGCTTAATTGTGGTGTTTTTCTTTCTATTAATAATTGTTTGTTCACTTGCAATGTGGCTTTGAACTGGCTATAAAATGTGACTACTCCAGGGAGTCAATTCTGTTGCACAGCCCTTTTTCTCCTTGCAGTTCTCTTCTCGGAGTGCCTTATTACTTTTTTAGCTGATATATCATCTCCACCCCTTCCCTCGCTTCCCTACAAAGCCTTTTATGTAGCTCCTTAACCACCTAAGCCCCAGACCATATTGCTGGTCAAAAACCAGGCCACTTTTTGCGATTCGGCACTGCGTCGCTTTACAAACAAAATTGGCATCCTTTATTTCCCACAAATAGAGCTTTCTTTTGGTGGTATTTGATCACCTCTGCGGTTTTTAGTTTTTGCGCTATAAAAAAAAATAGAGCGACAATTTTGAAAAAAAAAATATTTCTTACTTTTTGCTATAATAAATATCCCCAAAAATATATAAAAATATATCAGGGAGAATACTCCATAAACTGTGAATTACTAATATGTCCTTAATTAGTGCACAGTGATTAGCAGGATTCCATGCAGGGAAAAAATCACTCTCTTCAATCTGAATGCTAATCCAGCCCTCCACCGCTGTGATCAGATGATACAGGCACTCACAGACAGGGATTGCATGAAAGAAAAGAGAAAAAATCTCATTGCGCAATATTCGATGACAGATCAAAAAATGTAATCAGAGCATTGACATATGCACTCACGAATCCCGGCTTTCAGTAAAGCATGAAAACGCCACTCAGTATGTTGTTTCCTCAGCTCGATCCATTGGGAGGAGCCTGCGATCGAATCCGAGTGCATCGGATCGAGCTGAGGAAACAACATACTGAGTGGCGTTTTCATGCTTTACTGAAAGCCGGGATTCGTGAGTGCATATGTCAATGCTCTGATTACATTTTTTGATCTGTCATCGAATATTGCGCAATGAGATTTTTTCTCTTTTCTTTCATGCAATCCCTGTCTGTGAGTGCCTGTATCATCTGATCACAGCGGTGGAGGGCTGGATTAGCATTCAGATTGAAGAGAGTGATTTTTTCCCTGCATGGAATCCTGCTAATCACTGTGCACTAATTAAGGACATATTAGTAATTCACAGTTTATGGAGTATTCTCCCTGATTAGTTTTTCTTTGTACGTTTTATCACCTTTTAAGTTAATATTAGCGCATCTATATTTTATATGTTTCACTGTTTGGATTTGGTATCACTCAAGATAGCAGCTATATTATTTGTTTTTTTATTTAGGTGCACGTGGAATTGATTATTTAATTAGCGCTGTAGTATATTTTTCACATATAAAAATATATATTTTTTCCTCAGTTTAGGCCGATACGTATTATTCTACAAGTCTTGTTATGTATAATTCCACATGTCTTCGTAAAAAAATCGCAATAAGTGTTTATTGATTGGTTTGCGCAAAAGTTATAGCGTTTACAAAATAGGGGATAGTTTTATGGCATTTTTATTAATATTTTTTTTTACACTGTATAACTACGGCGGCTGGTCGGCAAGCAGTTAAAGAGCATTAAAAGAGAAGTATGTTTTTATTTTGTTTTGTCAGTGACCAGCTCTCTGCTCTGACCCCACTGGAGCACTGGGCTGTGGAGGGGGTGGGAGCCGAGAGGCTGAGCCGGGTGTCGATCGAGACAAGTGGGCAAATCGCAACTCTATTGTCGTAACCTCACCCGAGCCTAGACATGAGCAGACAGCGTATTTCAGCCCACTGTCTGCTGAAAACGGGCCAAAGGAGTGCAGAACAAACTTCACTCCTGTTATCCACTGGAGAAGCATAGCAAAACGAGCTTTAAACAAGAATACTATACAGCAGCCATTCTCAACCAGGGTTTTGTGGAACTGTAGGGTTCCTCCACAAGTCATTAGGCATTCCTTGAGCTGTATTTTATTGACCTCCCATTTAAAGGTGGGTCCAGGACTAACACCACTTGGCAAAGTCAAGAGCATGACACAAATTATCTGTTTTAGTTGACTATAAGGGTGGCAAGTTGACCACCACTCTTCTTCATACTGACCACCAACATAAAGGGTTGCATTCCTCCCACTGGCTAGCACTGTAAGGGTTGCATTCTTCCTACTGGCCACCAATGTAAGAGACATTTTTGCCATAATCCAACAATATTTTTTTTGTATTAGTTTTTATTGCCAAATGCATTAAGATAGTACAGTTAACCAATGCAAGAGCATATAGTTGAATACATACATTTCAGGAACATTAGAAGTATTCCAAATATACCTGTACATGCACAGGTTAGCCTATCTACATACAGCATATTTATTTTGTTGTTATCACAGCACATAAAGCAGAGTCAGAAATATTTCTAACCTCCTAGAACCAAAAAACAAAACGGACAACGAAAAAAAAGAAAGAAAGAACAAGGAAGGTAACACCCATCCCTTCAAACCTGTTAGAGTGCACAACCAACCCATTCCTCACATCGTATGTTATACAGTAAGTTCAACCATGCCATGATGTTACACCACTGTAGGATAAACCCCAAAAAATAAACTAGTGCCTATAGAAAAAAGGTCAGTTTGACCTTTTATTGCTTTTTACGGCAATTAGCCACTGTATCCATAGAATCCACCCCTCTCGCCAAAATTATGGATTTTTTTTAAGACATCCCCTAGCTTCATATGTCAACCTATATAGGGTAGGATTAGAATTAACCAAGGTTTTCCAAGCGGACAGTGTAAGGGAATCTGTCCGTATTCAGCTTATTAAGGTCAGTTTATGGACATTGAAAAACAAAAGTCTCAGAAGGGTTGTCATATTCCTATCCATGAGATAATCCTTAATTATTCCCAGAAGTCCTACCATAGGGCTTGCATATATTTGGGAGGTCAAAGGTGTCTGCAATGAATTGAGTATCCTGGGACCACAATTGTCGAATTCTATTGCATTACCACACCATATGCAAAAAAGAGCCCTCAGTCAATAAACACTTATGACATAGAGGGGTGTCTCTTCTCCCCTTTTTGAACAGGCACAGGGGTGTGTAATACATTTAATGCAGCTACCGTAGCTGGATCATCTTGTCTTTTGCACATATTGTATGACCGTGTCTATATTAGAAATATTAAGAAATAAGCACTTCCTCCCATAATTCAGCTGTCAGCTCTGGAACTATTATACACCATCTCTCCCTAGTCTTCTGATTGTGCCTACCTTCCACCCATGTCAGTGTGGTATAATAGCTAAATATTAGTTTATTATATTCAGGTGACAGATCTCAGTAAGAGCTTTTCCAAACTAGTATTAGTAAGAGCTATTAGGTCTGTCCCGAACTGGCACTGCACTGCATGTTGTAACCTGTTATATTGGAAATGCCAAGAATTAGGTATTCCTCATTCATCCTCCATTTGAACAAGGGATTTAAATGTGCCTACGCCAAACAATTGGTGAAGGTATTTATTTCCAAATTGTGCCCATCTTTATCCATCGTCTAGTGTAAGTAGTTCCCCTAGATACGGATTGAACCACAGTAAGGAATTGGGGAAAAACTTAAGGGCGTATCTGATATCCGTTTTAAGCATATCCCCAAAATCTGTTTTGATGTTTTAAGTATAACCATTCCCTATGATGTGGGCACCACCCCCTCATAGAAGAAGTTATTATTGAACTATGAAAACACTCGCCAATGCATCTACGGTACATCAATTGAGAAGCAAAATAATACATGTGAAGATCAGGTAATGCCAGCCCTTCCTACTGACTGGCTGTTGTAGTATGTCTAATGACACTCTAGGCACTTTGGAGCCACATAAGAAGGAATTAATCAATTGTAGGAAAATGTCTAAAACGATTTTTACAGATATATACTGGAGTGTTGGAGAGTACATAAAGGAACTTTGGTAGAAAGTTTGTTCATTTTGAATAAGTTTATCCTACCCAGTAACATTAAGGAGGGATTCACTTATTTTCTGTACCCTCTCTATTGTCTAGAAATGAATCTATGGGGGGTTTGGATAATAGTCCCTAAATACTTAAAACTATTGGCGATCAGTATAAGACATAAAAGGGTGCCACCACATTGGAATTCAGATCCAACGGGAACAGAGAGTACTTGGTCCAATCGATACGGAATCTGGAGTAGTCCCCAAACTCCTGTGTCAATGCAAAAACTGCAGACAATGGGCCAGATTCAGAATACGCCACCGTAATTTCAAATGTGCGCCATCGCATCTTTATGCCGATTCACAAAGCTAGATACGCCTGAAAACATGGCTTCAGCCGTCCGACGTAACTTGCCTATGCCGGCGTATCGTGGGCGCATAGTTACGCTGGACGCATTCGGCGTTCCCATTAAAAATATGCAAATGAGTAAGATCCGCCGGCATACTCTACGCCCGCCTAAAGATAGGCGATTCTTTCTGAATTTGGCCCAATGAGTTATTTGAGTCATTCAGATACACTCACTCATGTTCGACTCGAACATTGCCTGTTCGCCTGTTCGGCGAACAACGAACAATTTGGGGTGTTTGCGGCAAATTCGAAAAGCCGCGGAACACCCTGTTAAAGTCTATGGGAGAAATCTAAAGTGCTAATTTTCAAGGCTAATATGCAAGTTATTATCCTAGAAAGTGTTTGGGGACCTGGGTCCTGCCTCAGGGGACATGTATCAATGCAAAAAAAAGTTTTAAAAACTGCAGTTTTTTCGGGAGCAGTGAATTTAAAAATGCTTAAAGTGAAACAATAAAAATTAAATATTCTTTTAAATTTCGTACCTAGGGGGGTGTAAAGTAAGCATGTGAAATAGCACATGTTTCCCGTGGTTAGAACTGTCCCTGCACAAAGTGTCATTTCAGAAAGAAAAAAGATTATTTAAAACAGACTTGCGGCTATAATGAATTGTCGGCTCCCGGCAATTCAGAGAGAATTTATTCATATAAAAAAAAGCGTGGGGGTCCCCCCAAATTCAATTACCAGGCCCTTCAGGTCTGGTATGGATATTAAGGGGAACCCCGCCGTAAAAATTATGTGAGGTTCCCCCCAATATCCATTCCAGACCCTTCGGTTCTGGTGTGGATTTTAAGGGGAACTCCACCCCAATTTTTTTTAAAAATGGCGTGGAGTTCCCCCAAAAATCCACACCAGACCCCTTATCCGAGCATGTAACCTGGCCGGCCGCAGAAAAGAGGGGGGACAGAGTGCAGCCCCCCCTCTCCTGAACCATACCAGGCCACATGCCCATGGGGAGGATGTTGATGGGGACAAGGGCCTCATCCCCAAAACCCTGGCTGGTGGTTGTGGGGGTCTGCGGGCAGGGGGCTTATCAGAATCTGGAAGACCGCTTCAACAAAGGGGACCCCCAGATCCTGCCCCCCCTATGGGAATTGGTAACGGTACATTGTACCCCTACCATTTCACGAAAGGAAGTGTAAATAGTTGTAAAAAACACACACACCGTGGAAAAAAGTCCTTTATTAATAAAAAATAAATAAAAAAACTCCAGCGGTGGTAATCCACTCTCGGTCCGGCTCCCCACTCCAACGTTGTCTGTATTCAGCGATGGGCGATCTCCTCTCCGGTCCAGCGATGAGAAGATCGTCCGGGATTCAGAGCGCAGACCCCCACAACCACCGGCCAGGGTTGTGGGGATGAGGCCCTTGTCCCCATCAACATAGGGACATCCTCCCCCATGTTGAGGGCATGTGGCCTGGTATGGTTCAGGAGAGGGGGGGCCACACTCTGTCCCCCCCTCTTTCCTGCGGCCGGCCAGGGGTCTGGTGTGGATTTTTGGGGGAACTCCACGCCATTTTATTTTTTATTTTTTTTTAAACCTGAAGGGTCTGGAATGGATATTTGGGGGGAACCCCACGTAATTTTTTTTTAAATTGACGGCAGGGTTCCCCTTAATATCCATACCAGACCTGAAGGGCCTGATAATTGAATTTGGGGGGACCCCCACGCTTTTTTTTTTTTATGAATGAATTCTCTCTGAATTGCCGGGAGCCGACAATTCATTATAGGCGCAAGTGATTTTTAATGACTTTTTTCTTTCTGCAATTACACTTTGTGCAGGGACAGTTCTAAGTATGGGAAACATGCGCTATTTCACATGCTTACTTTACACCCCCCCCCCCCAGGTATGAAATTTAAAGGAATTTTTCACTTTTAGCATTTTAGCATTATTAAATTCACTGCTCCTAAAAAATGGCAATTTTTAAAACTTTTTTTTTGCATTGATACATGTCCCCTGGGGCAGGACCCAGGTCCCCAAACACTTTTTAGGACAATAACTTGTATATTAGCCTTTAAAATTAGCAC
This sequence comes from Rana temporaria, assembly GCF_905171775.1. Taxonomy (NCBI): domain Eukaryota; kingdom Metazoa; phylum Chordata; class Amphibia; order Anura; family Ranidae; genus Rana; species Rana temporaria. The sequence continues at coordinate 34,730,193 of NC_053491.1, read as the reverse complement.
TTTAGATTTCAAATGTTCGAGTCCCATAGACTTTAACGGGGTTCTAAAGTTCACACGAACATTTGGTGTGTTTGCAGGTTCTGGTGCGAACCGAACAGGGGGGTGTTCGGCTCATCCCTAATCGTCTGCATATAATGAGACACATTCTTCAGATTCTCCTATGTGCAAGCCCTTGACCCTATCCTCTTCCTTTAACTTCACAGCCAGTGGCTCAATGGCCAATACAAATAGAAGAGGGCATAAGGGGCAGCCCTGCCTAGTGCCCCTATGTATCTGAAACGGCTCCAAAATGAGGTCATTGACCCTAACACCAGCCACGGGTTCACAATAGAGAAGCCTTACCCAAGAGATGAATACCTGGCCAAACCCAAACTTAGCCAGGAGTGGAAAGAGGTAATCCCATTCTACCAAATCAAGCTATTTTTTTGTATCTAAAGATGCTATAACTCGCAGTATTATCATGAGTTATCCTTGTCAACACTTTTTCCAAAATCTTAATGTCCGTGTTGAACAGGTAAATGGGCCGATATGATTTACATTGTAAGGGATTCTTCCCTGGTTTCTGTATTATTATCCAACATTATGAGCAGAATTGCTGTGTGCCTGCTGGTGGGTTTGCATCGGCAGGCCATGGAACATTATTGATTGTGATTAAAGATGGATCTACATAGCTGAATGCAATGATTGACAATGGATTTACACCATGGGACATTCTTATCAATAAAATACAGCAAGCAGCTAGAGTAGACGTTGAACTCTCCATTGACCTGAATCTATTGCTCATCCCTCTTAGTATTGGTTCACTGGCTACTTTGGTGCAATACAACAACGCCTAGATAAAAATCTGAAAGACAAAGTAGACTCTCCACACTCAATCCAGGTGGTCCATAGGAGCTGTGAGGAGGATAGGTGCTGTGGCTAAAGCTCCTGATAGGCCTCGTACACACGACCGGATCTATCCGCTTGGATTGATCCGCGGATCAGTTCCAGCGGACAAATCCGGTCGTCTGTACGGCCTAGCGGATATTTATCCGCGGAGATTCCTCGGCCCGATCCATTTCAAGCGGATATAAATTTCTTAGCATGCTAAGAAATGTATCCGCTTGAATCGGGTCCAGCGGATTGATCCGGTGGTCTGTACAGACTCACCGGATCAATCCGTCCGCTCCCCTCCCTCGCATGCGTCGTAATGATTCGACGCATGCGTGGAAGTACTTACCTTCCAGCATCGCACACGTCGCGGCGTCATCATCGCGGCGACGGCGCGACACATCACCGCGGATGAATTCCGCGCGGATTTTGATCCGATGGTGAGTACAAGCCATCGGATCCAAATCCGGAGGAGGATGCCCTCGTGTGTACGGGGCCTAAGAGGTATATGACAAATGTAAGATGAAAGCTGGCACTCCACCATGGAACTGTACAAATCAATGTATTGTAGAAAGGGTAATACATCCAAATATCTCAACATCACTAACATATTTCAGCCAAAAGAGGTCTTAGTTATAGCTGTGACTAAGGCCTCTTTTGGCTGAAACACATTAGTGGTGTTGCACTATTTGGATGAATTAAGGCTCATACACACGATAGGTTAAACCGATGAAAACGGTCTGATGGACCGTTTTCATCGGTCCAAACCGATCGTGTGTGGGTGCCATAGGTTATTTAACCTTCGGTTAAAAAAAAGCAAACTTGCGTTAAAATTTAACCGATGGATTGCTAACCGATAGGTCAAAACCGATCGTTAGTATGCAAAACCATCGGTTAAAAATCCACGCATGCTCAGAATCAAATCGACGAATGCTTGGAAGCATTGAACTTCGTGTTTTTCAGCACGTCGTTGTGTTTTACGTCACCGCGTTCTGACACAAACGTTTTTTTAACCGATGGTGTGTAGGCGTGACGGACCATCAGTCAGCGTCATCGGTTAACCTAGGACAACTGTCCTTCAGACCGTTTTCATCGGATGGACTGATCGTGTGTACGAGGCTTTACCCTTTCTACAAAAAAATTGATTATACAGCTCCATGTGGAGTGCCGGCTTTCATCTTACATGAAAAGCAGAATCCCTGAGTGGGTAGGAAAGTTCTCTTTATACATTTCAAGTTGTTTTCTTTTTTTTTGACTGGGAAGTACCTTTAACATAACATGCTACATAACTAAATCAGCAAATACTAATTTATGGGAATGGGTTTACCTTAACAAAGAATCACCATTATTTGTAACATCCTATGAATAAAGATGATGAAAATAAAGCACGGTAAGCACGCAGTGTATAAAAATTGTTTTAAGACCCATGATTCATGTAAAGTGTGGGATTATGTTTGAGGTCTAAAGTTATTATTGTGCTTAGTAACAATGAATGTCGACACGGAGAAGGTGGGAAAGCATTGTGTAATTCCTCATATTCACATCCATTAAAATGGAAATCTTATTCTAATGTAAATGTGATATCTCAGTAATGCTGTTTAACTTTATCTCCTGCCATGCTGGTACTTCTGAATTTCTCTAATTTTCTTTAACACAAGATAATCTGTCCTACAAATAGAACAATTTTCTTTTCTTTTTTTTTCCTCTCTATTTTTTTTTTTTTTTTGCAGGCATCTCGTACAGTTTGAAAAATTTACCTATGAGGAGTTAAAGAAAAACTTGAACAAACAAGGGTGAATGTATCAAGCGATTTATCAAGCTGCAATAAGGAGATGCTAAAATTAGATATACAGTGCCTAGATAAAATATTCATACCCCTTGAAATTGTCCACATTTTGTCATGTGACAACCAAAAACCAAAAAGTGTATTTTATTGAGATTTTATGTGATAGACCAACACAAAGTGGCATATAATTGTGAAGCAGAAGGAAAATTATAAATGTTTTTCAATTGTTATTACAAATAAAATATCTGAAAAGTGTCGCGTCCATTTGTATTAAAGTGGTTGTAAACCCTCTCTGCCAAGTTGCATATACAGGTAAGCCTAGATTAAGGCTTACCTGTAGGTGTTTGCAATATCTCCTAAACCTACACAGTTTAGGAGATATTTGCCAAAAAGAATACACCGTTGTCTATGGCGCATTCGACAACAGCGCAGGCGCACTGAGAATGCCAGTTTTCTCAATGGGATCTGCCGGCTATGACGGCTCCCGCGCGCATTTGCCAATAACATCGCCGGAGAGATGTCTGCGGCTGGAGGGGGAGACAAGGACGGCTTTTGGGGCTTCGATCTAAGGTAAGTAATGCATAATCAACTAGTATGCTAGTCATACTAGCTCATTATGGCTTTGTCTTGCAGGTTTTTTAAAAACAGAAATTTCACTGCAATTACAACTGCATATCTTTTTGGGGATGTATCCAGCAGCTTGTATATCTAGAGAGGGACATTTTTGCCAATTCTTCTTTGCAAAATAGCTCAAGCTCTGTCAGATTGGATGGAGAGCGTCTGTGAACAGCAGTTTTCAAGTCTTGCCACAGATTCTCTTTTGGATTTAGGTCTGGACTGTGACTGGGCCATTCTAACACATGAATATGCTTTGATCTAAACCATTCCATTGTAGCTCTGGCTGTATGTTTATGGTCATTGTCTTGCTGGAAGGTGAACCTCCGCCCAGCCTCAAGTTTTTTGCAGACTCTAACAGGTTTCCTTCTAAGATTGCCCTGTATTTGGCTCCATCCATCTTCCCATCAACTCTGACCAGCTTCCCTGTCCCTACTGAAGAAAAACATCCCCACAATATGATGCTGCCACCACCATGTTTCACGGTCGGGATGGTGTGTTCAGAGTGATGTGCAGTGTTAGTTTTCCATCACATATAGTGTTTTGCTTTTTGGCCAAAAAGTAAAATTTTGGTCTCATCTGACCATAGCACCTTCTTCCACATGTTTGTTGTGGCTTCTCGCAAACTACAAATGGGACGTCTTATGGCTTTCTTACAATCAAACAATCAAAACAAAAAGAGAGTGCAGCTCCACATGTAAAAGATATATAAATGTGCACAAGCACAGTCCAATATAGAAAGGAAACAGCCTCTGTAAAGTGGGTGCTTGATATCAAACAAAAAAGGTTTGTTCGGCCTAAAAAGGTCACTCAGCATTTTCCATTTAAATTGTTATTGGTTTGTTGGTGGTGAGGTACAAGTTGGATCATCCATGGGAGTGGCAATAGAACCCAAACAAATCCAGAAGATTCAAAAGTTAAATGACTCCTAAAATTTAATAAAATAAACCTTTTAAAGTTACTGGTTTAAACTTTTTAACTTTTAAAGTTACCCAGTCAATTTTTTATGTTTTTTTGGTGGTGAGGTACAAGTTGGGTCATCTCTGGGAGTGGCAGGAAAACCCAAACAAATGCAGAAGCTTCAAAAGTTAAATGACTCCTATAATATAATAAACTAAACCTTTTAAATTTACTGGTTTTAACTTTTTAACTTTTAAAGTTACCCAGTCAATTGTTAATGGTTTGTTGGTGGTGAGGTACAAGTTGGGTCATCTCTGGGAGTTGCAGGAATACCCAAACAAATCCAGAAGCTTCAAAAGTTAAATGACTCCTAAAATATAATAAAATAAACCTTTTAAAGTTACTGGTTTTAACTGGTTTTAACTTTTCAACTTTTAAAGTTACCCAGGCAATTGTTACTGGTTTGTTGGTGGTGAGGTACAAGTTGGATCATCCCTGGGAGTGGCAGGAGAACCCAAACAAATCCAGAAGCTTCAAAAGTTAAATGACTCCTATAATAAAATAAAATAAACCCTTTAAAGTTATTGGTTTTAACTGATTTTAATGTTTTAACTTTTAAAGTTACCCAGTCAATTGTTACTGTTTTTTTGGTGGTGAGGTAAACTTTGGGTCATCCCTGGGAGTGGCAGGAGAACCCAAACAAATCCAGAAGCTTCAAAAGTTACATGATTCCTATAATATAATAAAATAAATGTTTTAAAGTTACTGGTTTTAACTGGTTTCAACTTGTTGACTTTTAAAGTTACTCATTCAATTGTTACTGGTTTGTTGGTGGTGAGGTACACGTTGGGTCATCCCTGGGAGTGGCAGGAAGACCCAAACAAATGCAGAAGCTTCAAAAGTTAAATGACTCCTATAATATAATAAAAAGAAACCTTTTTAAAAAACAATTAATTTTGTCGACATTAAGTTAGCCACAGCAGATAATTGGAAATTATTTTGCATAACGTTCCCTGCTAGCCTGAACATGTCAAGCCATTAGTTTCAGTATTTAATGTATTTGCAATCCACTGCCTACCACCATTCCCTTTGTTATTAGGCTATATATAGTTGACCACTGAAGGAAATTATCTCAGATATATTCCTCCCTGTGCTAAGCAGAAAACACAAAGAACTAGCACAAATATCTATTCATGCTATCAAGGACATCAGAATGTCTAAGAAATGCTTTCTAAATTACAAGACAAGTTTTGTATTGGTGACTCACAATGGCTCCACATCACAGTGTAGATTTTTTTATGATATCACAGCTATCTATATGTATTTCCCTCAAAGCAACCAGAGAGATTCACACCAACCATGGAAAATGACAGCTAAAACATAAAAGATCTGTCAGCTTTCGGGCAGTATAGACAGTTTTTTTTTTCGATTTGAGAGACAGATATATAAAGATTAATACATACTTTACAAGAGAAAAACAAAGTGAACATTTTAGGGTCATTATGTCAAATGGTGTGTTGCCATGGCTATGTTTGTGATTTTGTTTTAGTATTAATATATATAAAATAATGCATTTTAGCTACAATACAGAATTCAGTAGCTGAGCATCATCTATTTAAATGCAAATAGCATTTTTAACTGGTTCATAAAGGCTAGTGTACAGGGGTCAAGTCCTGGGGAAAAAAAGTGTGGGAACTCCCACCCTAGATCCACTTCCCCACCAAAAAAAAAAAAATGATACGCTCATATGCATAATTACTAAACCACATGTTTGTCATTGTTCCCAGGAGACATTGCGGAGGTCTGCCGCGAGTTATCGCGGGATTTAGAAAGAACTTTAAGCAAGTTCTTTCTAAATCCCGCGATAACTCGCGGCAGACCTTCGCAATGTCTCCTGGGAACAATGACAAAAGCTCCCAGGAGACATTAAGGAAGTGACGGAATACCCGCACACTACCCGATGAATCCATATACAGGAAGCAGCCAGTAACATAAAGGATTACTAAGGTTCGCCTGCCCCTGACAGTGACTCGAGCTGGGCATCGCCGCTCAGTGAAGGATTGGCTCGGGCAGTTCGGCTGCTCTCGGCTGCTCTAGTCCTGCAAAGGGAACTGCGTTCCTGCTGTGAAAAAAGTGCAGGAACTCCGGGCCTGATTCTCAAAAGAGATACGCAGACTTAACTGCTGTTCAAAACAGATTATAGCGCACACATGCAAAAATGACATTTATCCTGCAAGGCTAGTTAAAAACACCTGAACATATTCAAAAATACGGGGGTTTGGTCACACTATATAGTCATATAGTGCTAAGCCCACTTACTGCGACAAAGTACCCCGAATTAGTGGGTCCTACCCTAGTAATAGAATGAAAGAACCTGGGTCTCAACCATGGGAGATATACTCCTCTATGTGGGAGAACTGAAGGGTTTCTTCCTATACACTGGTGGCCACTAATGTGAGGTAATGAAGAGGGGGAGGGGTGCTCCAGCCAAGAGACCTGGTCAGGGTCTATACAAAATACAAAAAGATACTTGGTGGGCACACCCTAAAAATGCTATACATCTAAGCTGGTGCTGCTATAAGACCAAATACAGTACAAAACAGATTATAGCGCACACATGCAAAAATGACATTTATCCTGCAAGGCTAGTTAAAAACACCTGAACATATTCAAAAATACGGGGGTTTGGTCACACTATATAGTCATATAGTGCTAAGCCCACTTACTGCGACAAAGTACCCCGAATTAGTGGGTCCTACCCTAGTAATAGAATGAAAGAACCTGGGTCTCAACCATGGGAGATATACTCCTCTATGTGGGAGAACTGAAGGGTTTCTTCCTATACACTGGTGGCCACTAATGTGAGGTAATGAAGAGGGGGAGGGGTGCTCCAGCCAAGAGACCTGGTCAGGGTCTATACAAAATACAAAAAGATACTTGGTGGGCACACCCTAAAAATGCTATACATCTAAGCTGGTGCTGCTATAAGACCAAATACAGTACAAAACAGATTATAGCGCACACATGCAAAAATTACATTTATCCTGCAAGGCTAGTTAAAAACACCTGAACATATTCAAAAATACGGGGGTTTGGTCACACTATATAGTCATATAGTGCTAAGCCCACTTACTGCGACAAAGTACCCCGAATTAGTGAATTAACTGCTGTTCAGCCTGCGTATCCCTGTGCCTAACTTTGGAAACGATTTTCAAAAGGCTTTTTCCAAAGTTAGGCAGAAAATCTGACATGTGTAAGACACTTACACGGTCAGATTTTAGGATGCAGTACCGCATCCGCCACTGGGGGCATTTCTCATTGAAATGCAGCTTTGCGTATGCAAATGAGGACTTAAGCAGATTTTCAAAGCATTTCATCACTGTGATTTCTGCCTAAGTTCCGAATTTGCCTGCGCAAAACTAGGGCTGGTTTTATAATGTGGAAAGTTAGTCACACATTGTAAAGGCCCATTCCAGCGACGGCATTTGGTATGCATTCCCGAGGGAGAACTCCACGGCAATTTTTAAATTCAAAACCGGCATGGGTTCCCCCCCAGGAGCATACCAGGCCCTTAGGTCTGGTATGGGTTGTAAGGAGACCCCCCCTCCGCCGAAAAATCGACGTAGGGGTTCCCCCTACAATCCATACCAGACCCGTATCCAAAGCACGCTACCCGGCCGGCCAGGAATGGAGTGGGGACGAGCGAGCGTCCCCCCCCCTCCTGAGCCGTGCCAGGCCGCATGCCCTCAACATGGGGGGGCTGGGTGCTCTGGGGCAGGGGGGCGCACTGCGGGCCCCCCCACCCCAGAGCACCCTGTCCCCATGTTGATGAGGACAGGACCTCTTCCCGACAACCCTTGCCATTGGTTGTCGGGGTCTGCGGGCGGGGTGCTTATCGGAATCTGGGAGTCCCCTCAAATAAGGGGGCCCCCAGATACCGGCCCCCCACCCTAAGTGAATGGATATGGGGTACATCGTACCCCTATCCATTCACCTGGAGGCAAAAAGTAAAAGTTAGTAAACACACAACACAAGGCTTTTTAAAATAATTTATTATTCTGCTCCGGATGCCCCCCTGTCTTCGTTATTAGCTCAATTACCAGGGGGGGCTTCTTCTTCCACTCTCCGGGGGTCTTCTTCCACTCTCCGGGGGTCTTCTTCCACTCTCCGGGGGGGGTTTCTTCTTCCGCTCTCCGGGGGGGGGCTTCTCCGCTCTCCGGGGGGCTTCTTCCATCTTCTCCCCTCTTCCGCTGTTGACTCGGCGAACCTCGGTTCTTCTGCAGATGTCCGGTGCCTTCTTCTTCAGCGCTGACTGCCTTCTATGTTTGTGTGTTAGCTCAATTAGTAACAGGCAGCCGGCGCGGTCTTCTGTGACGTCAGGGTCTTCTGTTCTTCTCCCCTCTTCCGATGTTGACTCGTCACCTGTTGTCGCTGTAATGATGGAAGCGCGCCTTGCATCCCATTTATATAGGCATCACCGTCCCATCATGCTCCGGCAGGTACCCACGTGGTGGGTGCACGTGGGTAGGCACCCACCACGTGGGTACCTACCGGAGCATGATGGGACGGTGATGCCTATATAAATGGGATGCAAGGCGCGCTTCCATCATTACAGCGACAACAGGCGACGAGTCAACATCGGAAGAGGGGAGAAGAACAGAAGACCCTGACGTCACAGAAGACCGCGCCGGCTGCCTGTTACTAATTGAGCTAACACACAAACATAGCAGGCAGCCAGCGCTGAAGAAGAAGGCACCGGACATCTGCAGAAGAACCGGGGTTCGCCGAGTCAACAGCGGAAGAGGGGAGAAGATGGAAGAAGCCCCCCGGAGAGCGGAGAAGCCCCCCCCGGAGAGCGGAAGAAGAAACCCCCCCCGGAGAGTGGAAGAAGACCCCCGGAGAGTGGAAGAAGAAGCCCCCCCTGGTAATTGAGCTAATAACGAAGACAGGGGGGGCATCCGGAGCAGAATAATAAATTATTTTAAAAAGCCTTGTGTTGTGTGTTTACTAACTTTTACTTTTTGCCTCCAGGTGAATGGATAGGGGTACGATGTACCCCATATCCATTCACTTAGGGTGGGGGCCGGTATCTGGGGGCCCCCTTATTTGAGGGGACTCCCAGATTCCGATAAGCACCCCGCCCGCAGACCCCGACAACCAATGGCAAGGGTTGTCGGGAAGAGGTCCTGTCCTCATCAACATGGGGACAGGGTGCTCTGGGGTGGGGGGGCCCGCAGTGCGCCCCCCTGCCCCAGAGCACCCAGCCCCCCCATGTTGAGGGCATGCGGCCTGGCACGGCTCAGGAGGGGGGGGGGGCGCTCGCTCGTCCCCACTCCCTTCCTGGCCGGCCGGGTAGCGTGCTTTGGATACGGGTCTGGTATGGATTGTAGGGGGACCCCCTACGTCAATTTTTCGGCGTGGGGGGTCTCCTTACAACCCATACCAGACCTAAGGGCCTGGTATGCTCCTGGGGGGGGAACCCATGCCGTTTTTTTCTTTGAAAATTGGCATGGAGTTCTCCCTCTCAGGAATGCATGCTGAGCGACGCTGTCATTTTTTTTAATAATTATTTGTTTTCCCGGCGCGTCTTTTTTTTTTCACCCGTCGCAACTTTAGTGTTCCGTCGAAATTCTCAAAGCCGCCCGGCGTTAATTACGTTCGCGCGCTGCACGTCGGGAAAATGACGTCACACGCATGCGCAGTACGGCCGGCGCGGGAGCGCGCCTCATTTAAATTTTAAACGCCCCCAGGAGAGGAGGACCGCCTTACGACGGCGGCACTTAAGTTACACGGCCTGAAATTTCTACGTAAGTGCTTTGACGATCGGGCACTTAGGTAGAAATTTTAAGTCAGTGTAACTTAACTGCTGAAATTTAAGTTAGGCAGACTTTTTGAGAATTTGGCCCTCCGTTCCTACGCGTTCCCGCAGGACTTGAGCCCTGCTAGTGTAGCACTACCCCCGAAGAAGCTGCTGGTTTGTTTTGGGCGGCATGTTACCTCTATTTCCTCGCCGTCTAGGGTATCAGATGAGAGTTGAGAAAAAGTTCAATGTCCACACTTTAGACTTTATCTTTTTCTTTGCTTTATTTGTCGAACTTGGTAAAAGAATAAAATAAGTCGTTGAAGAGATGGAAGGGTAATGTGTAATAGGTTCAGGTGTATAACTTCTATTCAGAAACACTCCTGCTTTCAGCAATGCAGCTTTTATCGCCACTTTAGCCAGAGCAGGTATTGTGCACCTGGATAGGCCTCTCCCACTAGCCTAGCAGCCAGGGTGTCACACGGAAACTTGGTAAAGTCTCTGCCACAGACTTTCCCAAAGATGGAGGTATATTCAGTCCAAAATCCTTTCAACACAGGATTAAGCACCCAAATCTCTCCCAAAGAAACTTCTTGTAAAATTAGAACTGACAGGCTATCATCATCCAGCCCTTCAGTAATGGTGCATCCTTCGATGAAGTTCAAGGCCTCTCCTGAGATACCAGCCTCTTGCTCAGTGCTCTCCAAGACAGATTCTTCATCGAGTGGCTTCCTCCCTCAGGACAAACAGCACAGGACCACTCTACAAGCGTAGACCCAGTCTGACTACCGGGCCTACTTAGTAGATCACAACCCCGGACCAACATGGTCCCGGAGCCAGGAACACTTGAACACACACCCCCGGCCATGAGGGCCACACACAGGGGGTGGTGGAACGACAGACCCAGGATCGGCGACGGCTGTTCCCTGGTCCATACCTTTGCATGAGTTGCGCCTCATAGATGGGGAATAACTTTACGCCGGATGTTAGCCTTACGCAAACCGCGTATATTATGCGCCGGGCGCAACTACGTTAGTGAATCGCCGTGTCTCCCTCATTTGCATATTTGCAATGAGGCGGCCAGCATAAATATGCACCCAAGATACGCCGGCGTAGGAAGGTTACGTCGGTCGGAGGAAGCCTATTTTCAGGCGTATCTAGTTCTATGGGCACGGCGCATAGATACGACGGCGCACATTGACACTTACGCGGCGTATCTAGAGATACGTCGGCGTAAGTGCTACGTGAATCCGGGCCATATTTTTTACTTTCTTCTATAAATCATGTGCAATACATTTTTTAAAAAAATCGAATTTCTTCATCAATTTAGGCCAATGTGTATTTTGCTATGTGTTTTCCCAATAAGCATGTATTGATTGGTTTACATAATAGTTATAGCGTCTACAAACTATGGGATAGATTTATGGACTTTTCATTTGTTTTTTATTTATTTTTATAGTAATGGCAGGAATCAGCAATTTTTAGTGGGACTGTGACATTGTGACAGACAAATCGGACACTATGTGACACTTTTTGGGGACCAGTGACACCAATCAGTGCAAAAAAAATGCACTGTCACTGCACTAATGACACTGGCATGGAAGGGGCTAACATCAGGGGCTATCAAAGGGTTAACTGTGTTCCCTGGGAGTGCTTACTAACTGTGTGGGGGTGGTTGCACTGTAGGAAGGCAGAGATCCATGTTCCTGCTTAACAGAAACACAAGGGCCCGGATTCAGAAACAACTTACGATGGCGTATCTCCAGATACGCCGTCGTAAGTCTGAATGTGAGGCGTCGTATCTTGGCGCCTGATTCAAAGAATCAGATACGCCAGAATTTGTTCAAGATACGACTGACGTAAGTCTCTTACGCCGTCGTATCTTGGGTGCATATTTACGCTGGCCGCTAGGGGCGCTTTCGTATATTTCCGTGTTAAATATGCAAATGAGGTAGATACGCCGATTCAGAAACGTACTTGCGCCTGTCGGATTTAGCTACGCCGTTTATGTAAGGCATCGGTCCGGCGTAACTTTACCCCTCATAAAGCAGGGGTAAGTCATGTTAGGTATGGACGTCGGAAACGTCGGAACAGCGTCGTATTGTACGTTGTTTGCGTAAGTCGTACGTGAATGGGGATGGGCGTAGGTTACGTTCACGTCGACTAAGCATTGAGCCGGCGTAACTTAGGGAGAAAATTCTACGTGATACTGAGCATGCGCGCGCATGCGCCGTTTGTTAGGCGCGTCATTTACGGGGGGGTCACGATTCATTTCCATACAACACGCCCCCTACCAGCGTACTTTGAATTACGCGGGCTTACGCCGGCCCATTTACGCTACGCCGCCGTAACTTAGGGCGGAAGTTCTTTGTGAATACGGTACTTGACTCTCTAAGTTACGGGGGCGTAGCGTATATGAGATACGCTACGCCAGCAGAAACTTAGGCCATTCTTTCTGAATCCGGGCCAAGATCTCCATCTTCCTTACCAGCAGAATGATGATCTGCTGAGTTTACATAGGCAGACTGGCGAACACTGAGTCTGCCGGACCCGCTGATTGGCTCCCGCTGTGTCCAATCACAGCAGGAGTGGGGCTCCGGCGGCACACGATGTATAAGAAGAAAGGCGATCTGCTCATCAGAAAAAGATAAGGAGGTTCATATTTCAAATCAATAAAAAAAAAGCAAAAACTCAACCAGAAGGTTGATGCAGTAAGTAGCATCCTTGACAGCATAGTACAAACAGTAAACGAAAAGGGGGAAATAGGCAGTCATTTAATCAGACATAACTTAGAAAATTGTATTCAGTTTTTGAGACTTCACCTATTAGTTATGTTTTAAAATAAACTTGTTTTCACTTTCAATATTCTCAACTATGTGAGGCCATCTATTGTTAAAATCTGAAGGTCTGTGCAAGTATTTTCACAAACCTTGTGTAAGGCAAGGCCATTATAGGAATTCCCAGCAAACACTACATCACCTAAAGAGATCAACACAGCCGCAGTGTACAGAATTAAAGACCTGTGCAAGTGTAGAAAAACCCTCCATATGAAGGTAAAAAAAAACACATATACGTGCAGATTTCCAAGTGTACATTAGACTAAAATTAGGAAAAAAGATTAAACTACATACCAAACAAGAACAGTGTAAAACAGTAGTGATAAGCTCACTATACAGGGAACCCCACGAATGGCCCCTCAAGTGTATGACCAGCTAAAACTTTGGATATAGTGATGAAGGTTTAGAACCTCTGTTCGGTTTTTAATACTATCTGGAGCTTCAGTACAGGCATACCCCACTTTTAAGTACACAATAAGGTTTATTTACTAAAGCTGGAAAGCGCAAAATCAGGCTCACTTCTGCATAAAAACCAATGAGCTTCCAGGTTTTATTACCAGGCTTAATTGAACAAGCTGGAGTTAGAAGCTCATTGGTTTCTATGCAGAAGTGAGCCTGATTTTGAGCTTTCCAGCTTTAGTAAATAAACCCCATTGTGTACTTAAAAGTGGGGTATGCCTGTATAGAGTTTGCAACATGAAACACAGACAGCAATAAAAAGTTGATGGGGGTTCTAGCCTTACCCTATTCTTCAAAGACATTTTATTAATGTCTGTGAAGCTGTTGGAGATTTAAAGTGGTTTTAAAGGCTTGCTATAGTTGGGCACTTGGTGTCGGGGGAGAGCATTAATGGGGGACCCCAAAAGAGGAGGATTGGGGCTGTTCTGTGCAAAATCATTACACGAAGCAGGCAAGTATGACATTTTAACCACTTCCCATCCGCCCAACGTCATATGCCGTCGCAGACTTTGAGTGGTTATATCTGAATGATGCCTGCAGCTACATGCATCATTCAGATATTTTCTTTTAGAGCCATTGATTCCCTTCACCATAAGAATAATTATAGTGGCTGTTCAACTGCTTGATCGTTCTTACAGGCGGAGGGAGGGGACGTTCCTCCCCCCTCCCGCCACACTATGGTGCTTCTAACAGCATACCCATGCGATCGGTGAGCCGGAGAAGAAACCTGATTGGGGCCAGATGTAGACCAAAGAGATTTCCGGCAGGCCAGATGGTTCCTGAAGTTTCTACGATCGTTCGGAGGCCGGGCAGGATGTTATGATGTCATGCCCTCCTCTGCATTTGAAATAATGCCGCTGCCATAATTTTTTTTTGTTATTTAAGGCTTGCCAGCCTAGAGGTGTGATGTGCAGACTTAAAGACCCCAGATCTCACTGTAAAGAGGACCTGTTATGCAATATTCCTTTTTAACCACTTCCCGACTGCCGTACGACTTTATACGGCCGCAGGGTGGTTCTAATTCTCGGAGTCGCTGTCTTTTTACGGCCTCTGCTTCTCCTAGCCACTGGGGCACGCACGTGCCCGCCGCATCTCTGGGATGCCGATGCGCGTGCCATGTCCGCCAGGCTCCAGTGATCGGCAGTTACAGAGACAAGGACGTGGATCTGTGTGTGTAAACACACAGATCCACGTCCCGTCAGGGAAAGAGGAGACCGATCTGTGTCTCATGTACATAGGGACACAGATCGGTCACCTCCCCCACTCAGTCCCCTTCCCCCACAGTTAGTAACACTAGGCAGGGTACACATTTAACCCCTCCCTCACCCCCTAGTGTTAACCCCTTCAATGCCAGTCACATTTATATAGTAATTAGTGCATATTTATAGCACTGATCGCAGTATAAATGTGAATGGTGCCAAAAATGTGCCAAAAGTGTCCGATGTGTCCGCCATAATGTTGCAGTACCGATAAAAATCGCAGATCGCCGCCATTACTAGCAAAAATAAAAAATAAATAATAATTCTGTCCCCTATTTTGTAGGCGCTATAACTTTTTGCGCAAACCAGTCACTTATTGCGATTTTTTTTTTTTACCAAAAATATGTAGAATACGTATCGGCCTAGACTGAGGAAAAATAAAATAAAATAAAAATTAGCTATTTATTATAGCAACAAGTAAAAAATTTATATTATATATATATTTCCAATATATCTTACTTAGGAAACCTTCTTGGGGAACCCCTTGGGAGGCATGGGTAATGAGATATATACCATACCTAAATTATGAATCACTAGCCAAATCCGCGAATAGACGTGGATATCGGTTTTGACAGGCACAAAACAACCCGTCCTTTTGATAGCACTGTCGTCTGTAAAAGAAACAGAAACTCCACATCAATATAGGCCCAAACACATGTCCAATTAGATATCACTTAGTGAGTGGACATGATGTTACACTAAATTGCAGACTCCTACAATATCCCATGTATGGCATACCTTATAACTGGATCAGGACCATTAAATAGGGAAGGAGAGGGGCGGAGACGGGATGCCTGTCAAAACCAATATACACGTCTATTCAGAGATTTGGCCATACCTGTAACAAAACAATTGCAATATTGAAAAATTATAAATAAAAAATCATATCTTTTAGAAATTATTTGTAATAAAGGGCAATTCTTTGAGCAAAAAAAATAATTTCCCTCTGTCCAATGAGTCCACCATTGTGGCCAGTAAGGGCAATCTCATTGGAAGGGTATACTATTAGGTAGTGGGCATTTTGATAGATGACACTAGTGAAGGTCCTAGGTGCTACCATTCCAATATGGTCAATGCTTGTGATACCCTCATAATAAAGAGACTTTGAAAGGTAGCTTCCAGGATAGGTTCAGTCTCATGAGGAACTATGCACACACGGGGCCTTTAGCACTATAGAAGCGTTATAGCAGTAGTTCAGAGTAGCAACAGTCACAAAAGATGAGTGCTATAGCACACAGGAGAAAAAGTCAATTATGACTGGCTGTAGTGTAATAATCTACTGGAGAACAGCCACTGCTGGAGGGGTGGCTGTATCAGGTATAATCACAATGTACTGGCTCACTTGGTGGAATCTTCAGAAGGTTAGTGTTCCCCTAGAATACCCTTACTTGCCAGGAACCTTTCCCTGTGCTAAGCACTGTCACTAACCAGTGGGTTCCTTGCCTTAACCTGCCACTTGCTCAAATCATGCCCCAATGAATTAGGATGCCCTACTGAAAAGCTATTTCATTAAGATGGCAGCCTCGACTCTCCTGAGAACTTGGCATAAAATCAGATACCTACCTTCCTAGAGGGGGTTAATAGAGTCCCTAAGGAGACAATTTCCCTTGACAGACACCCCTTCCCTAGTAGCATCAGCACAGTGCCACCTACAGGAATGAAGAATGTCTGCAACTGCCTACATGCTAAGATCGCTTGATCAAATAATACCCATAGGCAGAAAGCTAGAAACTACTCCTATATGGAGCACCAGGAGTGGAAAAATCCTGCAAGCAGGGAGAGAAAAGGAAAGGCAGATCAGGAGAGAAGTAAATATATTGCCTTCCAATAAGTCGGTACATAGGACCCCATGGCTTCCAGAAGGATGTAACCTGGCACTTAACTGATTGTTTTCCTGTCACAAGGTGGTACAAGCTCACTAACATTTATAGGTAAAGTTGATCCGAGGAATATCCGATTGCCTCATGGGGGAAAAGGAAGGATTTTTTTCCCCTGCTGTAGCAAATTGGATCATGCTTTGCTGGGGTTTTTTGCCTTCCTCTGGATCAACTGTAGGTATAGAATTGGGTATATGTGATTGTACGATATTATTATTATTTTATTTCTTATGGTTGAACTTGATGGACTGTCTTTTTTCAACCTGACTAACGATGTAACCCTGCCATTTAAAGGTAAGCCAGGCAGCCTGTCTCTTCCACATCCGGTCTTCTTGCTCTGTGCAGCATGCACATTGACCACAGTGACATCATCATTCATGTCTCCACCCACAGCTCATAGAGGCAAAACATGAGCAGAAGGGTGGCAACTGGTGGAGTCAGCCATGAAGTCATGGAAAACCAGTCCCTGGTTACAAAGGAAAAATAAAATCATAGCAGAGCCTGGGAGAAACTTTCTGGCCAATACAAATTACAGCAAGATTCTTGTAGTTTCTGTTCTTAGGTGTGAGTATTAAAAGTTTAAAATTGACTTCACTTTAATAATTTTGATAAAGTGAATTCATCTTAGTAAAGTTGAATATAAAAAGGTAAAGCAATTTAAAATCAAGCTTGAAGTTTGACCCTTGACAAATCTTGACACCTGCCGAATTTGCAGTTGGAATGTACACCACAGGGTTCCTCGCCATACTTCCTTCTTACAGATCTCTGACTCTGTGTCATTGTTGACTTATATGCAATAAATCGTTCCTCTATTCTCTGCAAAATGTGTGGCTGGTGATTCACTGTAGTAGATCTGCTAAACTGTCGTTACAGTAAATAACTTTCCAACACTTAAATGGTAAATTCCTCTTCAAATGTTAGTACAAAAAAGAAAATTATGTGCTGACAGGCCTTTCTATATTGGGCCATTGCAACACAACTTGTTTATCTCAATAACTAAATAATCTATCAGGATTGAAATAGTGACAGATGTTATAAATAAAGATAAACTACATTATAATGTTTTAATGATTTATCTTCTCTCCTCAAATGCTGTTCAAATATTAGGAACTTCATGGCATTTCACGCAATAAATATGGTTACGCTTCTTGAATATTTAATGCTTACAACTGTTAAGTCAGGTGTGAATTAGAAATTGTTGGTAGGCGCTGATTCCTTTGTTTGGTATCCAAAAATTGTTTTGATACTAAAGAAAAATATCATCCATACTCCCCACTACTGCAAGGAGGGTTGGATTTTCAGAAGCAGAAGGAAATCAGTGTGGGCATACAGTATGTGTGTTATCACTACCAGAAACATTACCATTCATCCAGTTTTCATGTATCCCTGTTAAAGTGGAGGTTCACCCTAAAACAATTATATAACATTACATCCAGCATAATAACGACATGTATATATGTATATATTTTATTTTTTTTGCCGTACATACCGTTTAATTGTTATTTTCCCCCCGGCTTCTGGGTTCTGATTCCCGCAGGACTGGGCGTTCCTATTGAGAGCTTAGATGATTGACGTCTGGTGAAAAACTTCCCATGGCGCATAAGGCGCGTCACCAGTTTTCTGTAAATAGCCGACCTGCGAGTCGGCGCTATACGGCGCCTGCGCCCGCCGTGTAGAGCTGACTGCGCAGGCGCCATATAGAGCCGACTTGAAGGTCGCCTATTTACGGAAAACTGGTGACGCGCTTTATGCGCCATGGGAAGTTTTTCACCAGACGTCAATCATCTAATCTCTCAATAGGAACGCCCAGTCCCGCGGGAATCAGAACCTGGAAGCCGGGGAAAAAATAACAATTAAACGGTATGTACAGCGAAAAAAAAAATACCAGCATACTGTACATGTCGTTAGTATGCTGGATGTAATGTTATATAATTGTTTTAGGGTGAACCTCCACTTTAAAGCCTGCTGTGTTGGATCTCTTCCCTGGGCACATTTCTAGACCTCCTGTACCTACAGTGATTGATAGTAATGAAGAATATAAAAATCAAGACTATTGTGGACTGTCAGACATGAAAAGGCTACATTTATTATTTAATTTATTGGAAATGCTATGGTCCATTATAAAATGAATTGAACCTGGAAACTAATGTTTCTGTCCAAAGACTGCTAAGGAGGATTTTTCAGGCACATCCAGAGAAGATGCCCCAGATGGGCATCTGCAGACTGTCCATTAGGTGAGGGTAATGTAGGCACAAACAACACAAGTGTCCAGACGCATATACCACAATCTAGCTGGGGAGAATTCAGTCTGCATAGGTTGCTGCTAGTCCAAACTCATAGAGCGATGAGATAAAAAGAGGAAGACAATTGGGAAAGAACACTGCACCATAGCAGAGCCATCAAACCAATCTTGAATGAATAAAAACATGTCTATTTATTTAAACATTCCAAGGTATTCAGTGGACAAGGAGCATCCAGTGAGCAGCATGTCTGACCCAAGTGTGTGACTTGGAGATGGATTCCGCATGAGTGACCAGATTATGCTATGGCTGGGGAGTGCATACAGCAGAACCGGGTGGACATGCACCGCCCAGCGCATTTTTTTACCTTGTTTACGTAAGGCTTTTTTCGGTGTAACGTTACCCATGCCTCTATGAGGTGTACACAATGTTAGGTATGGACGTCGGGACAGCGTAAAATTTTCTGTCGTTTATGTCGTTTGTGTAAATCGTTCGCGAATAGGGCTTTGCGTAAGTTACGTTCACGTCGTCTAGGCATTGAGCGGGCGTAATTTAATTTGAAAATTCGACGTGATACTGAGCATGCGCACGCATGCGCCGTTCGAAAAAAGCGTAATTTACGTGGGGTCATGCTTAGTTTACATAAAACACGCCCCCCTGTTCCTCATTTGATTTAGGCGCGCTTACACCGGCACATTTACGATACGCCGCCGTAACTTACGGCGCAAATTATTTCTGGATAAGGAAACTACGCTCTAAGTTACGGCGGCGTAGTGTATCTGAGATACGCTATGCCTGCCTAAAGATAGGCAGTTCTTTGTGGATCTGGCCCATTGTTTTTTCACGTTACCACCTGCATGCTACAGCTATAAGTCACTTTTGAATATCACTCGGATGGTTTCTTGATTCATGGACTTTTATTAGCGCTGCACTGTCTCATTTATATTTATTTTAGGGATTTTTGAAATTTTGACCCCTAGCGTTCAGCTGCTTTCATCAGGGTTGCTTTATTGTGCTGATTTGTTTTCTGTTTTATGAGCTCTAGCCTGCCCAATTCCCATCTGTCCCTCTCCCTTTATATAAACCACTTCCACATTCCTGCCAGTAGCACTTTATGACCTGAAGAAGGGGTCATGCCCTGTAGCTACAGGCTCGAGTTCCTGCTTATTTGGCTTTAGTGTGCCTCGTATAACCCACCAATCCCAGCGCTGCCAACAGTTTGAGGCCCGGCACCTACCACTTTCAACAGTTTGTGGGATAACTTCCATGTGACGGTCGCAGCTTCCCCCATGGAGCGACCATCATTCCCAGATGTCACTCTCATCCATACTGGTGTCCCTGGCTGGCTCCTCCACTACTGCAGGAACCCCACCTTGGTTCCCTCCATCCATTTAGCTGGACAATGACGAACCCTCATGTGCCCTCCTTGGATCCCTACTGTATGCACTCCATTTGACAGCTCAGCCTGTCCCCAGCCAGCTATCATCCCAACATCATCTGGTCACTCATGTGGCATCCACCCCCAGGTAACACACTTGGGTCAGCCATGCTCCTCGCTGGATGTTCCTTGTCCACTGTATGCTTTGGACTGTTTAAATAGACATGTTTATATTCATTCAAGATTGGTTTAATGGCTCTGCTTTGGTACCGAGTTCTTTCCAATTTGTGTTCCGAGGGCAATGTAAGGAAGGTTGGACTTTCAGCAGCAGAAGGAAACCAGAGCAGGCATATGCATGTGCAAATTACACTGCCCACACTTCTGTGTATAATGCTGCATGTGCAATAGCAAGTAGGAGCATGCGGGTGTGAAAGAATATGCACACTCACAAAAAGTACCTTGCACATACAACACTGGTTTTTGTGCCCAATGAGCATCTGAAAAATGTCATATCATGCTGCTAGGCTGTTTCTAACATTGCCTTGCTTCCTGAACTCTGGCCTCCTAAACTGGTTTCATACTATTTATGGGTGTCTTTAAATTTAGGGGTGTCTTTAAAATTTTT
This sequence comes from Rana temporaria, assembly GCF_905171775.1. NCBI lineage: Eukaryota > Metazoa > Chordata > Amphibia > Anura > Ranidae > Rana > Rana temporaria. Next base: position 34,709,547 of record NC_053491.1, on the reverse strand, counting down.
ATAGCTGTTCATCCATTAAAACTGCATGTAAATTAGCTCTGTGCCAGTGGGGCAAAACCAAATGTTTTCAGGCTTTATTCTCTACAACTTTAATATGTGAATATGAAAAATAATGCATTATGGCTACTAGATGTAACTGACTATCATAGAAAATAAGTATGCTCCCCAGTGCCGTTTAGCGGCCATAATGCGTTATTTCCACTTTCACGCATTGTTTTTTTTTCCTTCAATAGTTTTTATTATTTTCCAAAGATAAACATTACAAGAATGCAACAGTGCATAGTACATTGGGTGACAAGGTAGATACATTACACAAGTCAGCATTACTAGTGGTTATAACTGGTGTAGGCCAATAGATTAATCAATACACATCTGAACACAATCAAAATAACTGGTCGATAAGTAGCAGGAGATTAGTACAAGTAGAACTACCAAGTTAGAGCATGCAGCAGGAAAACTGATAACATGGAAGTTGCAAATCTGAGTATGTAAACACTCACCAAAGGCGGTGGACCCCTAGCAAACAGTAGATTGGATCGCCGAGACCCCTCGGACGCCCCTTACGGGATCACACTGTGTCCGACAAGGTGCCGGTTCTCCGACATAGTACTAAAGAAAGAGAGGTAAAAACAATCAACAGACATACTCATTACAATGAAAATGAATTTATTTTCTTGAACTAATGATTTCCTAATGGCGAATGTGGTTTGCGTTTAGGAAAGTCCATTCACTCCAAAATGTTATGTACAAATGACATTTGTCAAGTCACCAAATGTACCAAAATAATTGGGGGGGTTGAGGGTGCTGGGCCTGGGACACAATGACATTTTACATGTTACAACCATATATGTGCTCCTTCTGTGTGTCACTGTACCAAAACATGTGTCCAACAAGAGCCAGGGCCTCTCCTCTTTATACAAAACCATTTCCTATATCTTTGCTTTAATACAAATTTTAAAAGTCTTAATTGCATATGCATTGCTATATTAAAATATAAAAAAATGAATTTATTACCTGCCATCGTCCAAGATGGAGGAAACATACCCAAAGGACAGCTAACCAGAATTAGGAGAAATTGTGAGAATGATAAGAATTTTGAAGAACAAGCTAATGTAATAATTGATAGGTTTACAAGAAGGGGTGTAATAAATCTATCTTAGAATCAACAAAAAAAGAAAATCCTGTAAAGAAAGAAAAGTAGAAAATTGTTTTTTAATCAAGAAAAATTGGTAAAAAATGGGACAGGAGAATGTGTGTTTATAACCAACTATAGTAGACAATACAGAGGATTGAAAAAAGTCATACAATAACCTTGGCCAATCCTACTGAAGGATACAATTCTTAATGGAGTACTACCAAATAAAATAAAATAAATTTACAGAAAAGCCCCTGCATTATGCACACAATGAACACATCACATGCTAGATGCATCTAATGACAGAACAGAATTTTTTGAAGGTAAAGGATTTTATAAATGTAATAGATCTTTTCCATGCTGAAAAGCAAAGAAACAGAAATCCGATCACATCCGCCTTCACAGTCAGTTTTTCATGTGGACATGATCGAAACGTCCATTCATCCCTATGAACAGGCGGGTGTAAACGAACAGTGTCTGTTTACACCCTCCTACCTCTGAGTCTGATTGGGTCAGCTTAAAAAGAAAGACAAATGGTACTCTGTCCTCTTCTGTTTATGTGGAGCATATCAGAGGAAGTGGGGTTAAAATGGACAGTGGAGTTTATTTGCTACCTGCTGCTCATACAGAAGAAGGGGCTTTGTCCATGTCTAATCTGCAGAAACTTAGCACAGATGTGTGCTCTGCCCATTCTGCTCAGATCAGCAGATCTGTGAGCTGATTCCCTGCTGAATGGAATATAATCCACCCCCTGCAAAGGGGGCCTTAGCTTTATGATATTAAACACTGTATCAAATGTGATTGATTCGATATATGTTCTGGAGTGTCCTTGTGGTCTTCAGTATGTAAGAAGAACTATTATAAAATTAAGTGTTACAATTGGAGAGTACATAATTAATATAAGAAATTGATATATGGACATAGGGTGGCTTATTTACTAAAGGCAAATACACTTTCTACTACAAGTGCACTGCAGTGACTGAGGGGGACATGCAAGGAAACTAAAAAACTGAATTTTTTCTTGAACATGATTAGAGGATAAAATCGGTAGAGCTTTCCTTCGTTTCAGATCTTCCCCTCAGATCTACAGCGACTGCACTTCCAAGTGCACTTGCAGTACACTTGTAGTGCAAAGTGGATTTGCCTTTAGTAACAACCCCAGTGTGCTGAGACATTTTAGAGAGGTGCTTTTTCCTAGATACTAGATCCTAGTCTTTTTGTGTTGTATGCTATGAAAGGTTTAAAAAAAATGAAAGAGGCTCTGATCTCACAAAATAAGTTTCAAAAGCAGACACATAATGGATCTCTGAACTTGACATTTTGAATCCTAGTGATCTTAATATTGATATAGACTTAAACTTTTATTTGACTAAGTTTTTAATCTATTTTAAACATATTTAAAAAAAAAGTTTTTTAATTTTTTTTAGAGATCTAGGTATTAGGTGGCATAATGGTAAAGTATAGTTGGAGGTGGGGAGTTTACATCAGAGTTAAAGAAGGTTAGAGTTCTACTTTAAAATCAGGTGTATCGCTTTAAGAGGAAGGGTCAATGAATAGACATAGGATTTTAGTAGATATGTGTCAGTATTATTATTTTAATATAGGAATGCATTCTTCAGTAATAATGAGTAGTATGATGGAATTAGTATTGACTTTTGCAGTTGGTATCAAAGCAGAGATATAGGAAGAGGTTTTGTATAAAGAGAAGAGGCCACATCGCAGCGTCCATCCATCCTTGGTGATGTCAATCTAATGAAACGGGTAGGAAACTGCTTGTTGGACACAGTGACACAGGAAAGGAGTTGCTCAGAACAGCTGGTGTGATATTAGAAAGCTGAGTTCCGGTCAATGAAGAAGCACAAGAACACATTTGGACAGCAGTATTTTCAGCCTGGATGGGAGGGTAGTGTTAAATGGATTAGCAGATTTAAATACACTAAACAAATTGATGCCAAACTCCAGCTTACACTTTATAATACAGCCACAGGTTTTTTTCTTTTGGAATAAAGGTTTTTCATGAATAAATAAAATCTGATCATTTTAACCACTTCAGCCTGGGAGGATTTGGCTGTCCAATGACCGGGCCATTTTTTGCGATTCGGCACTGCATCGTTTTAACTGACAATTGCGCAGTCGTGCGCCGTGTCTCCCAAACACAATTAAAATCCTTTTTCCCCACAAATATAGCTTTCTTTTGGTGGTATTTGATAACCTCTGCGGTTTTTATTTTTTACGCTATAAACAAAAAAAGAGAGGCAATTCTGAAAAAAAGGCAATATTTTTGACTTTTTGCTATAATAAATATCCCCAAAAAATATATAAAAACTAATTTCTTTCTCAGTTTAGGTCGATATGTATTCTTCTACATATTCTTGATAAAAAATCCCAATAATCGTATATTGATTGGTTTACACAAAAGTTATAGCGTCTATAAAATAAGGAATAGATTTATAGCATTTTTATTAATATTTTTTTTTACTAGTAATGGCAGTGATCTGTGATTTCTATCATGACTGCGACATTATGGCAGACACATCGGACACTTTTGACGCTATTTTGGGACCATTGTCATTTATACAGCGATCAGTGCTATAAAAATGCACTAATTACTGTGTAAATGACACTGGCAGGGAAGGGGTTAACCACTAGGGGGCGAGGAAGGGGTTAAGTGTGTCCAAGGGAGTGATTCAAACTGTGTGGGGTCTGGGCTACCAATGACACAACATTGATCACTGCTCCGGATGACAGGGAGCAGTAGATCAGTGTTTCTTTCACAAGGCAGAACAGGGAAATGCCTTGTTTACACTGGTATCTCCCTGTTCTGCAGCTCCAAGACACGATCGCGTGACACCGGCGGACATCGAGTCCACGGGTCCTGCAGGCACGGTCACGGAGCTCAGGGCGGGCGCCGCACCCTTGCCCACACGTTGGCAAATTCAAAGCAACGTATTTGTACGTTGCTTTGAGCAGCAGTGCCGTTCTGCCGACGTATATGTACAGGCGGCATTCGGCAAGCGGTTAATCACCCCTATTAAGTGGTTTGTCTTAGGCCTCGTACACACGACCGTTTTCCTCAACAGAATCCATCAAGAAACTTGGTGGCAGAGCTTTTTTGCCGAGGAAAACGGTCGTGTGTATGTTTTTCATCGAGAAAACTGTCGAGGAACTCGATGAGAAAAAAAGAGAACAAGTTCTATTTTTCCTCGTCGGGAGTCTCAATTTCCTCGTTGTGTTCATCGGCGGGCTGGTTTTCGACGAGAAACATGTTCGTGTGTATGCTTAGAAAGCCGCACATGCTCAGATGGGTGGCGCCAGTGGAATCAAACTTCCCCTTTATAGTGCCGTCGTACGTGTTGTACGTCACTGCGTTTGAGAACGACGAGATTTGGTCTTGACAGTGTGTACGCAAAGAAAGCTTGTCAAGATTCTCGACAAGCCTGACAAGGAACTCGTCGAGGAAAACGATGTTTCATTTACGGCGAGTTCCTCGGTCGTGTATACGAGGCCTGTCATGTAAACTGATACATTCTGCTGGAGAGCTTGTGCTTTTGAAAAACAAAAGACAATAGAAAAAAGAAAGGCTATAAAAAAATAACATAATGCAGCCATCACATCTAAGAATTGGTAATCGTTTGCTATTGGGTAAAATACCTCTTTAAGTGCTGTATGCCATGGTTGAGATTATTTATACAAAAGGTTTTCTTGCTAGAATGTCTTCTTCTTTGAGATGTTATAGAGCAGTCATTGGAATGTGTTGTATGAATGTCCTTGGAAGGTTTTGTTAAGCAGTCTTGGACAGACAATTGGTCTCTTAGTATTGTAAAGCGGAGCATTTCAGGCCGTGGGTCACCATTAGGCTGATAAAGCGTTCCATTATAACAGAAAATAATGTTTCTTGTAATTGCAGATGTGGGACTTGTACAAATTCTTAATGAGTTAACATGAAAGATATTAAGGAGATCCAAATGACAAATGTCTAAATATTAAATGTTTAAAAAAGCTACTCCTGATGAAGACATCAGATTCTAGTGAAGCACTTGACTCTGTTTTACTTTTACTTTGCAACTTTCTATTGTAAATATATTGTAAAACTTTTTTTTTTTTTTTACCATGAACAGAAGCTGCTTTCAGTATCAGTATCAGTAGTATCAGTAGTTTAAAAAAAAATCACTGTCGTTTTTGCATTGATTTTTTAATAGTTTCGTTGTTAATGGTTGTCAGACTTCAGGTGACCTTTCACCTCTACCTCCCAGGTCCATCTTCAAACAGAGTAAGTTAAAGTGGTTGTAAACTCTGACACATACCCAGTGAAGTGACTGGCCTCAGTTGATACACAGAAATGAAACATCCTCCTACAGTTGCACCTGTTTATTTTCAACCTTGTCTCTCCTACATCAGTTCATAGTCCAGAATTTACACAACATTTCTGATCATAAGAAGGCAGGGGGATGAGGATTTGATGTCACAAGATGCACCGCATAGAGCAGAGAGCTGCGTGTAATCTGAGACCCGAGTGGAGAGAATGGAAACACTCCCCCCTCCCCTATATAGTCTCATAGGGAAATATGGATAGCTGCTTGAACTTCCCTATCCCCCTGGGTCTCTAAGAGTCGCATAACTCAGTGATGCAGATATCAGAGGAATCTCCATGCAGTTTCACAGAATGAATAGGTCTACAAACATTCTATAACTACACCCACAAGTGTACTGCCTGTTCCTTGCATTAAGTGGGCTCCAAAGGGGTTGATTTTAATATTAAAGGGAAGTTCCAACCATTTAAAAGTCAGCAGCTACAAAAAGTCTAGCTGCTGACTTTTAATAAACAGACACTCACCTGTCCCATGGTCCAGCGATGTGGCCGCCCAGAGCCTCGCTTCTCTCCCCCTCATCTCTGTGGCCCCAGAATTGCAAGCGTGGGCACGCACTGCCCATGCGCGAGCCGCGCAGCGCGTTATGAATGGCTGGGAAATCTTCTGGGACCTGTGACGGGTCCCAGAAGATTGCAGGGAGGGTGAGAGGTGAACTCTACCCCCCAAAAAATTACATGCCAAACGTGGCATGTCAGGGGGTCACAAGTACTTTTGGGTGGAACGCCATTTTAAGATGGGTACTTGCAAGCAGCAAAACATACCTCCACTTATTTTAGGCCAGAAGAGGTTCACTTTAAACAACTATGGCCCGGATTCACAAAGCACTTAGGCCGACGTATCTCCAGATACGCCGCGTAAGTGAAAGTATGCGCCGTCGTATCTATGCACCGTGCCCATAAACTGAGATACGCCTGAAAATAGGCTTCACCCGACCAACGTAACTTTCCTACGCCGTCGTATCATGGGCGCATATTTACGCTGGGCGCATTTGCCGCTCCCATTGATTTTCTATGCCCGCTACGGCGGCATAAATATGCGCCGATGTATGTGAATCCAGACCTATGTCAACTATGGCTGGTAGCTATGATTAAGCACCATTGAGAGTGTGAAACGCGTCAGATATTTCATCCTGTATCCTGCTGCTGTATACATTTTTGTTATTTTTTACAATAAAAAGGTGCTTGCATCGGAGTGTGGCTGTCCCGATTCTCCTTCTTCATTAACTATGTCAACTATGACAAGCCCAGTAAAGCAATGCAAGAGTTGAAGCATTTTTTTTTCAACTCCAGCTGAAGCCATTATGAATATACTACATATTGTGCTGGTTTGGCAACATTAAAGTTCATTCTAAATTGGTTGTTATAGGTTACTGCAATTTGCTCCTTGCATCATATCTTGAAAAGAGTGTAGATCTTTCTGTAAAGTGAGTAGACAAGTATACTTGTCCCCTGACAAACTACTAGGTTGCGGCATATTTGCCTGCTATAAAGATGCTTAATTGAAAACACTGGTTGTGAACTGAACCTTGACTTTAACAGAGTGAGCGTAATTACCCGCAATGGCCCAGATTCATTAAAGGAACTTAAGCCTTAGCTTGGCTTAGTCAAACTGTAGCAAGGCTTAATACACTTTAATGAATCCAGTCCAGAAGAAGAGAAGAAAACTGTGATATAGCAAATGGAACATTCAAAAAGTTTTCAGCAACAAAAAAGGCAATTATGATCTACGCCTTCAAATTTTTTGACTGCATTGAATTTATTATTGATGTATTTTGTTTTACTTATTCATTCTTAAAGTCACTGCACTACGCATGCAAAGTGCAAAATACAGACTGACTTATATATGACATTTGTAAGTGAACCCAATATATTGAACACCGTGAACCAGATTCATCAAGCCGCAACAGGATTTAAAGGAAACAAGTACACGGAGAAATAAGAAGACTACCGCCATCAAGGGGATACCACCAGTACTCCTGTAGAGCGCCCACACACACAGGGGGCCCTGGACAGCATGGGGATTGGTGGGGCAGGAAGGAGCAAATGCAGATTGATGCCCCGTGCTGGTCTCTTCAGCTGCTAAAAACGCCAGATATGGACGGATTTGGAGAGGGTGTTGGGGTGTGCTGTGACCATGCAGCTGTGTTGTGCCTCGCCCCAGTGCAGCCCTTCCTTGGATGCTATGCTTGAGTGGATGCTGATCTCTCCCCACCCCCACCCACACTCAGAGTCAAGACAAAGAAGCAGCATCCTGGGGCAGTGAGAGGGGAAGTGGTGGAGTGGAGAGAGCCAGGAGGGGGTGTGCTGTGCTCTCTGGGCTCATCCTCCTGTCAGAACAGTGCTCTTTGAGGACATGAGACAGGATTGCTCTTACATTGCAATGAACACTATACACACAGACAGTTTGATTACTGCCCCCTAAGGGCTGTTCATTCCCGGGAAGCAGGAAATGTGGGTGGGGACTGTAATAAAACTGTGTGTGTGAGTATAGTCTGATGTGATGTAAGAGTGATCCTCTATCATGTGCTGGAGGAGCGCTGTTCTGACAATAGATGGTAAATGGGGAGGGGGGTTGTACTTACAGTAAAATTGTACTGTACACAATAAGGGTGAACAATAGCTTGTGCCATGGTGGATTTGATTTAAATCATAATTTTTAAAGAGCAACTGTCATCTCTGTCCAGCAGGGGCTCTTCCTCTGACCCGCTGTTGATTCACCGACAGTCAGAGGCTGGTGATGCGGCAGTGACACAACAAGGTGAGGGACATGGCTGCAGCAGGTAAGTGGATGCCCGCTAACAGGCGGGCTGTCATGTGCCTTTTACTGAGGCATGGCTTCCGTCTGGCCACTGGAAACTAGACATGTGCACACTGAAATATTTTGTTTTGGAATTTCGTTTTCGTCCGAAAAATAGATTTATTTAGTTGCTCCCGAAATTGTTTTTTATTTATTTTATTTCATTAAAAAATGCAATTGTCTGAAAATCCGAATTAAGGTCGAATCTGTCAATTGAAGGCTTATGGGGTCTGTCGAATGTTCTAAGAAGATTCGACAAAGCAGGTAAACTGCACGACGCCACGATCGTACATTTCCAGTCGATTGCTCTGCCCACAAGCTATAGTATTATTCTAATGTTGTATGACTAGTAATAATTATATTTATTAATTATTACTAGTCAACCAACATTAGAATTCTTCTATAGCCTATGGGCGGAGCATTTGACCATAAATGTCCGCGCGCGATGATCGTATGTTTTTAGCTGCTTCGTTAGAATCTTCATGTCTCTATAAAGTTAAATCTTTTCTCTCTATGTTGAATAATCTTGGACTAATAGAGTTAGGTTAGGCACATTCAACCGGAGGTTCAATAGACACAGATCGCTATTGTCACCATCATGTAGAATCTTCTATCTATATCAAACTGTTGTCGCAACGAAATGAACATAAAGCATTTTTTATGTTGGATCTTTCGGATTTCGGATTCTGCAAGTTCTGAAATTCAGAAAACGGACGAAAACGAATGCACATGTCTACTGGAAACACTGGAGCTCTGTCAGAGTGACCATCGGATTCTTGGCCACCTCCCTGTCTAGGGCTCTTTTCCCCAAATCATTCTGTTTGGCGGCCCGCTCTAGGAAGAGTCCTGGTGTTTCCAAACTTTTTCCATTTACGGATGATGGAGGCCACTGTGCTTATTGAGACCTTCAATGCTGCAGAAATGTTTCTGTACTCTTAGCTAGATATGTGCCTCGATACAATCCTGTCTCAGAGGTCTACAGACAATTCTTTGGTCTTCATGGCTTGGTTTGTGCTCTGACATGCACTGCTAACTGTGGGACCTTATATAGACAGGGGTGTGACTTTCCAAATCATGTCCAATCACCTAAATTTACTACAAGTGGACTCAATCATGTTTTAGAAACATCTCAAGGATGATCAGTGGAGACAGGATGCACCTGAGCTCAATGTTGAGTGTCATGGCAAAGGCTTCGAATACTTACAGTATGTACTTGTGATATTTTCGTTTTTTATTGTTAATACATTTGCAAAGATTCTTTCACATTGTCATTACGGGGTATTGTTTGTAGAATTTGGAGGAAAATAATGAATTTAATTCATTTTGGAATAAGGCTGTAACATATACAAATTTGACATGTGCACACTGAAATATTTTGTTTCGAAATTTCGTTTTCATCCGAAAAATCGATTTATTTTGTTACTCCCGAAATTAGTTTTTATTTGTTTTGTTTCGTAAAAAAATGCATTCGTCTGAAAATCCGAATTAATTAAGGTCAAATCTGTCATTGAAGGCTTATGGTGTCTTTCGAATGTTCTAAGAAGATTCGATGGAGCAGCTAAACTGTACGATGCCGCAGTCATACATTTCCAGTCGAACGTTCTGCCTACAAGCTATAGAAGAATTCTAATGTTGTATGACACTAGTAATAATTATATTTATAAACTATTATTACTAGTCAACCAACATTAGAATTCTTCTATAGCCTATGGGTCGAGCATTTGACCGAAAATGTACGTTGGAGCGTTGCCCAGTTTAGCTGCTTGTCGAATCTTCTTAGAACTTTCGACAAACACCATAAGCCTTCAATGACAGATTCAATGTTTGTATGTTTTTCGCTGCTTCGTCGAATCTTCGTCGTTCATGTGCAATGGTCTACCCCAACACTGTCTCTATAATGTTGAATCTTTTCTCTTTATGTCGAATCTTTATGTAGAATAATCTTGGACTAATAGAGTTAAGGTTAGGCACATTCGACCGCAGATTCGATAGACACAGATTGCTATTGTCAGTGTCAAGTCGAATCTCCTATCTATATCAAACTGTTATAGCAATAAAAACGAAAATAAAGCATTTTTTTATGTCGGCTCTTTCAGATTTTGGATTCTGCATGTTCGTTTTTGTTTGTTAAAACAATAACGAAAATAACCAAAATTCTGACGAAACCGAATGCACATGTCTAGTAAAAATGTGTAAAAAGTGCAGGGCTGTGAATACTTTCCGGATGCACGGATATATGGTTTTTCTCTTCCCTTCTAACTGCCACTTTTTCTGAATAAGTTGGTCTGCTAAAATTTAAATAATAAATATAAATAATTTTTAGAAGTTGTCCATAGTTCCACTTTAAGTATTCTCTTCAGCATAACTCCCTTTGTGCCTCTTCTTTAATATCCAAGATGAATAAATCATTAACCTTTCATCGCTTTAGCAGCCAGAGCTCTTTGATCTTAAGAATGCATAGTACCTTTAACCATGTTAAATTGGATCAAGTGTGTTCAAATGATGAAGAATTTACAAATGAATGTTTTCAAAAGTCTGACAATATTTCTGTTGGCGTAGTGGTAAATGTTATCACTTTGAGGAAACCATTGAGTGAAATGGAGGATGAATTTTAAGATGATGTCAGCTGATTAGTGTAATTGCACGAAGCTGTAAGGTAATGTTGTCAAAACTGATGAAGAAGAAATTGCATTTAAACCTTATCTCCAGATCAGCAATAGACAGTAACACACTTGCAAATATAAAATATTAAAGTGGAGATAATACCTAAAGAAAAATTATTTATTTTGCAGAGTCAGCTTGTGTAAAGCCTGAATGTAAATCAATTGTTCACACAACAGATAAACGTATTAACTGACCCGCTATAACTACAGAAGAAGCGTTTCCACTAAAACAGTCAAATCAATTTACCTTAAAGGGAACTTCAAGTATTTTTGTATGTATACTCTATTGACAGGACTAAAATCATCATTTTAAATCAGATAAACATACATACAGTGCCTTGAAAAAGTATTCATATGTATGTAATAGACCAACACAAAGTGGCACATAATTGTGATGTGGAAGGAAAATGATAAATGTTTTTCATTTTTTTTTACAAATAAATATCTGAAAAGTGTGGTGTGCATTTGTATTCAGCCCCCTTTACTCTGATACCCCTAACTAAAATCTAGTGGAACCAATCGCCTCCAGAAGTTACCAAATTAGTGAATAGAGTCCACCTGTGTGTAATTTAATCTCAGTATAAATACAGTTGTTCTGTGAAGCCCTCTGAGGTTAGTTAGAGAACCTTAGTGAACAAACAGCATCATGAAGGCCAAGGAACACACCAGAGAGGTCAGGGATAAAGTTGTGGAGAAGTTCAAAGCAGGGTTAGGTTATAAAAGTATACCAAACTTTAAACATCTCACGGAGCACTGTTCAATTCATTATCGGAAAGTGGAAAGAGTATGGCATAACTGCAAACCTACCAAGACATGGCCATCCACCTAAGCTGACAGGCCAGGCAAGGAGAGTATTAATGAGAGAAGAAGCCAAGAGGCCCATGGTAACTCCTGAGGAGCTGCAGAGATCCACAGCTCAGGTGGGAGAATCTGTCCACAGGACAACTATTAGTCGTGCTGGAAGAGTGGTAAGAAGAAAGTCATTGTTGAAAGAAAGACATAGGAAGTCATGTTTGCAGTTTGCAAGAAGCCATGTGGGGGACACAACAAACATGTGGAAGAAGGTGCTCTGGTCAGATTAGACCAACACTGAACTTTTTGGCCTAAAAGCAAAATGCTATGTGTGGGGGAAAACTAACACTGCACATCACCCTGAACACACCAAAAATAGAGCAGGTTCTCTATTTTTCCTGGGCAGTTCCCTGTAAAAATATCACTGGCAGGGAAGGGGTTAACTCTAGGGGGCGATCAATGGGTTAACTGTGTTCCCTAGTGTGTGTTCTAACTGTGGGGGGAGGGGACTGACCTAAAGGAAATAATAGATTGTGGTTCCTAGCTATTAGGAACTCATGATCTGCATCTCCTCAGCTCACAGAACAGGGACGTGCATGTGTTTACACACACGCACGTCCCTGTTCTGCCTCTCGTGCCCGGAGATCGCTCGTGGCCAGCGGTCATCGCGACCGCCAATCACAAGCATCGGTACTCCTGCGATGCAGCTTAAAGTGACCAACGTACAGCTATGACGGTTCGCCCAGCAGAGCCAACCTGTGGCAGTATAACTGCGGCAGCTGGTCCGCAAGCGTTTAAAGGGACAATAAACTCTGATCTGACTTCCTAGTAGAGGGTGGTTATGTTCATCCTCCATGGTCCCATTGTATGTAGGAACATAGCCACCTTCTCTTGCTCACTGCTGAGATGAACTATGGACTATGGGATTTGTAGTGTGCATAGAACAGTGCAAAGGACCACAACAAAAAAAAAGGTTGCAGGACCATTAAAGTAGAGATAAATCTCTCAATCAACAATAAATATGTTAACTCTGATGCTGCTAGCATTAGTAAATAGATACAACAGTATTTTATATTTTCTTTTTTGAACTTTTTTACATTTCTTTAGTTGCTTCCTGGTTTCTGGGCTAGGCCAAAATGATGTTATACATCCCAGGAGTCTTCAGGGAAGGAGTAGAGAAAGAGGGTCTTTCTCATCTAAGCACACCCTCCTCTCTGAATGCGGAAACTAAGGGCAGATGTAAGAAAATAAGTAAGAAAATGCTACATGAATCATGTGTCCTTATTCAAAATGGCTGCAGCTAGCAATGCTGGGGGTGGGGTCAACGTAATGGATGGATGGACATGGATGGATGGGTGAGTTTACTACTTTGAATATTATAAATTAATTAACCTAAGGGGTTAATCCAGCACATTGTGTAAAAAGGCTATTTGATCCTGTCTTTTCTGATCCTCCCCTTTTTTACTGTCCACAATCTATCCGCTGATAGTACAGAGCCTTGGAGTCACTCTGCACATGCTCAGTTTGGTGTGTATTGCTAAAGAGTTTTTTTTTTTGGGCTGAAGGTTGCATGTGATCAGCACAGGGCCAATCAGCAATGTCCAGACAGAGGGTCAGGTGTCCAGTATCCTCATAGGACAATCAGGGGAGAATGAAAACTCCTCCTACATGCTTTAACCAGACACTGATAGAGGGCACAAGGCTAATATATACTGCTGATGAGAAAAGGTATTTAGCAGTTAATATTTATTAAAATAATTGAATTTCCATGTTCTGTGTACTGTGGGAGACAAGATATAGTGAATGCAAGGTCCTGGATTTAGTAACACTTTAAATAGTGTTTTCAGTTTTTGGTGCTATAGTTCTATTATAAGTAGTGAAATTATATGGATAATTACATGGGCTAGCACAAAGGTATTTACAAAATAAAAACTCCACACTCAAATATAATCCAACATATTTATTAATGGAAATTATAAGGCCACGGTGTTACCCATAGGGGAAGGGTTAAATTAATTTAATTAAATAAATAAATAGTCATATATCTTTCAAAGGGAATAACCTGTTGTCCATCCAGCAAAAGCTGGACGACTAATCCCCCTTTTTGGACAACATCGTGACAGGGAATAGGGAGGGAGGGTGGGCGACGCTGGCTGACAGGGCTGCTGAGGAGACCGCCGTGCTGGAGAACCTTTATAGCCTCCTACAGCGCGGGCTTCCTCCCGCTCGAACCGGCCAATCAGCTGCTCCGCCTGGTCCACCAATCACGGCCGCCGCTGCCCAGCATCGCATGATACCTGAAACGAGAAATGCACAGCAGGAGAACTGCACAGCGTGCTTTCCCCTTTGGACTATCCCATGTTGGTCCCGCATATTGCTGGGACCTTTCATGGGCTAGCACAAAGGTATTTACAAAATAAAAACTCCACACTCAAATATAATCCAACATATTTATTAATGGAAATTATAAGGCCACGGTGTTACCCATAGGGGAAGGGTTAAATTAATTTAATTAAATAAATAAATAGTCATATATCTTTCAAAGGGAATAACCTGTTGTCCATCCAGCAAAAGCTGGACGACTAATCCCCACCGGCCGATGGCGGCAGAGCAACTGCCGGCTGAGGCCCCCCCACCACCGTGGCTGCTTCGATCAGGTTTTGTAAACCCATGTTGAAAATGTCAATGCCAATGGGTGACAAGTGAACATTGTCTCTACGGAAAAGGCCAGGGATAAATCCTTCTAGTTCCGAATGGCGGAACGACACTCCGCCAGAGGAAACCAGAAAACTATGAATGGTTCTGTTAAGCCTTCTGCGAATTCTGTCCAGGTAAAACAGACCACTCTGTGGAGACCATAGCATTCTTGGGACCATTTCGGAAAAGGCCAAAACAGAACCTGGAAACATGAGGCTTATAGTGTGTAAATCCCTCTTTATTTCACATAACAGTTCCCAAGTACCCAATTTACCTAAATCATTGGCACCTGCATGAAGCACTAAAATCTGAGGTGACGGCCACATGGCCGACAAATACACTAGATGTTCCTTCACATTCCGCCATCTCAAACCCCTAACTCCCGACCATAACAAAGAAAATGAGGAGTCTAGACCTAGGTTTGTGGAGTAGGGCCTTGATTCAGCATGCTTGGCGGCCCAAAAAACATAAGAATGACCAACTATCCACACCACCTTCTTGCCTTGATCTGAAAAAGAAAATAATAAAATTAATAGTTCCGGACGAACATATAACTTATACCTAGAACTATTCCAACGCCCTACATACTTTAACCTGCTTTCCGAAAAACCTAGCGAATTTGCTGCGGTGGCCGCCCCAATTCTAAAAGAATGTGAAGAAAAACAGAACCCAGAGAGGTTCAGGAAACTCAGACAAGCCTTAAAAACGGAAGAAAACTGGTACCTGGTAAGAGGGGACGAATCCATATGCACAAAAAATGAATCATGGGACATAGGACGTACCAACAGATATTTCTTGACCTGCGTAACCGGGCATAAAACCTTGTTAGGAGAGCTAGCAAGTGAGAACCAACAGCCCTTACCAACAGGGAGCGTTTTAGACCTGCAAAGGAAAACAGAAAGACACCCGTCCTGCACACAAACATGATCGAACCTGAGAAAAGCCGAAGAGGACTTGTTAAGTGCCGTAAATTCACCCACCCTGAGGGCACCAAAAAATGCAACTGAAAAGGCGGCACGAAACAGGAGGGCCTCAAAATCAGATGAACATACTTCTCGAAGTGATCCAAGGAGGTCGATTAACAGTTCGACCGAAATGGGACGCCTGCCGTCACTGGAAGGCCTGGATCTCTTAAAACCCTTCAGTACCTGAGTTACTTGGAAAAAAGAGGTTAATGCTGGTACACCAGAAAACTTCAAAAAGAATGAAACCCCCGCAAGGATCTTACTCACTGACGCCGGGGACATCTGTGCCTGAATCAGATTAGACAAAAAAGTCAAAGCTAATAACGGGGTGACACTAAAGGGGTCAGAACCCCTTTCTTGGCAAAAAGAACACCATCTGGACCAAGATAACTTATAGTCCGACCATGTCTTACTTGAAACAGAGTTGCGCAGGTTACTGAAAATCAGCTCCATATCAAGCCCCAGAGGAATTCCGGGCAAGGGGTTCCCTGTCGATCCGCCGACGGAGCCAGGTCCCGGAACTTTGTGAACTGTTGGCGAGACAAAGCATCGGCAATATTGTTATGGATACCTGCTATATGCTCAGCTTTAAGCCAAATATTATAGCGCATGCAGTGCAGGACCAAAAAACGCAAAAGCTTAACAACTGGCTGAGATCTGGAAGACAAGGCATTAATAGCAAACAGTACCCCTTTATTGTCCGTATGGACCAGAATTCTCCTGTTTTCAAAGAACTCCTTCCATATTACCACGGAGACCACTACTGGGAATAATTCCAGGAGGACCAGGTTTTGCAAAATGTCTTCCTGCAACCACTCCCTGTGCCAAACGCCTGCGGACCAGTGACCGTTAAGGAAGGCACCAAAGCCCACCGATCCGGCCGCATCCGTAAAGAAATTCATCTGACTGCTTACTATAAACTCTTGTTGCCATATTGTAGAACCGTTAAAGTTTGTTAAAAAAGCCTCCCAAACCTTAAGATCTTCTCTGACCCCTTTTGACAAACTGACATGAGCCCGCGGATTGGTAAGGCCCTTAATGGCCAAGGAAAAACCTCTAGAGAAAACCCTGGCCATAGGGATGACCCTGGCGGCAAACGCAAAAAGCCCCAGTAGCGACTGGGCTTCCTTCAATAGCACTTTCCTCCTAGACAAAAATGAAGAGATCAAAGATTTGAGCTTCTGTAATTTTTGTTCAGGTAATCTGAACTCCATTCGTATCGAATTTATGGTAATACCGAGGAATTCGATAGTCGTGGAGGGGAAAGAGGTCTTTTCGTGTGCCAGGGGCACTCCAAATTCCTCACAAATACCGAAGAAAACTTGCAATGTCTCAGCACATTCCAAGGATCCTTCTCTTCCAAAAATTAAAAAATCGTCTAGGTAGTGAAGGGCGGCCCCATGGGGAAACTTCTGTGTTAGAACCCAGTGCAAAAAGGTGGAAAAGGCTTCAAAGTAAAAGCATGATAACGAAAATCCCATGGGCATGGCTTTATCAAAGAAAAATTGACCCGAGAATTGGAAACCCAAGGAATTGAAGCCTTGTGGATGGACCGGCAATAACCGAAAAGCTGCCTTGATGTCGGCTTTCGCCAGCAGCGAACCTTTACCCATCCGCCTCAAGATGACGAAAGCTTCATCGAATGAGGAGTAACAAACTGGAGCTAACACGTTAGAAACTTCATCATTCAGGGAGAATTTAGGAGGGTAGGAGAGATGATGTATCAGTCTATATGCTCCCGCCTCTTTCTTTGGGACTATGCCCAGGGGAGATAAACGAAAATTCTCGAAAGGGGGGACCTGAAAAGGGCCCGCGATCCTACCCTCAGCCAGGTCCTTAAATATTTTCTCATGAACTATTTCCAAGTGACCATCAACAGATAGTAAATTTCTTACCATCGTACAACCCGGACCTTTAAAGGTCGGGACTAAAAAACCTTCCTCGAATCCTTCAGTTAGTAGAGCCGCCATCCTGCGGTCTGGGTAGCGCTCTAACCATGGTCGCATTACGGCTAGCCTCACCGGCGTCGGTGCTTTTCCCATGATTATCTTTAGTGACTGGCTGAAAAGAGGATGCGGCGGATTTGCGGAAACATCTGCTGGCTGGGTGAGAACCGCTGCAGTATGAACAGTCATGCCTATAACGGCAGTTTGTAAGGAACTTGCACTGGCCTTCATTGAAGGCAAAGCAAAAACCTTTGCGAAAACTACCCTGACTACTTGTCGGGGGCTTAGGGGTAAACTGAGGTTTAGGTGGCAACATTAGGTTTAACCACAAACCTACATCCTTTGTCCCCCAGTGTAACGAAGGGTGGACTGCTAATTTCTGTCTAAAATTCTCATCGTATGAGAACCAAGCCGAGCCTCCGAAATGACGGAAGGCTTCAGCTATAATGTCCAAGTGCTGGAATAGCCCGGAGCACTTGCCGGGGAAACGTTCCCCCATCACTGCAGCATAAATGCAGAAAGCCTGCAGCCAATTCTGAAATGTTTTAGGCACGGCCCGCCTCCTGTCCTCCTCGGACCTATCGCCGGCCTGCTTGTCAGCTTTAACTAAAAATTCCTTGGAGGAGGGCAATAATGACAATAGGTCAACGAATTCTCCTCTCCAAATCTTCTCTTTAACTGCCCTAGGCAAATGAAAGCCCAGTGGGGACAGCACACATGGGAGGGGTTCTTTAAAAGAAAACTCCCCTACTGTCCCAGCAGACGGCCTGATAGGCAACGCAGGGTTAATAATGTTAACCGTACCCCTGACAGGAACCGGCTTCCTGCTGCTTTGCAAAGCAGGGGCACTTGCTTCTTGCCAAACAGAATTTACATCATCCAAACATGTCATGTCATATGTCACAAAATCATTGCTGACCTCCTGAACATAATTGGCACCAGATGCCTGTGCTCTCTGGCATTCTACCTCATGAAAACTTTGCTCTGCACCAATAGCTTGTGCACCTGTATTAACCTGTACATTCCTCTCAGCATATGCACCAGAACCCTGTGCCCCTTGAACTCTATCAGCACCACTAACATGTGCCCCTTGGAACTGCTGTAACACATTGGACAATGAATTAACTAGTACTGATAATTGAGACAACTCAGATAAAGAATTCTCACCAACATGGGACACTGGCTGCTCGCTCTCCTCCACAGCTGTAAGGTGAGTAGCGCTGCACTCCTGCTGACGAGATGCTCTTCTTGTCACAGCTCCAACTTCTTCCTTCAAGACTGTTACCTGGGGAGAAGGAGCTGCACACTGACCCCCTTTCTTTCTCTTACCAGGCTGCTGCTTTACCGCGCTTCCCCCTGCAGCTGAGCCTTTCTTTTTCTGCACAGGGGGAGGGGGGGTAGCCTGTACCGCAGCACTATCCTCCCCAAGACAGCGGCGCAGCCACTCCTCACCCCCCTTGCTTTCAGCCCTCTCCAGCAGCTGGCACAGGAGGGACTCCCTGCTATTAGCAGCGCAGCGCTTCATACTTTTTTTTTTTGAGAGGCAGAGACGCGCCCGCACTAACCTGCTGCGACGCTGGCTGACAGGGCTGCTGAGGAGACCGCCGTGCTGGAGAACCTTTATAGCCTCCTACAGCGCGGGCTTCCTCCCGCTCGAACCGGCCAATCAGCTGCTCCGCCTGGTCCACCAATCACGGCCGCCGCTGCCCAGCATCGCATGATACCTGAAACGAGAAATGCACAGCAGGAGAACTGCACAGCGTGCTTTCCCCTTTGGACTATCCCATGTTGGTCCAGCATATTGCTGGGACCTTTCATTATATTACATTATATTATAATATTATGATATTTAGTGTCCCTTTAATGTCGTTTGGTAACAGAGAAGTCTGGACAGGTTATCTGCTTATATTATTTTATTGTGCCTATTTATTTTTGATTTTTATGTAGTTTGTTATGGTTATGTTCTATGGAAATAATATTGACTTCTTGGAGCCCGGGCCATTGTCAAATGATGGCCACAAGGTGGCTCTACAGGTCCGGGAGGTCGTATTTTTACGGCCTCTGCTCCTCTGGCCACTGGGGGGCACGCGAGTGGCAGGGCGCGCACGTGCCCGGCGCGTCACTGAGATGCCGATGCGCGTGCCTGGCAGCCGTGATGTCCGCCAGGTGCCCCGCAATCGGCTGTTACACAGCCAAGGACGTGGATCTCTGTGTGTTAACACAGAAATCCACGTCATGTCAGGGAGAGGAGACCGATGCTGTGTCCCTTGTACATAGGGATACAGATCGGTCACCTCCCCCAGTCAGTCCCCTTCCCCCACAGTAAGAATCACTCCCAGGGAACACATTTAGCCCCTTCCTCGACCACTAGTGTTAACCCCTTCCCTGCCAGTCACATTTATACAGTAATCAGTGCATATTTATAGCACTGCTCGCTGTGTAAATGTGAATGGTCCCAAAAATGTGTCAAAAATGTCCGATGTGTCTGCCACAATATCGCAGTCCTGACAAAAATCACAGATAACCGCCATTACTAGTAAAAAAAAATGTCAAAATTCTATCCCCTATTTTGTAGCCGCTATATTGGTTTGCGTTACTTTTGCGCAAACCAATCACTATACGCTTATTGCGATTTTCTTTTTACAAAAAATATGTAGAAGAAGACTTATCGGCCTAAACTAAGAAAAAAACTTTTTTTTGTTTAAAAAAAATGGGTTATTTATTATAGAAGCGTGACAGTGCCGAAAGCTGAAATTTCGCCTGGACAGGGAGGGCGTATATGTGCCCAGTAAGCAAGTGGTTAAAAATAGATTAAAAAAATATAAAAAAGAGAGCCAGGAGGCGGGGTCTAGCTGCACAGTCATGCTGCACTAGAGCTCCGCTCTGTGGGGAAAGAAAACCGCAAATAATTGATTTTAATAGAGCTGCAAACGAACAGAAAACGACGGGTCGAGTTCCCAGGAGGTGAGGAGAACCATTTTATTGAAATATGGTGCTGGGGGGTGCCAGAAATAAGGGTAAATCCAACCCTAATAGCACGGCCCAGCAGATGAAGGGCTCTGTAAAAAAGGCGGCATTCTCCTCAGCCACCTCAGCTACCTCAGAGTCTAATACTGAGGGGAAAGGAAAGCAATGCTTGTTAAAGGGAATGAAATCCGCAGCTTCTCTGAGGAACATGGACACGGACAGTGAGGAGGAGGACTTGTCTAATACCCCACAAATAGCTACATTAAGTAAGACAGTCCCCTCAGAGCTCCTAAGTCAATTCGAGAAAATGCTGAATAAAGCGCTAAAGCGCACCTCAGAGCAAATCACCACTAGTCTAACTAAGGAAATAAGAGACTTGGGCTGCCGCACAGAGACTTTAGAGGCAAAAATGGACGAAATTGAAATTTATACTCAAGATTGCCAATCAGAACTAGATGCGCTTAAAGAGGAGAACTTGGTACTTCATAGCAAACTAGAAGATTTTGAGAACCGCGCCAGGAGATCGAATTTGAGATTCAGGGGAATTCCTGAGATGGTCCTGGACCTTTCAGGTGCCATTCTAGCACTGTGTCAGGAGCTAGTGCCGGGACTGCCTGTAGAACGCCTGGAATTTGATAGAATACATAGGGCATTAGCCCCCAAAAAATCTGAGGGACCCCCCAGGGATATCATTGCAAAATTCCACTACTACAGAACAAAAGAGCAGGTTCTGGAAGCAGCCAGAGAGAAGAGCAGTTTAACATTCCAGGGAAACAATTTCCAGATATTCGCCGATCTATCGCAACTGACAATTACCAAACGGCGTGCAATGAAACCCCTTTTAGTGGAATTACAACAGCGAAACATAAAGTACCAATGGGGATTTCCCTTCTCCCTCAGATTTACATTCCAGGGCTCAAAGATAGTGTGCAGATCACCTGATCAATTACACCAAGCTTTAATTGATCTGAAGCTCATTGATCACAGTATCACACACAACTCCTCCCGCAGAAGATCAGCATCAACATCTTCCCGCAATGGCATCATTCAACCTGAAAAGAACAATGGAACTCATCACACAAACAAGCGAGGAAGATTTGTGTCTCAACCCCAAGACCAAGAGGATACCATGGACTGACCACCTTCCAGAGGACCTCATGAATTTCTTCTTCCCCTGGTCACAAGAACACTTCACAAGAAAAGATGTACAGATTGCATGGACTGAGAACTTGATGTTTTTTATTTTTATTTTTATTTTTTTTACTCTTATTTTTTATTTCTACTTTTAAATTTTTCTCTTTTGACCCAATTTTATTCTCATTTTCACCGCTTATTGCGATTCTTATTTTTCATTTTTTACCTTGCACTCCTACCTTTATCACATTCTTACTTCTTTCCATTTTTTTTCCACTTTCCCCCCCACTTTTTATTTCCTCACCTCCTCCTCACCTTAGGGTGGGGAAACGACAAGGCCTGCCCCTTCATTCGCAGGGTCCCTCAGACTTATGACATCCCACACCATTTAATTACACCCCGGGGACCTAAGAGACACCTCTAAAACCCATTCTCTTATCCTCCTCTAGTTATAATATCCAAAGTTGCTTCACCACATTACACCACCTCGTGTACTAGTAGCCCAGTCAGCGTCCAGGCGCAAGGCGAGTTTTGGTTTGTAGAATCTGCATTGTTTTAATGGTCAATAGGTAGATACCCAATCTGACATATATCTGATCAATAGAAGCCTAATCTTACCCAAACTATTGGACCTACTTGAGGAATTTTTTTCTAAAATTCCAATGGAACACATGATCCAATTAAAACATCTTTGGTATAGGCTAATGAATTCTACAATCTCTTTATTTAATTAATTAAGGATAGTTAACCCCCTCTCATATCTCTCGCCTAAACAACAGAAGGCGAGTAGTTAGTGTTATCCTGTTCGAAATGTTAGTAACAGCTTAGTTGAGAAAAAACACCTCAGACGGTGTTTACTTGAACATATTTACAGCGGTTTTCCACCGCACGGAACCAACCTGTGCTCCACCATGATCTCCTCAGTTCCCCGCAAGATTAAGCGGGGGATTGATGGGATCCCCTTTTCCCCTGGCGGGGGTAGTCCATCCCCGCCACGGGTAAACCTAACAAACTTTATTGGTTTATTGTTGACTGTTTATTTACAATTTTTTTCTGTGTTTACCTTCCTTTTCAAGGTTGAATACCCCATAGACCCCTTTTCCTTTTCTTTCCCCAAGTCTGCAGGGATTGGGCTGGCCAGATGTCCTCCGGTTTATCACGGTAAGATGGACAGAGAAGTAAAGCTACCATGGCACCATTGAATATATTGTCGTTAAATGTACAGGGATTGAATGTGCCACAGAAAAGAACCAAGGCCTTCAGAACATTTCAGGCCAAAAAAGCCCATATTGTTTGCCTACAGGAAACTCACTTTACTACGAACACGACTCCTAGATTTTTTAACCCCTCCTATCCACAAGTCTATTCAGCCTCTGCTTCAGTCAAAAAAAGGGGAACCCTTATCGCTTTTCATCGCACCACACCATTCACTCTAAAAACGGAAATCAAAGATCCAGAGGGCAGATACATACTATTAACAGGCCAAGTGTTAGATACGGAGATCACTATAGTATCTTATTATGCTCCTAATCTAAACCCGTTACCCTTCTTATCGCATCTTTTCCAAATAATTAATTCACATAAAATAGGGACTCTCCTCATCTGCGGAGACTCCAACCAAGTCCTTCTTCCATTCTTAGATAAAACCCTCTATGTCACACCTAAACACCAAGCTAAATGGACCCTTCCCAACTTATTAGCCAAATACAATTTAGTAGACACGTGGAGAGAACACAATCCCACAAAACGTAACTACACATACTTTTCAAACCCACACCAATCCTTCAGCCGAATTGATCATATTTTTGTGACAATCGGTATGGTCCCTGAAATACTATATTCAAATATAATACCCATCCCTTGGTCAGATCACAATGCGGTGTACACCACAATGGCATCAACCATTCCGAAAAACCATGATCCCACTTGGTATCTTCCTGAAATTATACTCAAACACCCTGCCCATTGCCAATTGATTGAACAAGCTCTAAAAGACTATCTAGAACTCAATGCAAGCCCTGAAATATCCCCACTTACATTATGGGAAGCACATAAGCCAGTCCTCAGAGGAGTATTCCAGCGGCAAATAGGGATCTTAAAAAAGGAGCGAGCACTGATGGCAAGAAAATTGGAAACAGAATTCAACTTAGCATTTCTGGCCCTACAAAACTGCCAAACTCAAACTAATAGAACTCGGCTGGACAAAGCACGTCTGGAATACCACTTGTTCTTAACCGATTCGGCAAATAGAACACTTAATAGATCTAGACATGCTTTCTACAAGCAAGCTAATAAACCAGGGACATATTTAGCTAGAGCGCTAAACACACTCAATAAGACTTTTAAACCCATAAAGTTAAAAATTGCCAACAGGGTTCTCTCCAGCAACCCACTTAAAATAGTTCAAAAGTTTAGCTCACATCTAAAACAACTCTACTCAGAAACTACTGTATTTGACGAATCTAAAGCTGACTCCTTTTTTGCACAAATTAATCTTCCACAAATAAGTCAATCACAGAAAGAACAGTTGGAAGAACCAATTACGCAAGAGGATGTAGCTTTAGCCATTCGGGAACTCAAAATTAACAAAAGACCGGGACCTGACGGGTTCTCGGCAAACTACCTCAAAACTTTTACTGAGTTACTTTCACCCAGACTGGCAGAGGCATTTAACAACTTACTAGAGCAAAAAACCTTCAGACCTGAAACGTTGCTAGCAACGGTTTGTATGATTCCCAAACCACATTCGGATGACACACTTTGTAGCAATTATCGTCCCATATCTATGCTTAACATAGATATAAAACTATTAGGTAAAATACTAGCTACCCGCCTTAACAATTTTATCGGTACTCTAATCAATCGAGATCAAGTAGGTTTCATGCCATCCAGACAAGCGGGCGATAATATACGCAGGGCATGCCTCTTGGCCAACATAGCAAAGAAAAGGGGTATACCGGCGTGTTTTCTCTCTCTGGACATCAAACAAGCTTTTGATTCTGTTTCCTGGGCGTATTTAAAATATACTCTACAGAAATGGGGCTTTGGCCCTAATTTCACTAATTGGATTATGGAACTTTATAATAACCCTAAAGCTTATGTTAAATACGCAGGATATAAGTCTGACACATTTGATATCAGAAGAGGAACACGTCAGGGCTGCCCGTTATCCCCGTTATTATTTGCCCTCCTTATCGAACCGCTTGCTCAGAAAATCAGATCAGACCCCACTATCCTAGGTATAGAATTAGGAGGTCATAAACATAAATTATGCCTATTTGCGGATGACATTCTTTTATTTCTTTCTTCCCCGCAAGTAACTGGCCCTAATCTCATCCCAATACTTGATAGATTCGCGACGTTCTCAGGTCTAGCCATTAATCCCAAGAAATGTGTAGCACTAAACATATCCCTCTCAAGACTAGAATTAAGTGCAGCCACAGTAGGTCTTCCATTTACATGGTCGGATAAGAGCATCCCGTACTTAGGAACACACGTAACGGCTGATACATCTGATTTATTCTCTTATAATTATCCCCCTCTTCTTAAACAGATAACAAACTTACTCAAATCCTGGTCCCAGCTCCCATTATCCTGGTTAGGTAGGATCAACGCAGTTAAGATGACAATATTACCAAAATTGTTGTATCTTTTTAGAGTGCTCCCGAGTCCAATACCGGCTTACTTTCTGAGGATAATACAAAACAGAATGACGACCTTTATATGGGCCACATCTAGGCCCAGAATAAAGGCGAAAATCTTGCATCTCCCCAAAACTCAAGGAGGGTTAGGATATCCGAATTTTACAAACTACTATAGGGCAGCGCAAATTTCAACCTTGGCCAAATATCATGCAAAAAAGGAAACACCTCTCTGGGTAGCGATTGAGGCAACCGAGTGTGATCCCATCCCTCCAGCTAACTTACTATGGATTCTTCCCAAGCTACGCGGGAAAATCTGCAATCCAATTATTAAACATTCTCTCTCACTATGGGATAGCTATAAATCCAAGTATTCACTGGTGTCCCCTCTCAACCCACTGCTTTCATTTTATAAAAACCCAACATTTTATCCGGCATGGATCTTCCCTAACACATTCAAGGAATGGGTAAGGAAAGACTGTATATATGTCTATAAATTTTTGGATTCATCAGGTGTCATGCCCTTCCCGACAGTATGTAAAAAATACGGTATACCTCAATCAGAATTGTTTCGATACCTCCAAATAAAAAATTTTGTGGAAACACATCTGACCTCTTCGACTCTGAAAAACCAGATGTCACCTTTTGAAAGTATATGTAAAGATAATCCACATGTAAGAGGTACAATTTCGGTTCTGTACTTGCAGTCACTATCCCACAATAACACAACAAAGCTTCCTTATGTTCAGAAATGGGAGAGTGACATGGGTATAGAACTTAATACCTCGGATTTGAATCAAATATGGCGAAACACTAAATCGGCTTCCTCGAATATAATAGCATTGGAAGCGGGCTATAAGGTATTAATGAGATGGTACCTGGTGCCAAGCAGAATAGCTAAATATGCACCAAACTGCACCGGACATTGCTATAGGGGTTGCATCACCGAAGGTACATATTTTCATACTTGGTGGACGTGTCCAATAGTACAGAAATTCTGGGATAAGATTTTCAAGATGGTAAATGCGGTGACTAAATTGAGAATACTTCCAGACCCTAAATTGGCACTACTGAATTTAAAGCCCATCAATCTAACACACACGCACTTCAAGCTACTAACACAACTCTTTACGGCAGCCAAACAAACCATAGCAAAAGCTTGGAAAACTCCAATTTTATCAACGACGGAAACAAAAAATAGAATGAATATTGCTATGACGCACGCCAAAATGGAAGCGTTAGAAACGGACACGATCGCCAACTTTGAAAAAATATGGAACCCTTGGATACAATATGCTATACCAGAAAATTTTAATAAAGGTGTAATGATGCCATGGTAGCTTTCCTATACAAAAATAACCGTTGTACATTTCATGCTTTGACGACGGATCCTAGCCCATCCCTGCAGACTTCCTTACCTGACCCCCCCCCCCATTTTCCTTCCTTTTCTTCCCTTCTTCCTTTTCCTGATCTGATACTGCATAAGGTAGTACCCTCGTGTATCTACCGTTAACTTTGAAAAGGTAGCACATTTTAGAAATTTAAAGTTGATAGGTAGTAAGGTTACATTAAATAAGGACGTATTATCTTTGATATATTATCCACTAGCCACTAGGACAAGTTGTAAGGATTACATATTTGGCTATGTTAACTACTTAAACTCTTCCTGCGATAGTACACAGAACATGGCTAAAATATTCCCGTTTATTGTTGTTTAAGAAAGATGATACTGTTAGTCAATCTTATGTTATAATAACCACCTGATTACTGTAACGAATGTATGCTTCATGTACAATTTATTCTTGCATTTAATAAAGATTTTCTTGACAAGGAAAAAAATATAAAAAATATGTAGTGCAATATACAATGGCTGTCTAAAGGGCAGTAAGCCAAATCAGCCAATCAACATTTTTTTTTCCTTGTGTGGCATAAACGTATTTTTTCTTTTGCTTTGCCCTACTTTTTTTTTTTTTAGACCGACTAACACACACAACTGGGACCCGATTCATTGTGTAAAAAGTGACCCTTGCTACAGTTTTACTGTGTAAATGTGGAGTGAAATATATATACTTAGTAATGATGTACTCTGGGATCTGAAAAACCTGTTGTTAAAATAGCTATAACAGGTAAAAACAGGCATAATTCAGACTGACATAAACATATTGCAAATCTACAACATTCAATAGAGTCTATTGATCTTAATACAGAAAATTATTACAGTAATTTGCAGCGCAATGAAAAGCAAAAAGGCAGTGACCGATGACTTGAAGTTAGCAAGTATTTGCCCTATACAGCTTTTCATCTTGTGACTGTGCTGAAAACTATTCATAATGCATTGTACTTCGGGATAATGTTCTCTTTCTACAGAACTAACAAAATCATGGAAAGTATTCTGTACATTGTGAAAGCAACATATCTGTCACAACATCCCTATTAAAAAAAAAAAAGAATACTTAGCATGAGCTATTAGAGATGAAAGAAAATTGAAGATTCTCATGGTAATTAATACCACAGAATTGTTTTTTAAAATTCTTCTTTTACTTTAATATAAAAAAAAAAATATATATATATATATATATATATATATATATATATATATATATATATATATATATATATATATATATATATATACAGAGCTTTTTTTCTCAGAAAATAGGTGCAGGAACTCAACCACGACCCGTTCAGATTTCACAAACAGTAGAAGGGTCAAAAAGGGGCATTAACCCCCCTGGCGGTATTCCCGAGTCTGACTCGGGGTTAGAATTCTGTGCTGCGATCGGTAACCCCGAGTCAGACTCGGGCTCGCCTCGCTGGAGCCACAGGCAGTGTTTTCTTACCTTGTCCCTGGATCCAGCGATGCCACCGCGCTGTGTGAGCAAGCGGGACCTCGCTTGATTCACACAGTGTCCTCCTGTGCCGCCGATCTCCGTTCCCTGCGACGTTACGACGCACGGGAGCGGAGAACGGCACCAAATTCAAAAACGTAAACAAACACCTTACATACAGTATACTGTAATCTTATAGATTACAGTACTGTATGGAATAAATACACACCCCCTTGTCCCTAGTTGTCTGCCCAGTGCCCTACATGTTATTTTATATAATAAAAACTGTTCTTTCTGCCTGCAAACTGTAGATTGTCCATAGCAACCAAAAGTGTCCCTTTATGTCAAAAATGGTTTTAGAGCAGCTAGAAAACAGCGATAATAAATTATAATCACTTGCAGAATTGTGCGCTAGCGATTTGTGGGGAAATTTGTCATAAAAAAATAAAAGTAATGACAGCGACAATTCTGCAACTGAGCAAATTTCGGTGATTTTGAGTTGATTACATTATTGAATAATTTTTATTATAATTATATTATTATTTGTTATAATTATTTATAATTATTTATTATATTATAATTTATAATTTTGTTTTTAAAAAAATGTCATACCCGGGATCCCTACAATACTCTTGTTTGGTCAGATTTAAGTGAGTTATTCCTAAGAATTACAGGCCTACAGTATAAAACGCCAAATTTCCTTGCAAATAATGGTACCGCTTTCAGCACCTTTTTTCTGAAAGAATTATACCACCAGGGAGGTTAAACTGACCCATGCCTAATGCTATATGCGGACTAGGGAGTCCAGTTTTTATGATATAAGATATAAATAATCAAAGTGGTGATCCAAAGCTCAGAAGATTGCTAGTTCGTAAATTTGTTCTACCTTCATTGAATGCAATAGTTACAGCATGATTAACCCTGCTCTAGCTGCTAATTAAAGGGTCAATTGATCTATTATTATTTATAAAATAATGTGACTAGTCATATACAGTATATAACTAATAGAGATGGATAAATCAATCTGAAAATTTTGAGATCTGAGGAGCTAACACATTTCAAGGTATAGCTTCGGTAAGAGGATATATCCTTTGAAATGCATATGCTCTTGCTTTGTGCGGAGCAGTGGTGCAAAGGTCTTCGTTTTTGGTCTCCAGGCCCTTGATGTGCCCAGATACTCCCCCCCCCCCCCATAAGCTTTTACTACATGCTTGCATAGTCATAGTCTTTTGTGCATATTTTTGTCATCCACATTTTTATTAATAAATGGTGTTTGTGGTAATGCACCAGGCCGGTCGGCCGGCCGACCGATAACCCCAATTTGAAGAGGTTTGCAAAGTTCAAAGTGGATTCTGGACACCACATAGAGTGTTCAACCAGCTTTCCATTCTTTTTTTTTATATAATTATTTATCAGCTTTCCATTCAATGGTAATTCATATCTTACCGATATCATGAAAACTAGACCCCTTATGCCACGTACACACGATCATTTTTCAGCATGAAAGAAAACTTTGTTTTTCAACATGTCTAAAAAACTAAGTTTTCCCAACTTCATCATTAAAACGATGTTGCCCACACACCATTGTTTTTAAAAAATGATCTAGCAAAGCGCTGTGACGTACAACATGTACTACGGCACTCTAAAGGGGAAGTTCCATTCGCCTTTGGGCTGCTTTAGCTGATTCCGTGTTAATAAAAGACGATTTGCACTTTTTTGTCTGTTACAGCGTGATGAATGTGCTTACTCCATTATGAACGGTAGTTTTACCAGAACGAGCGCTCCCGTCTCATAACTTGCTTCTGAGCATGCACGTTTTTTTTGTCATTTTAGCCCACACACGATCATTTTTTACAACCCGAAAAACGACATTGTTTAAAACTACGTTAAAAAATGCAGCATGTTCGAATTTTTTTTTGGTCGTTTTTCAGAACCTGAAAAATTATGTGAAGCCCACACACGATCATTTTAAATGACGTTTTTGAAAAACAACGTTTTTTTCATACTGAAAAATGATCGTGTGTACATTAGTCATCATATAGCATTAGGTATTGGGTCAATTTAATTACCAATTGCAAGATATTTGGATAATTTTTTCTTCTATTGTTCCAAAAAGGTATCAGTAAAAAGTAAGACCTATACACCTCTGCACTGCACAAAGCAAGAGCTTACGCGTTTCAAGGGATATACCGTCTTTGGGAAAGTTTATATTCCTTGAAACGCGTAAGCTTTGTTTAGTGCAGTGGTTTATAGGTCTTCCTTTTTTGGTAAAAAAATCGCAATAATCGTTTATTGATTGGTTTGCGCAACTGTTATAGCGTCTACAAAATAGGGGATAGTTTTAAGGCATTTTTATTAATATTTTTTTTTTACTAGTAATGGCGGTGATCAGCGATTTTTATCATGACTGCGACATTATGGCGGAAACATCGGACACTTTTGACACCATTTTGGGACCATTGTCATTTTTACAGCGATCAGTGCTATAAAAATGCACTGATTACTGTAAAAATGACACTGGCAGTGAAGGAGTTAACCTATAGGGTTGCTGAAGGCGTTAAGTGTGACCTAGGGTGTGATTCCAACTGTTAGGGGGCATGGCTTGCCGTCACATGTCACTGATCGCTGTTCCTGTCACTAGGAAGAATGGGGAGATGTTGTGTTCTTCAGCTCTGTGACCCGATCGTGGGACACGGTCATGGAACTCGCGACCACACAGTGGCAAATTAAAGGGGACATATATTTGTGCAGCCGTGCTACTCTGACGACATAAAAACTTGTGCAGCGGTGGTTAAGTAGGATTTTGTATTGCGAAAATGATACCAGACATGCCCAGCTCCACACTACTTGTTCAAAGGGAATATGCAGTGTTTTATATACATGTTGGTTATTGTTTATACTTTGGAATACAAATACATTTTTTAGTCAGGTAATAATTCATCTTTTTACTTGTCTTTACCAGCAAGTGGTGATGTAGGTGCCTTTTTACATGTTTACCAGGCCTTGCTAAAAAAAAAAAAGGTATTTTGTTTGCAGAATTCAGTAGCTCAAGCTTGAATTATATAGACAGTTTAATGAGTCAGAGGAGTAAGTCCTCCACTCTTCCTTTCTCTCACTATGTTCGGTATAACTCCGTACCAAGAGAAAAAAATGTCTAAAAATAAACAACTAATGCCATGCTCTCTCTTTAGAAAACCAACAATGTGTCGTGGCACTAGTGTGATGGGTGAACCCTGCATTAAATGTTCATTTGTTAAGAAAAGATGTTATATATATATTTTTATCGTGTCATGTACATTTCCGTTATTGCATTGTGCAGGACATTTCACTGGCAATAACACAACACATAGGGCCAGATTCACAAAGAAGATACGACGGAGTATCTCTCAGAGTATCTATGCGACTGATTCATAGAATCAGTTACGCATTGATAGCCCTAAGATCCGACAGGTGTAATTGTTTTACACTGTCGGATCTTAGGATGCAGTACCGCGGCCGCCACTGGGGGGAGTTTGCGTCGTAAACCAGCGTCGGGTATGCAAATTAGGAGTTACAGCGATCCACAACGGTTTTTCGCGTTCGCTACGTCGCTGCTAGTCTAGTTTCCCGTCGCAAATTTAGTCGTCGTTTTGGGTGCCCTAACTTTACACAGCACACGTATGTGCTGTATAAAGTATGGCCGTCGTTCCCGCATCGAAATTTTAAAATTCACATTGTTTGCGTAAGACGTCCGGGAATACGGAAGTACGCTACGCACGTCGCCGTTCCAAAAAATGACGTCACTTTGCGCAAAGCACGGCGGGAATTTCTAAACGGAGCATGCGCAGTAGGTCCGGCGCGGGAGCGCGCCTAATTTAAATGGCACACGCCCATTTAAATTACGCGGCCTTACGCCGGAGGCCGCCAGCGTAGGTTTTTATTGCAAGTGCTTTGTGAATCAGGCACTTGCGATGAAAACTTGCGATATGTTACGCCGCCGTACTTCTACGTGAATCTGGCCCATAGGTCTTATTTTTTTTTTTTTTAGAACACAACATGTAACAAAATATGTTTTTCAATATTATTTTATTACAAATTTTTTTATTTTATATATATATATTAATCCTGGATATTATACAATGTATGTGTTTGTCAACTATTGAAAAACCTGGCTGACCTAAAACAGAAGGCATGATTTACTAAACTGAAAATAGCTCTGCGTAATCCCAATTAACCTGTGTTCAGATGGATCGAAGGACCATTATACCTTACAGATAATTTGTAGGCTATAGAATGTTTGATGCCTATTCTAGGTCCAAGAAATTATAATAAATTATTAAATGATAATAAAATAATAGTAAAAAAAAAAAAAAAATAAGACCTAGGGGTTTATATATTTTTGTTAATTTGCTGTGTGAATGCCTCAAGCATTTACTCAGTTGTCACAAATAATTCCATATTTTGCCTAATATGTTTATTTCCTATAATGGTCATCTCCATCTAGTGGCCATAACACAGTATTTTTATGAAATACCTGAATCTGCAAACAACAAAAAAAACATTATAGCTACTAGATGGAGTTCACAATCATAGGGAATAAATATATTAGGAAAAAATACAGGATTATATGTGACAGCTGAGTGAATGTATTCTTTATTTACAGCAATTATTAACCCCTTCCCGCCGAGCATACGCAGATACGTGTCCTCGGCTTTCGGGGGTTATACCGGGATTATGCCCGCAGCTGCAGGCATCATCTCAGGACCATTGTTTAGAGCAGGCGATCGGCTTTCCAGTGATAATCGCCTCCGCCGCTCTGACTGGGCCTCCCGGCCCACTGGGAGACCCGATCCACGATCCGCCTCTTCCAGCAGCTAGCCACAGACTGGGACGAAGCCATAAACAGCTTCATTCCAATCTTCTTAATGTAAACATGGAAGCGACGTCACAACATCACTTCCGGTTTACTCGGCTGCCAATGGCACCGGATTTAAAAAAATATAAAACTCATCCACGCGAGTTCATGCAGCAAAGAAAGCGCATACGGAAGTCACATCCGCATATGCAAACGGTGTTCAAATCACACATGTGAGTTATTGCTGTGATCGTCAGAGCGAGAACAATAATTCTAGCACTAAACCTCCTCTTTAACTCTAATCTGGTAACTGTAAAATTAATTAAAGCGTCGCCTATGGAGGTTTTTAGGTACTGTCGTTTATCGCCATTCCACGAGTGCGTGCAATTATAAAGCGTGACATGTTTGGTATCTATTTACTCTGTGTAACATCCTCTTTCACATTATATAAAAAAATTGGGCTAACGTTACTGGTTTTTTTTTTTTTTTTTTTTTTGTGAAAGTGTCTTTTTCCCAAAAACACAGCTGCACAAATATCACGTGACATAAAATATTGCAACAATCGCCATTTTATTCTCTAGATTCTCTGCTAATATATATATATATATATATATATATATATATATATATATATATATATATAAAAAAAATGTTTGGGGGTTCTAAGTCATTTTCTAGCAAAAAATACGGATTTTAACTTGTAAACACCAAATATCAGAAATAGGCTTAGTCATGAAAGGGTTAAAAAAAAACTTGCATTCACTCAGCTGTCACAAACAAATCCCATATTTGGCATAATATGTTTATTTCCTATGATAGTCAGCTCCATCTTGTGGCCATAATGCAGTATTTTTTTATCCTTTGATTTTGCTTTTAAAAGTCCGTGGCCCAGATTCAGATAGGAGATACGACAGCGTATCTCCTGATACGCCGTCGTATCTCTAAGGCCGGCCGGTCGTATCTATGCGCCTGATTCATAGAATCAGTTATGCATAGATATGCCTAAGATCCGCCAGGGGTAACTGTGTTACACCGTCGGATCTTAGGCTGCAATTCCAGGCCGGCCGCTAGGTGGCGCTTCCGTGTCTTTTACGCGTGGAATATGCTAATGAGCATTTACGCCGATTCAGAAACGAATGCCCGCCCATCGCTTTTTTTTTGCGTCGCTTGCGTTCGGCTTTTTCCAGCGTATACTTACCCCTGCTATGTGAGGCGTATCCTATGTTAAGTATGGCCGTCGTTCCCGCGCCGAGTTTTGAATTTTTACGTTGTTTGCGTAAGTCGTTCGCGGATACGGATGCACGTAATTTACGCTCACGCCGAAACCAATGATGTCCTAGCGACGTCATTGGGAGCAATGCACGCCGGGAGAATTTGCGGACGGCGCATGCGCATTTAAATCGGCGCGGGGACGCGCCTGATTTAAATACTACACTCCCCCTAGCCGCGGAATTTGAATTCCGCTGGGGGATTTACGATACGCCGCCCCAAGTTTTGAGGTAAGTGCTTTCTGAATACAGCACTTGCCTCACAAAATTGCGGCAGCGTAACGTAAATCAGATCTATCTGAATCTACCCCCTTATTTCTTCTGAGAAATCCTCACTTCCTGTTCTTCTGTCTGTAACTCCACACAGTACTGCAAGGCTTTCTCCCTGGTGTGGAGTGTTGTGCTCGCCCCCTTCCTTGGACTACATGGGGCCTCATACACACGACCAAGTTTCTCGGCAAAAACCAGCAAGAAACTTGCTGGGAGATATTTTTTTGCCAAGGAAACTGGTCGTGTGTACATTTTCGTCGAGGAAACTGTCGAGAAACTCGACGAGCCAAAAAGAGAGCATGTTCTCTATTTCCTTGACGGGAATGGAGAAAATTGGCTTGTCGAGTTTCTCGACAGCCTAACAAGGAACTCGACGAGGAAAACGATGT
The DNA here is from genome assembly GCF_905171775.1 of Rana temporaria. NCBI lineage: Eukaryota > Metazoa > Chordata > Amphibia > Anura > Ranidae > Rana > Rana temporaria. The sequence continues at coordinate 34,674,852 of NC_053491.1, read as the reverse complement.
GTTTCGCCCGTTGAGTTTCTCGGTCGTGTGTACGAGGCCTGAGAGTCAGGCCCCGTACACACGTCCGAGGAACTCGACAGGCAAAACACATTGTTTTGCTCGTCGAGTTCCTTGTGAAGCCGCCGAGGATCTCGGCGAGCCAACTTTCCTCATGTTCTCTATTTGGCTCGCTGAGGAACTCGTCGGCTTCCTCAGCCGAAAGTGTACACACGCCGGGTTTCTCGGCAGAATTCAGCTCCGATCGAGTTTCTGGCTAAATTCTGCCAAGAAACTTGGTCGTGTGTACGGGGCCTCAGTCTATCTACGTTGCAGATAGAGAAAGGAGCTGTGTGTTAGTGGGCGTTCTGACTCTCCTGTAGTCCAAGGGAGGGGGGGAGCATGACACTCCACACCAGGGAGAAAGCCTCGCATTACTGTGTGGAGTTACAGACAGAAGAACAGGAAGTGAGGATTTCTCAGAAGAAATAAGGACATTTAAAAGCAAAATGGAAGGATGAGGTAAGTGAAGGAGGACTGCACTAAGGTAAAGGAAGATATTTAGGAAAAATAATTGTACCTTTACAAACCCTTTAAGGTAAAAAAAAAACTTCTGCCTTTCCAACCACTTTAATGATTGGAAGAAATTATAAACTGCACCAAGTTTTGCAGTCAGCATATTTTTTATAAAAAAAAAATATATTTTTTATAAAGAAATATATATATTTTTTTATAAAGAAATATATATTTTTTTTATAAAAAAATATATATATATATTTTTTTTATAAAAGAATATTTATTTTTATTAAAAAAAAAATGATATATATTTTTTGCGGCCTTCACAAATGTATTCATCTTAGGATCTGTTTTTACACATCTTATATTACTGTAAATGATATAGAGATTGCATAAAATAATAATTAAACCAATGAAACCAACAGAAGAATGAATAGGCAATTTAGTGCAGGTTTTGCGTCTTAAGAAAATCAGGGCTCTTGAAAGTGCTTATCTGACCTTGTTCTTAATCATCTGTTATTGAATCCAGCCAGAGTTATTATTGCTGTAAAAAAAAAAAAAAAGTAATTTTAATATTATGCATTGAAGGAGTAAATATGGTATGTGTTTTCATCTTTGTATAAGTGGGTTGGAAGTTCTCATACAGGAAGTGTTCATACAGACATCGCTTATACATAATTACATTTTCATAACTAATATGTTTTAACATATATTTTTATACCCATACTTATTTCATTCTAAAAATTAATTCACTTATATGTGTATATATTAAGTTATTTAACCTTAAAGCTAAAGTTTAGAACATAGAAAAAAATAAAAAATTCTATAGCTTAACCACTTCAGCCCTGGAAGGATTTCCCCCCTTAATGACCGGGCCATTTTTTTGCGTTTCAGCACTGCGTCCATTTAACTGACAATTGCGTGGGCGAGCAACATTGTACCCAAACAAAATGTATGTCCTTTTTTCCCCACAAATATATCTTTCTTGTGGTGGTGTTTGAACACCTCTGTGTTGTTGTTTTTTTTTGCGCTATAAACAAAAAAACAGCGACAATTTTGAAAAAAAATAATTACTTTCTGCTATAATACAAACTAAAAAGAAAAATGTAAAAAAAAAAAAAAAATATTCATAAGTTTAAGCCAATATGTATTCTTCTACATATTTTTGGTAAAACGCTTTAACCCCTTCCTGCCCAGCCCCCCCCCCCCTTTAATTGGGCCCGTGGGGACTGGGGATGAGAAGATCTACCTAACCATGCAACCACTGTGATTGGCTATGCAAAGTATAACATCTTCATCTTTGACATCACTGGAAGTGGCCAAAAGGACATGGGGCTGTGGCAACTACCAGCTGGAGACCGGTAACATTGTAGACCAAGGTATAAATTGCCAGCACCAGGGATTTCTGAGAAATCCTCCAAGATTTTATTTAGATGATCATGTCACAAAAGTAAAGTGCAAAATTTCAAGGGGCCCCTTTGTTGGGTATGTGCTGGTGAATTATATTTTGGCAAATGTGATTGGCTGTCGCATTGATCACATCCCAATCATAGCTAGAGACCAAGATCTGTTTTTGATCTCAGCAAAGATACCTCTGCTGCCCATGGGTACATACACTATATTACCAAATGTATTGGGACGCCTGCCTTATACACGCACATGAACTTTAATGGCATCCCAGTCTTAGTCCGTAGGGTTCAATATTCAGTTGGTCCACCCTTTGTAGCTATAACAGCTTCAGCTCTTCTGGGAAGGCTGTCCACAAGGTTTAGGAGTGTGTCTATGGAAATGTTTACCATTCTTACAGAAGCAAATTTGTGAGGTCAAGCACTGATGTTGGACGTGAAGGCGTGGCCTCAACCTGATAGAACACCTTTGGGATGAATTAGAGAAGAGACTGCGAGCCAGACCTTCTCGTACACAACAGTTCCTGACCTCACAAATGTGTTTCTGGAAGAATGGTCAAACATTCCTCTTCCTTTTAAGGAAACCGAGCCCGGGGGTCGCCATATTGCGGAACACTGTGGGGCTCCCCCCCCCCCCCCCTCCCAGCAGGCTACACAATTCCCCTATACCCGTAGACACCCATCGACCACGGGGCGAACACTTCTCAAGCCATACAGGAAGGTGCGCTCCGGGGTGGCTAACCACGACACGTATCGTACACACACAAGCAGCTGTCTGCTGGTAAGTTCCAGACCATCCCCCAAGCGGTATCGTGGGACGGAGTCTGCGCCTAGTTTCAGACGCGGACGCCCCCCACGGCCGCACCTCACCGATTATCTACCACCTAAACCAGGTGGCGGGACTGAGTCCCTCCGCCTAATCGGATACGGGCGCCCACCGCCCCAACTGCGGGTAATACCACTCCCAGTCCCTGGGACCCCGCCGCTAGGCCCCCTGTTCCGGACACCCGATACCTGAAGAGCGTAGTTCCTCTTGAAACCTATACCTGGGTCCACGTTGACACATTAGGCAACCACCCCAATCCCCCCCCACTGCGAACCGCCACAGCTCGCTCACCTCACATCACCGTACAACTCGGGCAGACACTCACAAGCCCGACCGACGATGTCTACCATACCGACGAAGGCTGACGTCCCTAAAGTGAAGATCATCTCCCTGAATGTGCGGGGACTGAACCTACCCGAAAAACGGGCCAAGCTCCTCCTCTCCATGCACCAAGCTAGGGCCGACATAGTACTGGTGCAGGAAACACACTTCAAAACTGGAGCTATACCCAAATTGCATAATCACCACTTCCCAGTGGTCCATCACGCGACGAACGCACAAGCAAAAACAAAAGGGGTCTCCATATTAATAGGTAAGAATTGCCCATTCCAACTGACAGACACACTAGCCGACCCGGAAGGGCGGTATTTGTTTCTCAAAGGCTCGCACCAAAACAGGACGATAACGCTTGCCAATATATACGCACCAAACACGCGCCGGGTCACGTTCTTTAGAGCAAGTTTGGAACTGCTTGCTTCTTTTAAAGAGGGGATTCTCCTGCTCGGGGGAGACTTCAATGTTCCACTCAACCCCACGCTAGACACTTCCACGGGCACCTCATCCCTGCAATACACTGCGCTAATGTCAGGGAAGGTTCCCCCTGCTGGTGTTACTGCTATGTTATCCTTGGGCTGCAGTACTGGCGTCCACCAGCGGGGCGTTCTTAGCAGTGTGGAGCACACAGCCCTTCCTGCGTTCAGGTGTGACCTGAATGCAATCAGCACGCCTCTATAAATACCCGGCGTGTGTAATCACTCCTCGCCCTGGTATCGTCATACCTCCTGGACCTGAGCTTGTATTTGACCCTGATTTCTGGACCTGATCCTTGATCCCTGCCTGGACTTGTCCTCCCTGTGTCCTGATTCCTGTTCCCTCTTGGATTCCTGCCCCGCAGCCTGTCCATCCATCCGCTCCCTGATCCGCTGTGTTCCCATCCTCACCCATCTGCTGACTTCCCCTGTGTATGACCTCGGCCTGGCTTCGTTTATGAATACGGTATTTCCCCTGATTGTATATGCTATTTTGTTACGCACTGGTTGTCTTCATTTATTTGTTAATAAACACCTTTTAACTTCACCGCATACATTGTGGGTCTCCTCTGTGCAGTCACACAGTACTGGTCTACTATACTCTCCTGACAGCTAAGGAGAATTAAAAAGCTCCTGCAAGGCCTACTCCTACATGATACATGGCGCGCCCTAAACCCGGCGGGTAGGGATTACACGTTCTTTTCAATACCACACAACCGCTATTCCCGGCTCGACTACCTGTTTATCAGCCAGGAAGACCTCCCCCTCCTATCCGCGGTTTCGATCGACCCCATGTTCATCTCGGACCACAACCCCATTTCGGCCACGATAGCTCTGCCTCCCGGTCACCCACGGTCCAGGGTGTGGAGGCTAGACCCTTCCCTACTCACAGACCCAGTAGTGGCTAAGGACCTGGAGAAAGCGCTCAAATTATTTTTTCTTGAAAACAGGCCGGAAGACACGGCCCCCAGTATAAACTGGGAGGCCCACAAGTGCGTAGTACGGGGCTTACTAATAGCGGCCGCGGCCAAAAGGAACAAAGAAAGACGCAAACACTACGACGACATTCTAGGCAGGATTAAGAACTTAGAAAACGCACACAAACACTCACAAGCCCTCGCCACACTACAGGAACTAAACCAAGCTAGAGCCGAACTTCTTGAGATCATAGGTAAGAGGGTTAAACGTAACTACGTGCTAGCAAGGAAGTCATTTTACGAGCACGGCAATAAGGTGAGTAAACTCTTGGCTAAAGCACTACAATCCCAAAAAGCAAAAATAACGGTCCACTCCCTGACGGACGCCCTAGGCCACACAGTGCAATCCACCCCCGACATAGCTAAACTTTTCGTACAGTACTACACTGGTCTGTACAACTTGCCGACCCCGGACACACCGACGGCAATAGAAACAAGGCGAGGCCTGATTAACAAATTCCTAAACCAATACGGCCCAACACGGCTGTCAGAAGAGGCCAAAACAGACCTCGACAAACCCCTCAGCGACGCAGAGGTGGGATTGGCCCTGAAGCAACTAAAGGCGGGCAAAAGCCCGGGGCCTGATGGGCTGACGGCGGGGTATTACAAGACCTACGCGACGGTGCTTACCCCATTCTTTAAAGCGGCCTTCAACTCCTTTGCCAATGAGGCCACCCCCCCCCGTGATCTCCTGACAGCACACATTGTGGTGATCCCCAAACCGGACAAAGACCCGAACGCGGTATCCAACTATAGGCCAATATCCCTATTAAACGTTGACCTTAAGTGGTTCGCTAAAACCATAGCAAACAGGCTACTGCCCTACCTGCCCAACATGGTGGCCCTGGACCAGGCAGGCTTCGTCCCTGGGAGGGAGGCCCGGGACAACACCCTCACAGCGATAAACGTACACCATTGGCTTACATCCAACAAGTCCCCTGGGTTTCTCTTGTCCCTCGACGCGGAGAAGGCGTTCGACAGGGTGGCATGGGATTTTATGCAGGCAACGCTGCAGTCCGCAAACCTCCCGCCGACCATGCTGAGCTTTATCTCGGCACTCTACGCGAACCCCACGGCGAGGGTGAGAGTGAACAGTCACCTGTCGGACGCCTTCCCCATCGCAAACGGGACACGCCAGGGATGCCCCCTTTCCCCCCTATTATTCATTCTCACACTAGAACCCCTTTTACAGCGCCTTAGATCTAACCCCACAATTAAAGGAATCCATATTGACAATAGGACCTAAAAAATAGCCGCCTTCGCGGATGATATTCTCCTATTTCTCAGAGACCCCCTTACGACCATCCCCAACCTGATGAAAGACAAATGGTTATAAATAATCTACATGATAATAAAAAAAGTAATAATATATTAAATAAGACCTAGGGGCTCAGTTCATCACTTCAGCCCAGGAAGAATGTACCCCCTTAATGACCAGAGCATTATTTGCGATTCGGCACTGCGTTGTTTTTAATTGACAATTGCGCGGTTGTGCTACGTTGCACCCAAACAAAATGTACGTATTTTTTCCCCCACAAATAGAGCTTTATTTTGGTGGTATTTGATCACCTCTGCGGTTTTTATTTTTTGTGCTGTAAACAGAAAAACGCAAAAAATGTTGAAAAAAAATAAACAATATTTTTTTACTTTTTGCTATAATAAATACCGTATTTTCCGGCGTATAAGACGACTGGGTGTATAAGACGACCCCCTAATTTTCCAGGAAAAATGTTGATTTTGGGATATACTCACTGTATAAAGCCTCGTACACACGGCCGAGGAACTCGACGTGCCAAACACATCGAGTTCCTCGGCCAGTTCAGCCCTGAAGCCGCCGAGGAGCTCAGCGGGACGAGAGCTCCCATAGAACAACGAGGAAATAGAGAACATGTTCTCTATTTCCTCGCCGAGCTCCTCGTCGGCTTCCTCGGCCGAAAGTGTACACACGACCAGTTTCCTCGGCAGAATTCAGCCAGAAACTCGGTCGGAAGCTGAATTCTGACGAGGAAACTGGTCGTGTGTACGGGGCCTAAGACTACCCCCTTCCTACTAGTCTTTCTGGAAGCTGAGGGGTAGCCAGAACAACCGCTGACAGAAACAACCGCTGACAGAAACAGGCTTTTTCAAATCTCACTGTGCCATTACATCACTTGCCCTTCACTGTGCCATCACTTGCCCCTCTCTGTGCCATTACTTGCCCCCTCTCTGTGCCATCACTTGCCCCCTCTCTGTGTCATCACTTGCTCACTGTGGCATCACTTGCCCCTTCTCTGTGCCATCACTTGCCCCCTCTCTGTGCCATCACTTGCCCTGTCTCTGTGCCATCACTGCAAACGGTGCATTTACTAACTTTTTTTTCTGTATAGCAGGCGGTGCGGTGCAGTGACAGTGTCTGTGCTGCGAGCGTCAAGGATTTAAAAGACGTGCCTTCTCCTCAGACTGTCCTGTGTTAGGCGGAACACAACATTTCCCAGCAGTGCCTCTGTTCTGTGTTCCGCCTATCATGGACGTCTTCTCATCTCGTCCGAGGATGAGAAAGCATCTGTGATAGGAGGAACACAGAACAGAGGCGCTGCTGGGAAGATTTGTGTTCCACCTATCACAGAACACTCTGAGGACTAGGAGCGTCTTTTAAATCCTTGACGCTCGCAGCACGGAGACCGTACCCGGCGTGTAAGACGACCCCCGACTTTGGATGCATTTTTTTGCATCCAGAAAGTCATCTTATACGCCGGAAAATATGGTATCCCCAAATAATATGGAAAAAAAAAACGAATTTCTTTCTCAGTTTAGGCAAATATGTATTGTACTACATTCTACATTCGCAATAAGTGTATATCGATTGGTTTGCGCAAAAGTTATAGTGTCTACAAAATTGGGGATAGATTTATGGCATTTTTATTATAATTTTCTTTTTATTAGTAATGGTGGTGATTGGGAGCCGATCAGCAGACCTTTTTTGGTCATGACCCTTCTACAGAAGCAGGCCAAACAGGTTGGTGTTCTATCAAAAGAGCCAGCTTGTCAAAATCTCCAATTATGTCACTTCCAGTGACCAGCGCTGCCTGGTACCAAGAAAAAAATCACGCCCACCAAAATGCCCCCACATTCATTATTTTATATCATGATAACTAAAGTGGACCTGTCATGGCTCTATACATGTAAATATGAGTATAAAGTGGACCTGTTATGTTTGTTTACATGCATAGGAGTATAAAAAAGACCTGTTATGGCTCTATTCATGTATATAGAAGTATAAAGAGGACCTGTCATGGCTCTATACCTGTATATAGGAGTATAAAAGGACCTGTACATGGCCGGCGGCCGCAATGTCAGTGTAAACAGACAGAACCCCATTCTGACAGGGGAGGAAAGACAGATCTGCTGTTCCTAGTGATTAGGAACAGAGATCTCTCTCCTCCTCCAGTCAGTCCCATCCCCCCAGTTAGAAACACCTCCCAGGGAACACATTTAACCCCTTCCCTGACAGTGACATTTACACAGTAATCAGTGCATTTTTATAGCACAGATCGCTGTATAGATGTCAATGGTCCCAAAAATGTGTCAAAAGTGTCCGATCTGTTCACTGCAATGTCGCAGTCTCGCTAAAAATCACAGCCATTACTAGTACAAAAAAAATAATAAAAATGCTTAAAGCGCATTATTTATATTATTACATTGTTATATAAAATAAAATAATTCAACTCACCATAATGCAGAATCAGTGGGACCCCCGAGCGTGTCACTTGCCAACATCACCTGCATTCAGATGCGGATTGTCACTTACCGGATCACCTGTCACCAGATGCGGATTGTTACCTGCCACACATTGCGGAATTGTCACTTGCCATGACGTCACACATTGCGGATTGTCACTTGCCACAATGTCACACATTGTGGATTGTAACTTGCCATGACGTCAACTGCCACACATTGCGGATTGTCACTTGCCACAATGTCACACATTGCAGATTGTCACTTGCCACAATGTCACCTGCCACACGTAGCGGATTGTCACTTGCCACGTCACCTGCCACACGTATCGGATTGTCACTTGCCACGAGTCGTGCGGAAGTCCGGGTCAAAACGAGGCAGGTACAGCAACAGAGTTCAAGTTCAAGCAGGAGCTGACGACAAACCAGCAACCTGTCATGAGACAGGGGCTGGTCTAAATAGGCCGGTCAGGACTCTGATTGGTTCTGGGGGGGTGCGCGCCGTGCCGCTGGACCGCGCATGCACGTGCGCCATTCACGCACGGGCATGCGCCGGAGCGCTGTTCCAAAGCACATGTGTGCCATTCGGTGGCTGGCAAAGCTGGCTCCCTAACAATGCTAACTCATTATATAGTGTACTGTAGTGTATATTCTGTGAAAGCAGCCAAGACGTCTAAATCTGCAATTACTGCTGCTGGACAGTCACCGGAAGAGATGTGGTTGGAGATTTTTTTATTCTTTTTATTGAAGATGATTTGTATAGGTACAGAACGTAGCCTTTGGGCATTCCCCGGCTAACAAATACAGATAACACAAACTGCTAAATTATACAATTTATCAAATAAAAAGAACAAAGCATTCCATAAACTTTGCTCGGCCGTTCTAGTACTTTATTTCAAGGATTAATGCATTACAAGGAGATTCCTGTTCCCTCTCAACCTGAATGATACATCGGGAGAACATTAGGCTAAACTATAACAGGGGTGAAACGTGGTTGGAGATTTTGACGAGTTGACTGTTATGACAGAACACTGGCTTCTGTCAGGCCGACTCCAGTACACACGGGCCAAATGTCGGCCGCTTTCCATTGAACTGGCCGATGCCGCCCGACATTCAGCCCGCGTGTACTACGTTTCTCTCTGCTTTTTCACACTTAACCCTTTGATCGCCCCTGTTGTTAACCCTGTCCCATCCAGTGTTGTTAGTACAGTAACAGTGCATATTTTTAGCACTGGTCACTGTATTAGTGTCACTGGTCCCCAAAAAAGTGTCAGCTAGGTGTCCAATTTGTCCGCCGTAATGTCGCAGTCTCACAAAAAAAAATCGCTGATAACCGCCATTACTAGTAAAATATAAATAAATAAACATTTCATAAAAATACCCCATGGTTTAAAAAACTATAACATTTGTGCAAACCAATCAATATACGCTTATTGGGATTTTTTTTAATCAAAAATATGTAGCTAAATACAATTGATGAAGAAATTCGATTTTTTTCATTTTTTTAATGGATATGTTTTACAGCAGAAAGTAAAAAATGTATATGTATTTTTTTTTAATTGTCGCTCTTTTTTTGTTTATAGCACAAAAAAACACGCAAATACCGCCAAAAGAAAGCTCTATTTGTGGTAAAAAAGGACATCAATTTTTTATTTTTGGATACAACGTTGCACGACCGCGCAATTGTCAGTTAACCGCTTGCCGGCCATGTCACACACTTTTACTTCGGCAGAATGGCACAGCTGCGCAAAGCAACATATATATACATGTCGCTGCAAATTTCGCCTCTGCCGCAAGCTCAATGACCGTGCCCGCGGGCCCCATGGACTCGATGTGTGCTGGTGCCCCGTGATCGTGTCATGGAGCTTCAGAATGGGGGGGATGCTTGTGTAAACAAGACATCTCCCTGTTATGCCTTTCGACAGGACACTGATCTTCTGCTCCCTGTCATCGGGAGCAGTGATCAGTGCTGTGTCACAGGTAGCCCGCCCCCCCACACAGTTAGAATCACTCCCTAGGACACACTTAACCCCTTCCTAGCCCCCTAGTGGTTAACCCCTTCCCTGCCAGTGTCATTTACACAATAATCAGTGCATTTTTATAGCACTGCTCACTGTATAAATGACAATGGTCCCAAAATAGCGTCAAAAGTGTTCGATGTGTCCGCCATAATGTCACAGTCATGATAAAAATCACTGATCGCTGTCATTACTAGTAAAAAAAAAAATGCCATAAAACTATCCCCTATTTTATAGACGCTATGGGCCAGATTCACGGTCGAGATACGACGGAGTATCTCAGATACTCCGTCGTATCTTTTAGAGTATCTATGCGACTGATTCATAGAATCAGTTACGCATAGATAGCCCTAAGATCCGACAGGTGTAATTGTTTTACACTGTCGGATCTTAGGATGCAATACCGCGGCCGCCGCTGGGGGGAGTTTGCATCGTAAACCAGCGTCGGGTATGCAAATTAGTAGTTACGGCTATCCACGACGGTTTTTCGCGTTCGCTATGTCGCTGCTAGTCTAGTTTCCCGTCGCAAAGTTAGTCGTCGTTTTAGGTGCCCTAACTTTACACAGCACATGTATGTGCTGTATAATGTATGGCCGTCGTTCCCGCGTCGAAATTTAAAAATGTTTCCTTCTTGCGTAAGACGTCCGGGAATACGGAAGTACGCTACGGACGTCGCCGTTCGAAAAAATTACGTCACTTCGCGCAAAGCACGGCGGGGAATTCAAAAGGGAGCATGCGCAGTAGGTCCGGCGCGGGAGCGCGCCTAATTTAAATGGAACACTCCCCTTTAAATTACGCGGGCTTACGCCGGAGGCCGCCGGCGGAAGTTTTCTCGCAAGTGCTTTGTGAATCAGGCACTTGCGATGAAAACTTGCGGCGGTGTAACGTATCTACAATACGTTACGCAGCCGTGATTCTACGTGAATCTGGGCCTATAACTTTTGCGCAAACCAATCAATAAGCGCTTATTGCGATTTTTTTTTACCAAAGATATGTAGAATAATACGCATCGGCTTAAACTAAGGAAAAAATCGTTTTTTTATTTATTTTTGGGGGATATTTATTATACAAAAAGTAAAAATATATATATTTTTTTTAAATTGTCACTCTATTTTTGTTTATAGCGCAAAAAATAAAAACTGCAGAGATGATCAAATACCACCAAAAGAAAGCTCTATTTGTGGGAAAAAAAGAACATCAATTTTGTTTGGGAGCCACATCACACGACAGCGCAAATGTCAGTTAAAGCGACGCAGTGCCGAATCACAAAAAGTGGCCCAGGCATTTGGCAACCAAATGCTCCGGGGCTGAAGTGGTTAAAATAAAACAATGTCGTATTGCAAAAAATAGCCTGGTCTTGAAGGGGGAGCTGAAGTGGTTAAGCCCATGCCCATGGACCCTTACAGTTGACTGTAAAGTACAAATGTTTTATTTGTATTGCAGACGATGAACTCCATGTTGAGGACGTAATCTTGTATAAATTAAATCTTGTATTCCCTGTGTAGGCTTTACAGATTAAACAAGTCAGCACAAAGGAAATGCATCTAACCCTTAGAAATATTGGTCACTGGTGAAAGGTTGTATCCTCAGGAGACTACACAGTACGTTAACAATAGCAATATAACATAAAGTGTGAAGCGGGAGGAAACAGAATATTACATTCTACATCTAGTCCTGTGAGTGGATGGTGCTGAATAATACAAGAGATCAATAACCACATCTGAAAAAATGGATGCCAAAATTTCACCTAAACAGCATCTGTTAAAGTGAGAATGCTATTAGTGGGTTCCAATTATGTAAAATCCAGTGCAGATCTACCAAATCAGCAAAGTGAAAAGGGTATGGCTGCCTAAGTGTATTCTCTCCAACCACATTGTCATATGGCTGCCACTTGACTCATTTACATTTTAGAGCTTAATGATGGGGCAAATGTGAATAGATGAGCAACTCTGACCACTGACAGATGCACATGAAAGATACCCATATACAAGCGTGACATTTTCCTTTATATAGGCAATGCTAACTACTTAACTAATTAACTTAATTTGTATGTGTGTTGCAAAGATCAAATCACTGAACAATTAGGAACAATTTGATGGTTGGAAAAAGTGAATTGCAAGGTCAGGCAAAGAGCTTACTACGTTTTACGTAATTCAAAAACATAAATGAGGACTGGTTTATCTGCCTAAGAATTTGTACTTATGATACACCCCTGGAAGCCAGGAAGGCCACTTGGCTATGTCCTTCTTTTTCTTTGCTAACTAGACAAAAGTGATAGGGCCAGATCCATGAAGCAGTTCTATTGATACGCCGCGTAACTTCTAGCTTGCTCCGGCGTATCTTTGTTTTGTATCCACAAAACAAGATACGCCTGAAGCTGTGCTAGATCCGACTGGCGTACGTCTTAGTACGCCGTCGGATCTAAGGTGCATTTTTACACTGGCCGCTAGGTGGCGTTTCCGTCGATTTCCGCGTTTTTGAATTACGTAAACGTGACCATGGGGACCTTATTCACCTCCTGTGGCGATGCCCCAAACTACATAAGTATTGGACAGAGGTGGTGAGTACTGTCAACTTGGTGTTCAAGTAGACCTGTAGATCCCAAAGTATGCCTTTTGGGGGAACTGGAGGAGTTTGAGGTGGAGGTGTACACCAGGGAGGCTGTTCATAGAGTACTATTTCAAGCCAGAAAGTTGATTATGGAAATCAGAAAACCCGCCGACAATGAGGGAATGGATTTGTAATTTGGGGATATGTTACGCAAGGAGAAACTTATCTACCAACTTATCTACCAACACGCGGGACTGGGCGTTCCTATTCAGAGGTTAGATGATTGACGTCTGGTGAAAAACTTCCCCTGGCGCATAAGGTGCGTCACCAGTTTTCCGTAACTAGCCGACCTGCGAGACGGCTCTATACAGCGCTATACGGCGCCTGCGCCCGCCGTGTAGAGCTGACTGCGCAGGTGCCATATAGAGCCGACTCGCTAGTCGGCTAGTTACGGACGCGCCTTATGCGCCAGGGGAAGTTTTTCACCAGACGTCAATCATCTAACCTCAAAATAGGAACGCCCAGTCCCGCGGGAGACAGAACCTGGAAGCCGGGGGGAATATAACAATAAAACGGTATGTACGGCAAAAAAAAAAAAACAGCATACTGTAGATGTCAGATGTATGCTGGATGTAATGGTATATAATTGTTTTAGGGTGAACCTCCGCTTTAAGGACCAAAAGATTTCCCCCCTCAATGACCGGGCCATTTTTTGCGATACAGCACTGCATTGCTTTAACTGACAATTGCGTGGTCGTGCAACGCTGTACCCAAACAAAATCAATGCCCTTTTTCCCCCACAAATAGAGCTTTCTTTTGGTGGTACTGTATTTGATCACCTCTGCCTTTTTTTTTTTTTTTGAAAAAATATATTTGTTTTACTTTCTGCTATAACAAATATCAAATTAAAAAGGTAAAAAAAAAATCAAATTTCTTCATGAATTTAGGCCAAAATGTGTTCAGCTACATATTTTTGGTAAAAAAAAAAATTCCCAGTGAGTGTATATTGATTGGTTTGTGCAAAAGTTATATTTTTTCCCACAAATAGAGCTTTCCTTTAGTGGTATTTGATCCCCTTGAAAAAAAAAATCCAATATTTTTTACTTTTTGCTATAATAAATATCCCCTAAAAAATAAAAAATAAATTCCATCATCAGTTTAGGCCAATATGTATTCTTCTACATACTTTTGGTTAAAAAAAAAAAACACAAAAAGCGTATATTGATTGGTTTGTGCAAAAGTTTTAGCATCTACAGAATAGGGAATAGATTTATGGAATTTTTATTAAAAACATTTTTTTTAACTAGTAATGGCGGTGACCAGCGATTTTTAGCGGGACTGCGACATTGTACAGTCACATTGGACACCTTTGACACTTTTGTGGGACCATTGACATTTATACAGCGATCCATGCTATAAAAATGCACTGATTACTGTATAAATGTCACTGGCAGGGGAGGGTTTAACACTAGGGTGCGATCAAGGGGTTAAATGTGTTCTCTGTGAGGTTTTTCTAACTGTGGGGGGATGGGACTGACTGGAGGAGGCGAGAGATCACTGTTCCTGATCACTAGGAACAGCAGATCTCTCTCTACTCCCCTGACAGAATGGGGATCTGTTTGTTTACATTGACAGATCCCTGTTCTGCCTCTCTGTGGAGCAATTGCGGGTGGCCGGTGGACATCGCGGCCGCCGGCCACATGCATTAGCTCGCCTGCTGTGCGGCGGGTCTGCTTAAGCTTTTTATAGGGCCGCCATACAGCTACTGTGATTCGTGGGAACAGCCGCAGTATAATGATGGCAGCTAGTCGGCAAGTGGTAAAAGCAGTATTAAATACGGAAAAGTATTACAGCTTACCAATCCTGTCTTAGGGTGTCTCCACTCTGGATGGAGGAGCAATGGAGACATCTTTGGACTGTAGCATTGTCAATCTAGTAGTGTTCGATGGACTAACAGATTTAGATGGATTTGAATAAAAAAATTAAGTTGAACTCAAACTAACACTTTTAAAGCAGTTACAGCAACAGATGTTTTTCCTTTTTAAAGATTTTACATAAGTAAATAAAAGCCGCCCATTTTACCCACCCCTGGGTTGGCAGGTATAGTGGCCTTCTTCTGTTTCCCTTGGTTCTGGTGTAAATACAGGGACAGGACAAGGGGTGGGCAGGAGAGACGGCTGCCTTGGGCACTGCTGTATCATGTGAGGTGTAGGGGTGCCACAAGGAGATTGGGGGGGGGGGTGAATTTGTGTTGGAATAGAGAATCGGGGGGGGCTAAGTATTGTTCTGGGAGGGCAAATTTGGAGGGGAGGTGTTAAGAGTAATGCTCTAGGGCAGGGGTGCCCAACCTCTGATGTGGCCCGCGACCTCCTGCTTTGGGATAGCGGGTTCGCAAGCCCAGATCGCAGGTTGCCGACCATGTGAAAGGAGACTTAGGCCCATTTCACATGATCGGTTCAACCCACACAGACCCTTCATTCATCTGTATGGAGCGGCGGATGTAAACGGACTTGTGTCCATTTGCACCCACCTACCACCAATCCACAAGAAAAACAGAAGGGGTTCTGTCCCCTTCCATCTGGTTGGATTGGATGGGAGGGCCCACAGAGTAGAGTGGGCTGTGTCTGTGTCTGCTCTGCATATACAGAGCGGACGCGAATTCTGTCTTCCGTCCACTCCACTTATTGTGGCCCGCGACCAGTTACCAAGTTGCTTATGTGGCCCTCGCTCTTCAAAAGATCGGGCACCCCTGCTCTAGAGCATGGGTAGGCAACCTTGGGCCATCCAGCTGTTGTGGAATTACATTTCCCATGAGGCATTGCAAGGCTGGCAGTTACAATTACTCCCAGAGGCATGATGGGACTTGTAGTTCTGCAACAGCTGGAGGGCCCCAGGTTTGCCTACCCTTTCTCTAAGTAGATTTTGTGTTGGGAGGGGGGATGGGGAAGAAGATTTATGCTGGGAGTGAGGGATTTGATGTGGAGGGGGAAAAGATGTGTACTAGAAGGGGAAATTTTAGGGGTAGATGATTGTGCTAAGAGGTGTATTTTTTTTTTATCCTTTTGGGGGGAGGAGGTCGCATTTTAGCTGGGAGGGGGGAAAAGATTTGTGCTGAGAAGGGGGATTTCAGCAGGGGGCATGTTTGTGCTGGGGGGAATAGGAAAAATAAGCTTAGAGGGTAATCAGGTAGATTAGTGCTCAGTGGCCCAGATTCTCAAAAGAGATAGGACGGCGTATATCTCTGAGTCGCGCTGTCGCATCTATGCGCCTGATTCTTAGAATCAGTTACGCACAGATATCCATTAGATCCGACAGGCGTAAGTCTCTTACGCCATCGGATCTAAACTGCATTTTTTTTTACCGCTAGGTGGCGCTTCCGTCGAATTCCGCGTTGAGTATGTAAATTAGTTAGATACGCGAATTCCCGAACTTACACGCGGCCGACGCAGTAAAGTTACGATGTTTACGTTAGGCTTTTCCCGGTGTATAGTTGCCCCTGCTATATGGAGGCATAAGTGCGGCGTAACAATGTTAAGTATGGCCGTCGTTCCCACGTCGAAATTTGAAAATTTTGCGTCATTTGCGTAACTCCTCCGTGAATGGGGCTGGACGTAATTTACGTCCACATCAAAACCAATACGTCCTTGCGGCGTATTAGGAGCAATGCACACTGGGAGATTTCCACGGACGGCGCATGCGCCGTCCGTGAAAACTGTCAATTACGTCGGGTCACAGTACATTTACATAAAACACGCCCCCCTGATCCAAATTTAAATTAGGCGGGCTTTCGCCGGCTGATTTACGCTACGCCGCCGCAACTTATGGAGCAAGTGCTTTGAGTATACAGCACTTGCCCGTCTAAGTTGCGGCGGCGTAACGTAATTTGGATACGTTACGCCGCTGCAGAGATGCGCCGATCTACGTGAATCTGGGCCAGTGTTTTTGTGTGGGAATTGTGCTCATACATCTGGGGGGGGGGGGGGGCACCGGTTGGCATGCTCGCCCTGAGCTATAAATGACCTTGCCCCGCACTGTGTAAATCTAAAGTACATTTTTATGTAATTACATTTTTTTTTTCTTCTTTCAAAAATGAAACCCAACTTTGTTTGAAAATAAATATTTAACATGTTTGCTGCTTTGCTCATGTAGAGAAAATAAAGGTGAGCTGATAAAGACAAAATATCCTAAATTCCATTCCCCCCGTATCTCAGAAATAAGCGAGGGCACGTTAATTGCTAGAAAATAATGAATATAAGCCAAAGAAGAAAAAAGTCAATAGTGAAAAAGAGAGGTACAGGTAAATTGTGTGTGTTATAATTTATTATCTGTCAGGTTCCAGCAGAGATATTTGTGGAATAAGCAATAGTATGATTAATTCCAGAATGCTGCTGTGAAATAGAAAGTAGCATAAACAAAAGTTAAGCTTTACAGTACATGAAGGGTCCTAATAGGTGGGCCATATACAACAGCGCCTTAAAAAAAGTATTCATACCCCTTGCAATTTTCCACATTTTGTCATGTCACAACCAAAAAGATAAATGTATTTTAGTGGGATTTTATGTGATAGACCCGCCCTCAAATGTTCCACTCGCCTATGATTGAGGGCTAGCGTGGGCTGCCTCGGAGTGGGGGGGGGTGAACACCGGCGGTAGGCGGGGTTGAATGAGAGCCATTCTCCCAGTGATCGCCCCGGGGAAGAGAGAGGAAAGCAGGCGACCAGATCATAAGAGTGCCAAATTAGAATTGCAGTGTTCCCCGCACTTGCTGTCACACACAGCCCCGCCTCCTAGCCTGGGTACTTTGATAGACAGATCACCCATCCAATGCAGGGATGTGTGACATATATCAAAGGTACCCAGGCCAGGAGGCGGGGCTGTATGTGACGGTGAGCAACGGGAACACTCGGCAATTTAAATGAAAGCTGTTGCCGCGATGTTCATCAGTGCCATCTCATCGGTGCCCATCGGTGCCGCCATATCAGTGCCCGTAATTGAAAGAGAAAACATACTTATTTACAATAAAAATAACAGAAAAAAATAAAAACCGTAATTTTTTTCAAATTTTCAGTCTTTTTTTAGTTGTTGCGCCAAAAAAATACCACCAAAAGAGAGCTCTATTTTTGGGAAAAAAAGGACACCAATTTTGTTTGGGTACAGTGTAGCATGACCGCGCAATTGCCATTCAAAGTGCGACAGCGTTGAAAGCTGAAAATTGGCTTGGGCGGGAAGGTGCGTAAGTGCCTGGTATGGAAGTGGTTAAGCAATTTTTTTTTATTTTGGAGAGTGTAATTTAGGTTTTATTGCTTCCTGTGTTCTGCATTGGGTAGACCTCTCTATTCATCCTGGTGACCCCTGTCACTGAGGCCCCGTACACACGACCAGTTTCCTCGGCAGAATTCAGCTTCCGACCGAGTTTCTGGCTGAATTCTGCCGAGGAAACTGGTCGTGTGTACACTTTCGGCCGAGGAAGCCGACGAGGAGCTCGACGAGGAAATAGAGAACATGTTCTCTATTTCCTCGTTGTTCTATGGGAGCTCTCGTCCCGCCGAGCTCCTCGGCGGCTTCAGTGCTGAACTGGCCGAGGAACTCGATGTGTTTGGCACGTCGAGTTCCTCGGCCTTGTGTACGAGGCCTTAGACATTTTTAACCACTTGAAGACCAGGCCTGACACTTCTCTCCTACATATAAAAATCTGTATTTTTGTTGCTAGAAAATGACTAATGACTAATGCCACGTACACACGGTCGCTTCATCCGATGAAAACGGACCGATGGATTTTTTCATCAGATATCCGATGAAGCTGACTTTCATCAGTCTTGCCTACACACCATCAGTTAAAAATCCAATCATGTCCAACGCGGTGACATAAAACACAACGACGTGTATAGAAAAATTAAGTTCAATGCTTCCGAGCATGCGTCAACTTACTTCTGAGCATGCATGGATTTTTGACCGATGGATTTCCCCACAGACAATCGTTTTTTTTCTATTGTTTTTTTAACCATCGGAAAATTTTAAAACAAGTTCTATTTTTTTTCACCGATGGAAAAAAAAAACTGATGTGGCCCACACACGACCGGTTCGTCCAATGAAAACGGTCCATCAGACCGTTTTCATCAGATGAACCGATCGTGTGTACAGGGCATTAGAACTCCAGGACATTATGGCCCGGATTCAGAGCGATCTGCCTATCTCTCGGCGGGTGTAACGTATCTCAGATATGTTACGCCGCCGTAAATTAGGGCGCAAGTTCCGTATTCAGAAAGAACTTGCGCCCTAAGTTACGGCGGCGTAACGTATGTGGTCCGGCGTAAGCCCGCCTAATTCAAATGTGGATGATGTGGGCGTGTTTTATTTAAATGTAGTGTGACCCCATGTATTTGACGTTTTTTTTACGCATGCGCCGTTCGTGAAAGAATCCCAGTGCGCATGCTCGAAATTACGCCGCAAATCATCAATGCTTTAGACGTTAACGTAACTTACGTACAGCCCTATTCGCAAACGACTTACGCAAACGATGTGAAAGTTACAAAATTCGATGCGGGAACGACGTCAGTACTTAACATAGGATACCCCTCATATTGCAGGGGTAACTTTACGCCGGAAAAAACCTAACGTAAACGACGTAAAAAAATGCGCCGGGTGGACGTATGTTTCTGAATCGGCGTATCTACCTAATTTGCATATTCCTCGCGTAAATATACGGAAGCGCCACCTAGTGGCCAGCGTAAATATGCAGCCTAAGAAACGCCGGTCTGATCTTAGGGAAATCTATGCGTAACTGATTCTATGAATCAGTCGCATAGATACGACCCCGCAACTCAGAGTTACGACGGCGTATCCGGAGATACGCCGTCGTAACTGCTCTCTGAATCCGGGCCTATATATTTTTAAGCAGAGACTCTAGAGAATAAAATAGTGGCTGTTGTAATTTATTATGTAACACTGTATTTGCGCCGTGTTTTTTTTAAACGCAATCTTTTGGGGAAAAATACACTTTAATGAGTTTTAATACACAAACACAATACAATACCCAATGGTTTGGTAAAATATGAAAGCTGGTGTTACACCAAGTAACATGTGAAACAAATACGAATGCACCCAAAGTTACAAATGATCCAAAGTAATGAATGCCGATAAACAAAAAAACAAACAAACAAATGGAACGAAAACTAAAAGAAACACATTTTCGGCAGTGAACATGACTACTGAGGACACTCTTCACTATGTTACTACTTCTCAGGGCAGTTTCTTTAGCAAAGACCAAAAATAGAAGTGGACAGCACTGAGACACTATCAGAAATTTCCTAGGCCAGACAAGCACTAATACTGACATGCCAGGGAAAGTAGCAGCAGCAGCAACAGTCAGTCAGCTACCAGGATCCTTTACTCGGGTCTGTTCTCACAATGTCAATGGATACTTGGATGCCTCTTTCCAATATCCAATGGACAATTCCTGAGTAGACATGTGCATTCGTTTTAGTCCGAATGCATTTTCGCCTGAACTTCAGGTATTTTCGTTATCGTTTTAACAAACGATAACGAAAGCACAGAAAACGAAAACCGAAAGATCCGATATAAACAAATGTGCCTAACCTTAACTCTATTAGTCCAATATTATTCTACATAAAGAGAAAAGATTTGACATAGAGAGAAAAGATTTGACATTATGAGACATGAAGATTCGACATAGAGAGACATGAAGAGTCAATTTTTTTTTTTTTTAAAGATTCTATCGAATCTTCTTTTTTTTCTTCTTCTTCTTCTTCTTCTTCTTCTTAGAACATTTGACAGACACCATGAGCCATCAATGACAGATTAGACCTTAATTGTGCCTAACCTTAAAGCGGATGTGCCACTAAAAAAATATATTAAAAGCCAGCAGCTACAAATACTGCAGCTGCTGACTTTTAATATAAGGACACTTACCTGTCCTGGAGTCCAGCGCCGATCGCAGCAGATGACGAGCCGATCGCTCGTCACCCTGCTGCTCCCCCCTCCATCCACGGTGAGGGAACCAGGAAGTAAAGCGCTCCGGCTTCACTGCCCGGTTCCCTACGGCGCATGCGCGAGTCGCGCTGCGCCCGCCGATTGGCTCCCGCTGTGTGCTGGGAGCCGAGTGTTCCCAGCATACAACGGGGGACGGACGGGAAGCAAGGGAAAAACCCGTCTTTTTCCCGCATCGTAGGGCCGGAAGTGGGTGCAGATACCTGTCTGTAGACAGGTATCTGCACCCCCCTCCCCCCTGAAAGGTGTCAAATGTGACACCGGAGGGGGGGAGGGTGCCGATCAGCGGGACTCCACTTTAGAGTGGAGATCCGCTTTAACTCTATTAGTCCAATATTATTCTACATATAGAGAAAAGATTCGACATAGAGAGAAAAGATTCGACATTATAGAGACATGAAGAAGAGTCGACATAGAGAGAAAAGATTCGACATAGAGAGACAAGATTCGACATAGAGAGAAAAGATTTGACATAGAGAGAAAAGATTAGACATAGAGAGACATGA
The DNA here is from genome assembly GCF_905171775.1 of Rana temporaria. Taxonomy (NCBI): domain Eukaryota; kingdom Metazoa; phylum Chordata; class Amphibia; order Anura; family Ranidae; genus Rana; species Rana temporaria. The sequence goes on along the minus strand of NC_053491.1, from coordinate 34,653,549 downwards.
AGATTCGACATAGTGAGACATGAAGAGTCAAATTTTTATTTTTTATTTTTTTTAAAGATTCTATCGAATCCTCTTTTTTTTTCTATTTCTTCTTCTTAGAACATTTGACAGACACCATGAGCCATCAATGACAGATTAGACCTTAATTGTGCCTAACCTTAACTCTATTAGTCCAATATTATTCTACATATAGAGAAAAGATTCGACATAGAGAGAAAAGATTCGACATTATAGAGACATGAAGAAGAGTCGACATAGAGAGAAAAGATTCGACATAGAGAGACAAGATTCGACATAGAGAGAAAAGATTTGACATAGAGAGAAAAGATTCGACATAGAGAGACATGAAGATTCGACATAGTGAGACATGAAGAGTCAAATTTTTTTTTTTTTTTTTTTTTAAAGATTCTATCGAATCTTCTTTTTTTTTCTATTTCTTCTTCTTAGAACATTTGACAGACACCATGAGCCATCAATGACAGATTAGACCTTAATTGTGCCTAACCTTAACTCTATTAGTCCAATATTATTCTACATATAGAGAAAAGATTCGACATAGAGAGAAAAGATTCGACATTATAGAGACATGAAGAAGAGTCGACATAGAGAGAAAAGATTCGACATAGAGAGACAAGATTCGACATAGAGAGAAAAGATTTGACATAGAGAGAAAAGATTCGACATAGAGAGACATGAAGATTCGACATAGTGAGACATGAAGAGTCAAATTTTTATTTTTTATTTTTTTTAAAGATTCTATCGAATCTTCTTTTTTTTTCTTTTTTTTCTTCTTAGAACATACGACAGACACCATAAGCCTTCAATGACAAATTCAACCTTAATTTGGATTTTTGGACGAATGCATTTATTTAACAAAAAACAAAATAAATAAAAACGGATTTCGGGAGTAACTAAATAAATTTATTTTTCGGACGAAAACGAAATTACGAAACAAAATATTTCAGTGTGCACATGTCTATTCCTCAGTAAATCTTCCAGACTGGATCCTCTGTGAATTCCCTAATATAGCTATAGGGATTTTATCAGGACAGCCCCCCTTCCAGCTCTGACACAGCTAGGACTTCAAAGAGCACAAGAAGAATGTTCCGTTGGGATGCCCAGAAGGGCAGCAGCCCTTCACAGCCCTTCATGTGAGGAACCTCTCCTCCTGGCCAAGAGCAGAGCTGCCTCAGTCTCCAAACTATTTATGCGCTCCCCCAGTCACCTTCTGGGCACCCTCCCTCAAGGATTGGCTGAAACTACATAAATATTCAGACTGCTCATTTGCTTCCTCCCAATCTACTATATTCTGTAATCCTCCAGAAGGCAAGTGAAAGCAATTAAACCTGCAACCTGCAGAGCCCAGAACTGTCCAAAGCAATCACAAACGTCTCCACTGATTACAGTGGAGCCAAAAAGAACAATATTTACCTAGGTTACCTATCAAACCTATTCCGGAGGATGCTACATCTTGTTCACACAACAGATAGATAAGCCATGCAGCATACCTTCCTGAATCCTGATGAAGCTCATCGAGAAAAGTGTAGAAGAAGCACATTCCATCTGTATACAATTTTCTTCTCTTACTAAAACCTATTGTTATAATTGCAATACATATGTACAATAGAAATACAATATGGTTGGCATTTTTTGAAAAGGTTTTTCTTTGACTAGTTCCATTTGATAATTTAGTGTGAGATATTTTATTTATAGGATATTTTGGGAAAAAAAATAGATTTTTTGTTTTTGTCAATGGCGAGTCCAATTTAGCTATATGTAATTCTCAAGTTGAATATTTACAACTAATAATTATATTTTCGGTAGTTCTGTCTGTCTCTGAAAAGGCAGTTTTTTTGCTATAAAACAAGAAATATTTTAATCTCAGAATATAAAGAACTATTTTTTCCATGCTGTGACTATTCAACTATTCAACACTGAGTTACATCTGCCTAAAGCACCACAATAGAGACTGACAACCAGCTAATTGGCAAATGCACAGTCCGTTATAGAGACCAAACCTTATTCTTTGTATATTGTTGATGGATAATTGAAACAGGCGCGGCTAATTTATAAAGACTGGAGCAAAGTAATAGTAGTGCGGTTAGCCATAACCAACATTGTTTAGCTTTAATTGTATAACTTACAAAAGGAAAATGAATCATGGAATCTTGTTGGCTGCTAGAGGAAAGTGTTCCATTACATTAGTCCCACACCGGCATTTTTCAACTTAACCACTTCAGCCCCGGAAGATTTGGTTGCTTAATGACCAGGCCATTTTTTGCGATTCAGCACTGCGTCGCCTTAACTGACAATTGCACGGTCGTGCGACGCTGTACCCAAACAAAATTGACATATTTTTTTCCCACAAATAGAGCTTTCTTTTGGTGGTATTTTATCACCTCTGCAGTTTTTTTTTGTGCTATAAACAAAAAAAGAGCGACAATTTAGAAAAAAATATATATTTTGTACTTTTTGCTATAATAAATATCCCCAATTTAAAAAATAAAATAAAATAATAATATTTTTTTCTTCAGTTTAGGCTGATATGTATTCTTCTACAAATTTCTGGTAATAAAAATCAATAAACAATAAGTGTATATTGATTGATTTGCACAAATGTTATAGGGCCAGATTCACCAAAGAGATAGGACAGCGTATCTCCTGATACACCGTCGTATCTCTGTGTTAGGGCCGTCCTAACTATGCGACTGATTCATAGAATCAGTTACGCATAGCTAGCCCTAAGATCCGACAGGTGTAATTGAATTACACTGTCGGATCTTAAGGATGCAATTCTAGGCCGGCCGCTAGGTGGCAAGGCCATTGCGGCCGGCGTAGAAAATGCAAATGAATACTTACGGCGATCCCCGAACGTGCGAACGGCCCGTTGATCTAACTCTACGTCGTTTCCGTCGAGTTACGTCGCGTAAAATTAGGGCTGAGCCCTAGTTGTCCTAAGCCATGTTAAGTATGGCCGTCGTTCCCGCGTCGAAATTTAAAAATCAACGTCGTTTGCGTAAGACGTCCGTGAATGGCGCTGGACGCCATTTATGTTAACGTCTAAGCAAATTACGTCGGTGCGATGTCAATTAGCGCAATGCACGTCGGGTAATTTACCCGACGAAACATGCGCAGTACGCTCGGCGCGGGAACACGTCTAATTTAAATGGTGCCCGCCCCATTTGAATTGGGCAGGCTTGCGCCGAGCGCTTTTACGATACACCGCTGCAAGTTTACAGGTAAGTGTTCTGAGAATCGCTGTAAACCTGCGGCGGTGTAACGTAAATCACATACGTTACGCTGCCCAGGAGCAACGTAATTATATGTGAATCTGGCCCATAGTGTCTACAAACTATGGGAAAGATTTATGGCCTTTTTATGGCATTTTTATTATTATTATTATTATTATTATTATTATTATTATTTACCAGTAATGGCGGCAATCTGCAATTTTTATCAGGACTGTTACATTATGGTAGACAGATCGGACACTTTTGACACATTTTTGAGACCAGTGACATTAATACAGCGATCAGTGCTATAAAAATGCACTGATTACTGTGTAAATGTCACTGGCAGGGGAGGGGTTAACACTAGGGGGCAATCAAGGTGTTAACTGTGTTCTCTCAGTGTGTTCTAACTGTGGGGGGAGGGGACTGCCTAGAGGAGATGACAGGTCGTTGTTCCTAGCTAGTAGGAACACACAATCTCTCTCTACTCACTGAATAGGGATTTGTGTGTTTACACACACACCTCCTGTTCTGGCTCTCGTGCCCGTGCACACCTGCTATCCCCGCTTTAAGGGTCGATGTACAGCTACGACGGCTCGCGGGAACGTCCCGATCTGCCACCGTATAATGACGGTGGCAGGTCGGGACGAAGTGATTAATAAATAAATAAAATGAAGGCTTTATATACACAATTGCTCAGCAGTCTTTTGGCTAATATCAAGTGTAGTATCTGTTCTTATCAGTGTCCAGTGATGCTGTGCTGTCACTCTGGCTTGACCAGGAACAGGAGTGGCTGGCTATCTGGGTATATACCTCTGCTGGAGTGATGGGATTGGAAAGCTAGCACCAGGCTGTCGGGCATGGGGAAAACTGTATGGGCTCAGTTCCTCCTGATTTGAGTGGATCTACCTTATTTGTCCATGGGCTGGAAAGGCAGAAAGTCAGCAGTGTCTGTGCCCCCTGGGAGTGGTGGCACAGGGGTGCTCTTAGTAACACATTTTCTGCACTGTGCCTTTTAGGGCTGGGCCTTTTGGCTAAGTCTGGAGCAATTTTTGTCTTTCAGGCCTCAGGGCCCGGTCAGTGCACATTGCAGGGCCACTTATTTATTTATTTATTTTTTTCTCCATTGTTTGTCACTCTTTCACTTTTGTGTGTGTTTTTTTCTCACTAGGATAAAGGGTGTGGGTCCTCGGGCTTGATGTCTAGAGGGGAGGATGCGTGGCTTTCTGGTTCCTTCATTCCCTGCCCCTGGGGAGTCTCTCTTCGATGGCTTCGGTTGACCTAGAAGAATGGGTCTGCCAGGCCTTCTGGCTAGGCAGACCATTGGAACCCTATGTCCCTGTCAAGAGCCTTGCACCCCGGGGGATCAGGGGGAGAGGTCCTCCCCCTTTTGGGGGTGGACAAAGCTTACTCTTCCAACTGTTTTTTTTTTTTAGACGCACGTGATTGGAGCCTGAGAACCTAGTTGGCTTTAAAAAGGGTGGGCATGGGGCCTCGAGCACTACACCACGAAGCCCACCCACTTATGTCACATTATCGAATAATATTCATTAATGCCTTCCTGTTTCTCCTCCCGGCCAATCAGGTCTTGAGACCCAATTGGCCAGGAGTTCGAAGACCCAAATGACCACGAGTCCTAAATCCTGATCAGCCGAGAGGAAAAGCAACCGCTGGGACTCGGGAGGAGATGCAGGGGGAAAGACGCTGAATCTGCGACCTGGGTGGGGTAAGTGTGGTGCTGGTGGGGGGCCTGGCAGGCAACGTGCGAGCGATGCAGCAATCGAGCGAGGGGGGGAGTGGGGATTGAGTGAGCATCAGCTGCCACTACTGCTCTCCACCCTGAAACATCCCCCACAGAAGCCAGCAGGAGAAGAAAGGAAGGAAGCCAATAGTGCTGGGGGATGGGGGCAGGGAAGCACACAGGAGGGCCCAGAAAGAAGTGGGAATATGACAGTTAGGGGTTATCCTTGTGGCAAGGGGGGGGACAATTTTAAGAAACTCCCTGTATGGCTCTCCATGAAGCAGCAAGTTCTTCTCCTCCTCTCCCTCGCCCCAATCCGCCCCCCCCCCCCGCCGCACCAATCACCCCGACTTGGCACAGTTTTATTGTTATTTTCCCCCGGCTTCCGGGTTCTGGCTCCCGCGGGACTGGGCGTTCCTACTCAGAAGTTAGATGATTGACCTCTGGTGAAAAACTTCCCCTGGCGCATAAGGCGTGTCACCAGTTTTCCGTAACTAGCCGACCTGCGAGTCGGCTCTATATGGCGCCTGCGCAGTCAGCTCTACATGGCAGGCGCAGGCGCCGTATAGAGCCGACTCGCAGGTCGCCTAGTTATGGAAAACTGGTGACGCACCTTATGCGCCAGGGGAAGTTTCTCACCAGACGTCAATCATCTAACCTCTGAATAGGAACGCCCACTCCTGCGGGAGCCAGAACCCGGAAGCCGGGGGGAAAATAACAAAAAAAACGTATGTACGGCAAAAAAAAACAGCATACTGTAGATGTCCGAAGTATGCTGGATGTAATGGTATATAGATGTTTTTTAGGGTGAACCTCTGCTTTAACATCACAAGAGACTTTTTCCTGCATTCCTGCTTGACTACGTACCCTCTGGCTACAGATCCTGCTTGCTGTACTACTACCTTTATCGCTGGCTCTTGGACATTGGCTTGGCCGACTACCCGATCCTGTTACTGAACTCTGGCTATATTTTGACCACACTTACTCTGTTTACCTTTTTATTTTTATATTAAACAAGTGTGATTTAACTGTACTTCTGTCTCGGTCTGATTCATGGTTCCTGACACCTACACGTGTTATGGGCAAGACGTATAGGAAGAATAGCAGAGATATATTTGTTTAGGAGATGTGTTTGAGTTTTGTGACAATTTCTGCCCCAATCTTAACAGCACTGCCCATCATTACAAAATATGCCCAATTCTGTTGCCATCCGCCCCTCACACGCTCCCATCATGGACAAGTCTGCCCCTTGCAAAGTTGCATGAGCATTAGGAGCGTTTTCCAATGTTCGGCGGCTTTCGGGGGCGCCGTACTACGAAAGTGCTGAACATGCGCAGTACAGGGCGGGCATTTTTCGACAAGGGGCATTTCTCGTCAGAACATCGGACAAATGTTTTTCATTGATGTAAAATTGAAAATACTGCATTTACTGCATACTGCACTTATGGTGCTAAGTATAAGTGAAATGATGACTTATTTGGTTACTATGCTACATCTCTGTGTATAGAGGTGCATTTCTAACACAGATCTTTACTGCAGTGTTTCTGAACTCTGTACCCCAACAAGTCCTGTTTTCAGTATTTCCTTTAGCTGGAACAGATGTGTTAATTTCTATGCCAGTAGGGTAGATTAAATCATTTAGGTTAAATTGAAGAGATTCTGAAAACATGACCTATTGGAGATACTTGAGATCAATGGACAGGGTTAAGCCCATTGCAGCTTCTGCTAAGTGTGTCTAAAAGCTATTAGGGATTAGGTGCTCTTTCTGCACCTGTGCACACAATGCCTGAGGGACAACATATAAATATGGACCAATACAGAGAAGACAATACAAGGACTTTGAAAGAATATAAATAACTAGATTTATTTGTGAGAAAAGGGATGAGGTGGGCACAAGCCAACCTTTATCAATAGGATAATGTAATCTCCCAAATTTGAAATGTTTGCAATTGATAAAGCTGATCTCTAGGTTTGATCCGTATTGTGTGCTTAAGGCTGGCCATACATGGTTCGAATCTGGGTTGCTTCAGCAGGAACCTAGATTTGAACCATTAATGGGCAGGCTGAATGTACCAAGTTGATAGATTTTCTTGCGATTATCGCTAGCGGCTGCTACATGGCTTCCCCAATTTGCTCTGTGTTTGGACAGCCTAAGCCGGACATAAATGGCTTGAATCTCGCCAGTTCAGCAGGGACTGGCCGAGATCAGATCCATCTATGGGCAGGCTGGTTGTACTCGATTCACAGATTGACATGGTGTAAAGGAAATTTGTACGTTCTGTATATAATTGTATTCTATTTTGTATGTATTGCACACTGCACTAATAATGTTTTCATTACATGTTTGCATTCTTATGAGTCCGGATTAGACTTAGCCTGCCTATGTTACGCCCCTGTTACCATAAACTTACAATTGTAATATTAATCTGATACCTACGTAATCATTTGTGTTAAAAAAAACTTCTATTGCGTCAAATAAAACAGAACAGTTTTTTTTTTGGAAAGATGTATCTTTTGTGTATCTTTTGTATCTGTTCGCTACTGCAGTAGTTATTATAAATTTGTAACTAGACAGTTCGTTCGGTTTGTTTAGTTTCAAATTTTCGTTATTAGGAAATTCGGATGTATCCAAATTTCCAAATTAGAATATTACTGAATTTAAACAAATCTGAAATAACAAAAAAAATTGGGATCAAATTCGAATTCAAATTGTGTTCCAATTTTCAAAGACAATAAAATAGAAGCGAAAATAAAGGAATAGAATAGAAAAAAAAATATATAATTTTTTCTATTCTTTTATTTTCAATTCTATTTTGTTATTCTTGGAAATTGAAAAACTTTTAAAATTTGAAAATTATTCAAAATTGATTTGAAAACTTTTCAAATCGATTTGAAAATATTTAGAATCAATTCGAAAACGAATAAACAAAATGAATTCCGAAAACAAATTAAACAAATTATACTAATTTAACTAAACAAATTTATGTAAATAACGAATCGAAATGAAACAAAACAATTTTTTTCGTTCTATACGTGTCTATTTGTAACCACTTATCAATATGAGGATAGGAGTTGCCTATTTTTTAAATATCCAGAAAACTTTGGTCCAACCAGCATGTACAGCTTGTATCCATATTTCATACCTCTGGAAAAGCTGACAATCATTGTAGTAGTTGGCACTACAACAGTGACCACAGTGGGTTCGGCTTCCCCTCTGTACACTGACCCCAGGGGGTTGCTTGCTTGGCACTGCCACCATTCACAGAAAGCCTTTTTCTTTCAATGAATAAAAGGTGCTCTCTGATTGGAGGTGGAGGTCACCAATCATCCAATCAGAGAATGCATTGCTTTAAAAAAAATAAAATAAAGATGTTAGAAAATAATATGACCACAAATATTTGACAACTTTTAGGTGCTTGGGGCCAATAAAGGTCAATATTTGGGTCAGGGGTTAGGGGGGAGGGGATTTTGGGGGGGACTTTTCGCGGCACTGATACAAACAATCTGGTAAAAGGTATCGATATTTATTTAACAAAGAAAATACAAATATAATACAAAAGAAAATTTAAGAACAATCCCCACATTATACATCAGAAAGTAATTAACAGACTGTGTTTTAGTGGAATCGATGACCTCGACCGGTTTCGCGGTTTTACCGCTTCTTCAGGAGGAGATTATGTTCCAGGTTGGTCATATGGTCGGACGTGGAGCCTGGCAAAAGCCTTCTGTGGCGCGTGGAGGGGGATATTTTTATTTAGACGGGCTCATCAATATATTAATAATGCGCAAATTACTGGGGCACAAGGAATAAGGTAAAATCAGCCTTATGTAGTAGCTTTACATTGCCAGGATAAGGGCAATCGCTGTACAGTCGGTCCAACTCGAATGCAAGACATTCACATGTGTCCCCAGGGAGAGCGCCCGTAAAATATCCCCCTCCACGCGCCACAGAAGGCTTTTGCCAGGCTCCACGTCCGACCATATGACCAACCTGGAACATAATCTCCTCCTGAAGAAGCGGTAAAACCGCGAAACCGGTCGAGGTCATCGATTCCACTAAAACACAGTCTGTTAATTACTTTCTGATGTATAATGTGGGGATTGTTCTTAAATTTTCTTTTGTATTATATTTGTATTTTCTTTGTTAAATAAATATCGATACCTTTTACCAGATTGTTTGTATCAGTGCCGCGAAAAGTCCCCCCCAAAATCCCCTCCCCCCTAACCCCTGACCCAAATATTGACTTTTATTGGCCCCAAGCACCTAAAAGTTGTCAAATATTTGTGGTCATATTATTTTCTATATTCAATGGGATGTAGGCACAATTTTTACTCCTTGTACCCCTATTTTAAAAGAGGCGACACTCTCCCCTTTTTTCAAAATAAAGATGTTCTTTGATTGGCGGCAGTGCTGATTGAGCGACCCAAGCAGAGGCATAGGTGTGCGCAGCCTATTGCATTAGGGTGTGCACCCTTAAACTCAAACACACATGTGTGCATGTCTACATATATTGACCCAGACACATTGATCTCCCTGCCGGCACAGTGCAAGAGAAGAGCATAAACACTTCTCTTATGGCAGAGACGATAAAAGGGAGATCTTTCCCATGTTCCTGCTGCTACAGAGCGATAACACAAATGCACATGGGGTGATTAGGGTGTGCCTGGGCACACCAGACATACCCTGTGCGCACGACTATGAGCAGAGGGGAGGTTGTTCAGCACAGGATCTGGAAGATTGTGGCTATCACTGTAGTAGCACCTACTACTTCAGTGATTATCAGCTTCCACCAATGCCTCATGTAAACTCCTATTTTCTTAAGAGATGCTACTCTCCAACACGCCAATTCTATGAGTTTGGTAAGTGGAAGTATTTATGCTCTATCAAAGTTGTGACTCTACAAGTAGCGCTTTCAGCAGTTCCAAACAGATCCTTTGCTATATGGCACACAACTCTTAGACCATCTATCCAATTGGAAATAGATATCTTCTAATCTTCCATCTGGAAGAGTGGTCTTAGATAAGTCCTTTATTTACCTATCAGCACATAAAGGTCTGATGTAGTAAGTGATAAGTTTTTTCCCCAAATACATAAATAAGTTGTAAAGCTGGCCCTACATGGATCAACAATTTGCCAATCTAGCAGGGACCAGACAAATTTGTAATCAATGTATTGGCAGGCAGGTTGTACTCAATCTATTAATCAACTTGTGTACAATCAGCCTGTTGGGATTTTTTTTCTAGACCAGTGTTTTTGGCTATAGCCAGCGGCACTGATCAGTAGACATGTGCACTGCCGAAAAATGTGTTGGTTTTCTTTTCATTCGCTTTTTTTTTTTTTTCGTTTTTCGGGTCATTCGTTATGATTGAAATGATTTATTTAGAATAAATTCGTAACTTCGGAAACCTTTGAATTTGTTTTGTTTCATTCGTTTAGATGCGGTATTCGTTATTTCGGTAAGTTGTAAAAATCGGAAATTCAGAAATCTGAAAATCCGAAAATAAGACCAAAAATCGGAAAATCTGAAATAACAACTAACTAACTAACTAACTAACTAACTAACTAACTAACTAACTAATAATAACAACTAACTATTTAATTATAGGTATTGGAATTTCCTTTCAAATTTGGTTGTAAGTGAATGTAACAAATACAAATAAATCCAAAGTTACAAATTATCTGAAATAACGAATGCCGCATCTAAACAAATGGAATGTAACAAATTAATAATAATAAATAATAATAATGATTGAAACATTTCACTATTATTATTAATTTGTTTAGATGCGGCATTCATTATTTCGACAATTCGTAAAAACCGGAAATGAAAATCCAAAAATCTGAAAATTTGAAACTCTGAAATAGTAACTAACTAACTAACTGACTAATAATAACTAACTATTTAATTATAGGTTTTGGAATTTCCTTTCAGATTTGGTTGTTAGTGGACGTAACAATTACAAATGTATCCAAAATTACAAATTATCCAAAATAACGAATGCCACATCTAAGGAATGGAACCTAACATATTAATAATAATAAATCATTATAATAATAAATATATATATATATATATATATATATATATATATATATATATATATATATATATATATATATATATATATATATATATATATATATATATATGTATATATATATATATATATATATATATATATATATATATATATATATATATATATATTATTATTATTATTATTATTATTACTTTGTTATGTTCTATTCGTTTAGATGCGGGACTCTTTATTTTGGAAAATTCATAACTTTGGATAAATTTGTATTCATTAGGTTCACTAACAGCCAAATTTGAAAGCAAATTCCAATACCTATGGTTTAATAGTTAGTAAAAGTTATTATTAGTTAGTTAGTTATTATTTGGGACCTTTGAATTGTCGGGTTTTCAAATTTTTGGATTTCCATTCTTTTTTCAGATTTTCATTTGTTTGATTTTTTTAAATTGTTGTTCTTATTTTTAGATATTCAAATTTTTGGATTTTTGAATTTCGGATTTTCGAATTTCAGATTTTCCTTCTTTTGAACTTTCGGGTTTTCAAATTTCAGATTTTCCTTCTTTCGAATACTGGAAATTTTAGGAACATTTGTTAAACAGGTTTTCATTAATTTGAATATTTCAGAATGAACAAATTTGTTGAATTTGTAGAATTTCGGCGGAAAAAAAAATTCGGAATGAAGCAGAATGCACATGTCTACTGATCAGTGTATTCTAACAGCAGAATTGTCTTCCCGCAACCTGCTGGTTGAATGGATAAAACATGACTCATATATGGCCAGTCTAAGATAGTTTAACCTTTTTTTGCCCACATAATTCTTATGTGCGTTGGGAAAGACAATGGTCCTTAATGCCGAAAAGCTACATGTCAATGGGTGGGATGGCTGAGGTTTCTGTGCTGTCAGCATGTTCCCTGCGCCATACCAGCCCAGTGATAAAACTGTCAAAGACAGCTCCTATTGTACAGTAATAAGGAGCGGCTGAACTGATTTCCAAGCATGTGACCACTGTGACACCAATCACATGACGTGGTCACGTGATGGGGCAGACCTTCTCATCTCCCAGGCAAAATAGCCCAGTTGAAGGCATTTTGCGGCTGAGTGGGAAAGGGTTAAAATCCATAACATTGATATCTATTTTTATACAAGTATTGATGTAAAATAAGAAATTGTGAGGATGCTTTATGTATTGAATTACATAATGTTTTGAAATGAATTATTTGACTCAAAGGTATTTCATTGAATTGACATTATATGCAGGCAGTTAGGGAAAACATATGTGTATTCACTCTAGATAAACCATATTGGGGTCAACGTGTTAAAACATATCGCATGCATCATTTTATTAGTTTACACAATAAAAATGATACTTTTAACTCACAAAAGCTTCCATCCGATCATCTGAATGCACATTATTTTATCAAGGTTTGCAGTGTTATGTACAGTATATAAATATCAATTATTAAAGATTTTCAAATGGGTTTTTTCGAATTGGATGGAAAATATAACCATTCAAGGCATAGATGACTTAAGAATTCACAAAAAGAAAATTCAATTTAAGAGAAATTAGGACTTGCAATAGTTGATGGGTTTGTGAGAGCATTTCAAGGATCTTTTTTAGTCAAGAATCCAGGTTAGGTTTGGGGTAGTTGGTTGACGGGACCTTGTGGGAGTCCTGGGACGTTCATCTCCTGGAGATACTGGGTAGGGTGCGTGGTGAGGAGTGCCTCAAGTAAAAGTTTATGCAAATGGCTTTAGATTTTTAGATTTTTCCACATGGGTGTCAACCATTGTTTCACTGGAAGACAGTTAAAGTGGAGTTCCACCCTTATTTTTTTTTTCAAAAATCCTTAAAAAAAATGAAAAAAAAAATTTGATTTTGAATATCCAGCGCGATGGGTTCGTGCTGGATATCGCCGCTGGAGGCTGTGCTTCTCGTGCCTGCTGCCCCCACGAGATGCCGCGCATCGATAGCAATCCATTGGGGGCGGCGAGTGGGAGGAACGACATAGCTTGGCGCTGGGATCGCGGGTTGTCAATCTCACCGCTAGCAGAGGTGAGATTGACACAAAATCGGCGGCACCTACTGTACTTACCAGAAATAGTGGTTGCTATGCGGAAGTCCATAATCTGCCTCTTCATCGTCCACAGTGGATCTTTTTCCTCCATCCTCCTGTGGTGTCTTCCTGTGAATGGGGCACGCTGCCTTCTGGGAACTGTGTGTATCCCAGAGAGCAGCCGGCCCATTCACAAAACCCCCCCCGGCTTGCGCATGCACAGTAGGAAACGGGCAGTGAAGTCACACGGCTTCACTGCCTGTTTCCCTTACTAAGAACGGCGGCACCGGGAGCTGCTAGCATCAAGGGAATCGGACTCGGGGCAGCTGACATTGCGGGTGAGTAGGACTCGTAGGTGTCCTTATTAAAAGTCAGAAGCTAAAGTGTTTGTAGCTGCTGACTTTAAAAAAAAAAAAACGGGTGGAGCTCCGCTGTAAAAAAAATATGAAAAGCCAGCAGCTACAAATACTGCAGCTGCTGACTTTTAATAAATGGACACTTACCTTTTCTGGAGTCCAGCGACGTCGGCAGCAGAAGACGAAAAATCGATCGGCTCTCAGCTGCCCCCACCGTTATCAGCGGTGAGGGAACCAGGAAGTGCAGCGTTGCGGCTTCACTGCTTGGTTCCCTAGTGCGAATGCACGATTCGCGCTGTGCTGTGCTCACTGGTCTCCGCTGTGTCCTGGAAGCCGAGTGTTTCCCAGAACACAACGGGGGGCGGGAACTAATGAACTACCTGCAGAGTCTCTCCCTGGAAGTGGGTGAAAATACCTGTCTTAGACAGGTATCTGCACCGCCCTCCCCCCTGAAAGGTGCCAATTGTGGCACTGGAGGGGGGGGGGGTTCCGATGAGCGGAAGTTCCACTTTAGTGTGGAGCTCCGCTTTAAGCCTCGTACACACAGTACGATTGTTGGCAGGGGATTGTCTGTTGACAGACTGTTGTCTTAGTACCATTAGTACGCTCCTTTTGACAATTGTTGTCCAACTTTCAGACAACAAATGTTGGATGACATGCTAGTAAATTTTCGGTGGACAACGGTTTGTTGTCAGATTTTCGTATCTTCAATACACAAATCTGTCACACAAAAGTCGAAAGTACAAACACGCATGCTTGGAATCAATGCTCACCAAACATGAAATAAGTAGAAGGGGCCCAAAGGGTGGTGCTCAAGAGCTGAAATTCCTCATAGTACGTCACTACATTCATGTCTGTGGCCTGACAATTGTGTAACGTTAGTATGCAAAACAAGATCCTGGCACACACTCTTTTGACAAAAATCAGACACTCGGTTGGCCAACAATCATACCGTGTGTACGAGGCTTTAGACAGCTCATCAAGTGGTTCCACGCTAAACATCTACTATTGTCATGTAGAGCCATAAGAAAGAGGGTTCCATTTGTAAAATTTGCTATATGACATATTTACCGGCCCCATCCCCCTCTCACTATCTTGAAACATCCCCCTGTGTGCCTGCTGCAGCTGCCTCCAGGAGAGGAGGGGGAAGCTGGCAGCGCTGTGGGAGAAAGGGGAACGCAGGGGGCCTGGTGAGCAGATGGAAGGGGCACATTTGCTAGAACCAATCCCCCTGCAGTGCAGCCAGAGGGGGAAAGAAGAGGAGAAGCTGGCAGAGCTGCAAGTGGGGCAGTACAGGTGGACCTCCTGCTCAACAGAAGCCCAGACCCCCTTTTCAACTGATGGGGCCCGGGCCCAGTACAAGAGGGCTGGCTGTACTACATTATCAGCAGCCCTGATAACATTCAGGCACATAGGGTTGTATACAAAGGCTTCAATGCTTTGTATCACTGCCACAGCAAAGTTATAGCAGCTGCCTTGTCAAGTTGACAAACGAGAACATCTGACCAACTCAGCCATTGAGGTCAATGGGGCTACAACCACAACAGTAAATGCTTGCCTTGCAGCGTGTTCCTTCCATTGGAAATTTCTAATCAGAAAAAAGAAAAAAAAAAAACCAAGAGGGGGGACAGCTTGGCCAACTACTGAAAAGCAATCTACCCTGAACTTAGGCGGCCTTTTCTGAACTCTTCTTTTAAAAATGCTAGATAACTGACTGTCATGGTTTCCCAAAGGCGCCAATACTTTCTGAGCTATGACCTGGAAGAGGTATACAAATCAAGAGTCATGACTTTTTGTCTGACTTCATTAACCGCTTGCCGACCGCTGCACGACTATTTACGTTGGCAGAATGGCATGGCTGTGCATATGAACATACACGTACGCCCCCTTTAAGAAGCGGCATTGCAGGCGCACCCACCGCAAACTCCGCCGGGTGCCCACAATCATGTCACGGAGCTGTAGAACAGGGGGATCTCCCTGTTTTGCCTAGTGACAGGACAGTGATCTACTGCTCCCTGTCATGGGGAGCAGTGATCAATGTCATGTCACTGGTAGCCCAGCCCCCCCACAGTTAGAATCACTCCCTAGGATACACTTAACCCCTTCCTCATTTCTAGTGGTTAACCCCTTCCCTGCCAGTGTCATTTACACAGTAATCAGTGCATTTGTATAGCACTGATTACTGTATACATGACAATGGCC
Source organism: Rana temporaria (assembly GCF_905171775.1). Lineage (NCBI taxonomy): Eukaryota > Metazoa > Chordata > Amphibia > Anura > Ranidae > Rana > Rana temporaria. The sequence goes on along the minus strand of NC_053491.1, from coordinate 34,637,929 downwards.
CCAAAATAGCGTCAAATGTGTCCGATGTGTCCGCCATAATGTCGCAGTCATGAGAAAAATTGCTGACCGCCACCATTACTAATAAAAAAATATATAAAACATAAAACTATCCCCTATTTTGTAGACACTATAACTTTTGCGCAAACCAATCAATAAACTCTTATTGCGATTTTTTTTACCAAAAATATGTAGAAGAATACGTATCGTCCTAAACTGATGAAGAAATTCATATTTTTTTATAGTTTTTGGGGATATTTATTACAGAGGTGATCAAATACCACCAAAAGAAAGCTCTATTTGTGGGAAGCCAATTTGCATGAGCGAGCAATTTTCAGTTAAAGCGACGCAGTGCCAAATCTTAAAAAATGGCCCGGTCATTGGGCAGCCAAATCTTCCGGGGCTGAACATGCTTGTTCTATGGCTGAAAAAGTCACAAATGGAAGCCTCTGTAGTTCTCCCAGTACAGGTTTTCTTTACAATAAGCAAATTAATACATAAATACATTTTACCATCATATACTAGATAGATAGATAGATAGATAGATAGATAGATAGATAGATAGATAGATAGATAGATAGATAGATCTATATGTATATACAATTATTATTATTATTAAACAGGATTTATATAGCGGCAAGTTTACGCAGCGCTTTGATATATATATATATATATATATATATATATATATATATATATATATATATATATATATATATATATATATATATATATATATATATATATATATAGATATATATATATATATACATATATATATATATATGATTTATAAAAGTATATCTAAATAAATGTATATAAGAATGTATAAATTAGTATATATCTGTATGTTAAATGTAGAGTGAGAAACTATATTGGGACACAGATCACTGTCACTTGAGCTTGTCCTTAATATCAGGGATAAGACAATTCACCTTGTACAATGGTCTCATAACCCTTTGACCCTTTGTATCCAAAAGAAAAGCATGGAGTGTGTTTATGACAGCTGCCACCAGCTGGTACAAACAAGTAACTGCAGGGAAAAGAGTAGCACAGCTAAACCTACTAGTTGGATCAATTTACTAAGGAGAGATTTTTTTTAAAACCCAGCTTAGTGCCTAGTAAATGTGTGTTCATTTCACTATTTATATGCAGATTTACAAAACAACACATTTTCCACCACATCTGCATGTGTGGGACTGGGACTAAAAACTTCAATATATAAACTATATTGCCAGAAGTATTGAAACGCCTGCCTTTAAACGCACAAGAACTTTATTGGCATGCCAGTCTTCGTCCGTAGGGTTCAATATTAAGTTGGCCCACCCTTTGCAGCTATAACAGTTTCAACTTTTCTGGGAAGGCTTTCCACAAGGTTTAGGAGTGTGTTATGGGAATTTTTGACCATTCTTCCAGAAGCGCATTTGTGAGATCAGGCACTGAAGTTGGACGAGAAGGCCTGGCTCGCAGTCTCTGCTTTAATTTGTTCCAAAGGTGTTCTATCGTATTGAGGTCATGACTTTGTGCAGGCCAGTCAAGTACCTCCCCCCTAAACTCCCTCATCCATGTCTTTATGTGTGTGCTTGGAGTGCTAGGAGGTGAGCTCTGTGTTTTGGGGTGCTAGGATGTGCGAGGGCGCTCTGTGTGATGGGGGTTCTAGGAGGTGGGGGTAGCTTTGTGTTTTGCGGGTCCTAGGAGGTGGGGGAGCTCTATGCACTAGTGGTGCTAGGATATGCTGGGAGCTCTGTGTTTTGGGGGGGTGGGGTGGGGGGATCTCTTTGTATTGGGGGGAGGGTGCTATGAGGTAAGGGGAGCTCTGTATATTGGGAGTGCTAGAAGATGGGGGAGCACTGTGTATTGGGGGTGCTATGAGGTAAAGGGAGCTCTGTATATTGGAGGTGCTGGAAGGTGGGGGATCTCTGTGTATTGGGGGTGCTGTGAGGTAATGGGAGCTCTGTATATTGGGGTGCTAGGAGGTGGGGGAGCTTTGTGCAATGGGGGTACTAAGAGGTGGGGGAGCTCTGTATTTTGGGGGTGCTAGGAGGTGGGGGAGCTCTGTGCACTAGTGGTGCTAGGATATTAGGGGAGCTCTGTCTAATGGGGGTGCTAAGAGGTGGGGGAGGTCTGTGTTTGGGGGTGCTAGAAGGTGGGGGTGCTCTGTGTATTGGGGGGTGCTATGAGGTAAGAGAGCTCTGTATATTGGGGGTGCTAGAAGGTGGGGGAGCGCTGTGTATTGGGGGTGCTATGAAGTATAGGGAACTCTGTATATTGGGGGTTCTAGAAGGTGGGGAGAACTCTGTGTATTGGGGGGGGTGCTATGAGGTAAGGGGAGCTCTGTATATTGAGGTTGCTAGGAGGTGGGGGAGCTTTGTGTATTAGGGGGTGCTATGAGGTGAGGGGTGCTCTGTATTTTGGGGTGCTAAGAGATGGGGAGCTCTGTGCACTATTGGTGCTAGGATATGTGGGGAGCTCTGTGTATTGGGGGTGCTATGAGGTAAGGGGAGCTCTGTATATTGGGGGTGCTATGAGGTAAGGGGAGCTCTGTATATTGGGGGTGCTGGGAGGAGTGGGAGCTTTGTGTATTAGGAGGTGGGGAGAGTTAAGTGTATTGGGGGTTGGTGCTAGGAGTTGTGGGAAAATCTGTGTATTGGGGGTGCTAGAAGGTGGGGTGAGATCTGTGTATTGGGGTACTGGAGAAGGGGGGGGCCTCTGTTCTTGGACGGGGCTAGCAGTGGGAGATCTGTATATTGAAGGTGGAAGGAGGGGTGGGCTTTGGGTACTGGGAGGTGCAAGAATGGGGGAACTCTGCATCCACGCAATGAGCGGGGGTCACAGTGGCGGCATTTGATGGGCAGAGTGGCAGCAATTGATGGGCAGAGTGCCAGCATTTGATAGGCACAGTGGCAGCATTTGATGGCACAATGGCAGCATTTGATGGGTACAGTGGCTGCATATGATGGGCACAGTTGCTGCAATTGATGGGCACAGTGGCTGCAATTGATGGGCATAGTGGTGGCATTCGATGGGCACAGTGGCTGCATTTGATGGGCACAGCGGCTGCATATGATGGGCACAGTGGCTGAAATTGATGGGCACAGTGGCTGCAATTGATGGGCACAGTGGTGGCATTTGATAGGCACAGTGGCTGCATTTGATGGGAAAAGTGGCTGCAATTGATGGGCACAGTGGCTGCGTTTGATGGGCACAGTGGCAGCATTTGATGGGCACAGTAAGGCTGCAATTGATGGGTACAGTGGCTGCATTTGATGGCACAATGGCTGTGTTTGATGGGCACAGTGGCTGCAATTGATGGGCACAGTGGCTACGGTTGATGGTCACAGTGGCTGCATTTGATGGGCACAGTAAGGCTGCAATTGGTGTTTTTTTTCCAGATTTTTTTTTTGTTTTAGCTTGTTTTGGCCCCCCTGAAAAAAAATAAGCACCAGCCGCCACTGCTCACTTCCATCATCCATTTATGTGAAAGCAAAAATGCATTTTTTTCCCCTTGCACATGATTGCCTATTTGTTGCAAAGTGAAGTTGCCCCTTATTTACTAAGTTCTGGAGCAACTGCTTTACAAAGTGCACAATCTATTTGACTTTAGTAAATCCACCCCAGTGTGTCATAAGGACAATAAATGATGGGATATCTCTCTAATGGGAACAGATGCAGCAACAAAAGCACATTTATTTCATAGAGTGGGTTAAAACATTTGTCAGCTTTGTATCGCTCTCTGAGACCTATTGTCCCAGTGGCACCCCCATATTCTTTGTCCTGGTGTCACTGGGGCAGGAAGGGAGGGAAATCCACTTCAACGAGGACACAATAAATATATATATTTAACAAAACATATCATGTAACAAAATAAAATGTCCTTACGTGACTTCTGTGGATCACTCTTGGAAATGGATTCTTTCAACATATAATAAGCAGTCTTATATCGCTACAAATGCGTTTTCTTTGTATCTTTTCTTATAACCTTTGATGTGGCACCTTTATGGACTTATATTCACAAGAGAGACTGAGAAACTAAAGTGATTTTGAAATCAGCATTAGAGATGGGCCAAACACCCCCCTGTTTGGTTCGCAGAAGAAATCCCGAACTGGGGAAAACTTCTAACCTGAACAGCAGACCCCATTGAAGTCTATGGGAGCCGAACAGGAAAAATAAAAAGTGCCCAATTTGAAGGTTTATATGCAAGTAATTAGCCATAAAAGGGGTATTGGGGGTCCGGGTATAACCCTGGGGGACATTCATCAATGCAAAACATTTTTTTTTCAGGAGCAGTTATATATATATCAATTGCCCAGGGATCCCCTTAGAGTGCCTGTAAAGTGGTGCATCTGTAGCATATATAGAACAGGCTGTGGCAAAAATGAAATTTATAAAGAAAAAATTAAGTCAAATCACATTTAAAGTGACTAACGGTTGCAATTGCTGGCACAGGACTATTGAAAAAATAAAGAAAACAACGATGTGCCCCCTTCCCCCTTAGTCCATACCAGGCCCTTCAGGTCTAGTGTGGCTTTTAACGGAAACCCCATGCCAAAATAATAAAAAAACAATTAACAGTGTGGGGTCCCTAATAGAATCCATACCAGACCCTTATCTGGGCATGCAGCCTGGCCTCATCCCCACAACCATGGCCGTTGGTTGTGGGGGTCTGTGGGTGGGGGGGCTCATCAGATCCTGGCCCCCCCTATGTGAATGAGTATGGGGTCCATAGTACCCCTACCCTTTCACCAAAAAAGAGTAAAAAAGTAACAAAAACAGAGAGAGTTTTTGACAATTCCTTAATTAAAAAATAATAAAACAGTGTCCCCCGATGTATATCTTTGTGCTAAAAATATGCACTCTCACTGTACCAATGACACAGGCTGGGAAGGGGTTAAACATGTAGGGCAATCAAAGGGTTTTCTGTGTACCTAACCAGTGTTTATGTGTGTACTCTGAGGTGCTTTTACTAAGGGATGTGACAGTTATTTATTCCCTGCTTAGCAGGGAAACAATACCCAGCACATCCCTGCTGACAGGACAGAGCTCTGTGTTGTTTACATACACTGAGCTCTGTCCTGTCTTCCTCCTTGCCGATTAGCGGAAAATTCTAAAATCTGAAATAATAACTAACTATTCAATTATAGGTGGTCAAAGGAAGAGTTGCGCTGTAGTAAGCTAAATTGTGACACTAGTGACAATGAAGTGCTAGATAAATATGAATTAAAATTATGAAACACCAACTGAGTAAAAAAAAAATTACATCAGTAAAACAGTCTGTGAGACCTCAATAGGATAACAAGAAGGGGTTAATTCCTAAATTAGGTAGAAACCTGAAAATTATCAAGTGAATAAATAGCAGTCTGTGTGAAAAAACAAAAAAAATCTTTAGGAACACCATTAACAAAAGTGTCAAAGGTAAAAAAATAAATTGAATATAATAAAAAATACTAATGCAGAGTGTCCATAAAAATGTAAATATCCCCAGTGTTCAACGAATCCAATAGTCCAAGAAAAAGTGCTGACTGGATAGTGCCTCCACCAAACAATAACACCGGCTGCTTACCAGATGCATGTGATCTCTAATTATAGGAGACCAATATGCGCATATGGTTGATATCCCAGCCTGGGGTCTCTATTGGTGACATAAATCCCTCAGTGTGGTTCAATATTGTATAGAAGATGTCTCAAACCGCGTAGCAATTCAGGATGCACCACATAAAAAAAAGGAAGGGACTGGCATAGCGTAAAACCCTTAAAAATGTAATAAGTACCATAAAAATGCACACTTACATTGAAGAAGTGAGATAAGGCATATAAAATACAATCGAGCCGGCCGGCTCTTCGATTCAGCAGCCCTTATCTTCCGGGTCTGGCGCACAACGCGGTGACGTCAGAACGTCGTTCCTACCAACGTTTCGTCACTAGAGAGACGTGGTCACGGGATGAATTATAGGTGTTGGAATTTCCTTTCAAATTTGGCTGTTAGTGAACGTGACAAATACGAATTTATCTGAAATATTAAATGGGACATCTAAACGAATGGGACAAAATGAATTAATAATAATAGTTAGTTAGTTATTACTAATTAGTTAGTTATGCTTTATAATTTTCAGATTTTCATTCTTTTGAATTTTTCGGATTTTCTTTCTTATTTTCTAATTTACGAATTGACGAATTTTCTAATTTACGAATTTACAAAATTCAAATTTTTCTAATTTACGAATTGCGATCATAACGAATGACCTGAAAAAACAAATAAAATAAAGAATGAAATTAAAATGAAAACAAACACATTTTTCGGGTCATACGAACTGCTTGCTGATAGGCCGGGAGGAGAGACAGGAAGACAATAGTGAATATAAATTCGCTATTGTCACACAACTGGGTGTGCTTTGTACCACAAGCCCACCCTTTTTTTAAGCCAATTAGAGGCTCAGGCTCTAATCACGTGCATAAAAAAAAAAAAAAATTGAATCCATACGTCCGGTGCCCTACATGTAAATTAGGGGCCGGGCGCATGGATTAAAAAGGAGGGGTCACCACTTGTTACAGCAAACAGTTTTATTCCTTTTGGGATAAAGGTTTTACATGAATAAATAAAAGCTGATTTATTGTAAGCACCCCTGCCAGGGTTTGTCTCATCTATATAAACGGATACATTCTGCTGGGGAGCTTGAGCCTATAAAAAAACAGACTTACTCGCTAGATCATCAGATGCAAATCGAAGAACGAAATACTATAAAGAAAGCTAATGCGCCATCACATCTAGGAATTGGTCAATTTCAATCTACTCAGGCTGGGTTCACATACACTATGGTACCAAAGGTATTGGGACGCCTGCCTTTACACGCACATGAACTTTAATGGCATCCCAGTCTTGGTCCGTAGGGTTCAATATTGAGTTGGCCCACCCTTTGCAGCTATAACAGCTTCAACTCTTCTGGGAAGACTGTCCACAAGGTTTAGGAGTGTGTCTATGGGAATGTTTGACCATTCTTCCAGAAGCGCATTTGTGAGGTCAGGTACTGATGTTAGATGAGAAGGTCTGGCTCACAGTCTCCACACTAATTCATCCCAAAGGTGTTCTATCAGGTTGAGATCAGGACTCTGTGCAGGCCAGTCATGTTGCTCCACCCCAAACTCACTCATCCATGTCTTTATGGACCTTGCTTTGTGAACTGGTGCACAGTCATGTTGGAATTGGAAGGGGCCATCCCCCAAACTGTTCCCACAAAGCTGGGAGCATGAAACTGTCTTGGTAAGCTGACGCCTTAAGAGTTACCTTCAATGGAACTGAGGGGCCAAGCCCAACCCCTGAAAAATAACCCCACACCATAATCCCCCCTCCCACACCATAATCCCCCCTCCACCAAATGATTTGGACCAGTGCACAAAGCAAGGTCCATAAAGACATGGAGGAGCGAGTTTGGGGTGGAGGAACTTGACTATTATTGACTATTAAAAACAAAAGGCAGGGGATGGCATTAAAGTTCATGTGCGTGTAAAGGTGGGTGTCTCAATAATTTTGGTGATTAGTGTATATACGGTGT